>NW_008238464.1:12739084-12753277 GCF_000691975.1 Corvus brachyrhynchos
GGGGGCTGGAACGAAACATTAACAGGCAAATTAGATGTTAGGAAGAAATTATTTACCGTGAGGGTGGGGAGGCACTGGAACAGGTTACCCAGGGAAGTTGTGGACACCCCAGCCCTGGGAATGTTCAAAGCCAGCCTGGATGAGGCTGTGAGCAACCTGATCTAGTGGAAGGTGCCCCTGCCCATGGCAGGGGCGTTTCAGCTGAGTGATCTTAACTGAGTGATCGTCCAACCCTAAGTATTTTACGGTTCTATGAAATAAATTCTAGCAATTGCTTTTCACCTGGATGCAGGCCCCTGGAACTGCCTGTCACCTTTTAGCCTTGGTTACTCCAAATGCAAAAGCCTGTATGGCAGAGTTACAAAAGAGATGCTATTTGGTAGATAAGAATGAGACAATTTCTGTTGGAGAAGGTGGTGCTGGGGAAATACATGCTTCTGTTGTTGTATCTGCTGGCCTTTTATCCTTTTTCCTTTGTAACCTATCTTCTATGCTTATCAACATTTTCCTTCCAGCAGCTTCTGTAAAAGCACTGGTAGAAAGACACTTTCAGTGAAATGCTTTTAATAATGCTTCCATTAATGCTGGAGGTTTTCTGGGTTGTAGGTTCAGATGATCTCATTCTGTCACTCAGAAGTAATACAGAGGTATTACATTAGAATATAAATGCTCAGCTTCCAGCTTCTTTAGTTGCCTGCAAAATATTCCTGTTTTGAATCTTTTAATCTTTTCTTTCTAGTCCTTCTATCCATTTGCTGAAGTTTTGGAATCAATATTTATGTTGCAGTCCACTTTTTAGAAAAAATTGTTTCTTGAAGTGCAGGACAGATTCTCCCCATGTAATTGTAATTACTATCAGAAAGTATTGTTGACTATGCATGGTGAATTCATTTTTAGTTATGTTGTGAACTTTGCAACAAAAGCAGGTGTCTCCGTGATTCCACCTTCCAGGTATCCCACCAGTATTTTTAGGCTGTTCAGACTATTATGTCAAAAAAAGAGACCCTCTCAAAAATACTGTGTGTCCACAAATACAGAAAATTGACCAGAACTTGTAAATTCTTGTCCACTTGACTTGCCTTATGCCACAACTCAGTTCAGTCTGTTCCTCCCCTTGCTTGGCTGCTCAGGAAGATGAAAGTGGTGGTGGATATTGTAGCACAGAAAATGCCATCTGAAAATGATATTCATGTAGCGAGGAACTATCTTATGAAGATCTTGAGAAGTTCTATGAGGTACAGTACTGACTTTACATGTGCATCCCTTCTGTTTCTTCCCAGTGATTGGATTCCTCCTACCATTTGTGAAGCCCAAACTGTCCCAGAAGCCCTCTTCCCAACCTTCTTTTCCTTATGCTCCAAACGCTGCTTGTATTGTGCTAATTTCCTAGTCTTGTGTTTCCTTAGTGGTACATCATAGAAGAGTAATTGTCTCATAAAAGATAAACCTTTTTAGCCAAATTGATGCCTAGGAGGTCTGTTGAATTTGCCCTAACAGGTATTTGTGGTTTGCTGAGTTGGTGTCAGTACTGTTTAAAGGTGAGCAGTGGGGGGAAAAAGACATCTGATATTCTGTGCAGCTGAACAGTGGAATGATAATTTTTTCCATACCTGCACACAGACTTGGAGCTAGCAAGGACTCTCTGGAGCCTGTCATTGAATGGCTGAGCAGAATCTTTTGCACTTGTTTGTGTTTGAGTACTGGGGCTCCTCCATTCTCAGAATGTCATGTCCTACCAAGAAGGAACAACTAGAGATGCTCTGCTTAACCGTTTTCTCTTTGGTCATGCTGAGAAGAGTAGGCTTTTGTTTATGGAAACAATTACTTCTTTTTTTTAGTGGCAGTAATGATGCTGTAGTGGAATTACAGTTTCCCTTTAGAATTTTTATTCTCCTTTTGTAATCTTGCATGCAGAGTTTGGAAAAGCAATTCATCACTGATTTCTTCACATCTTCCTGAATGTACTGTGAAAAGCTATGTACTGAGAGTCGACCTGTTTTGAAGATACTGGCTTTAGTTTTGGTCTCTAAATGCAGTGGTTGTCCAAGGGCAGGATGAATTACCTTCAAAGAAGGTCCTGCTTCATTCCCAGGTGACTGGTCTGGACAAATGGCCTGTACTTGGCATCTGCTCACTAAAACAGAAGTAGCTGGATTCCACCCAGAAGGCTTAGTTAACCTCAGGGGAAAAAGAATGCACTTATTTCATGAGTGCTGAGAGGTATAACAATCAGCAAGTCCTTGGAAGACAGTACAAGCTGTAGTTACTAATTCCTGAGCAGAAGGAAGGGGGTAGAGGAGTACGGAGCAATTTTGCAAAACAGTTTTTAAGGTGCAAAGCTCTAACAACAATTTACTGTTGTACTTCTTAGAAGAGATCTCTTCAGTTACATGACCAGGAACATTTGGAGGTGATTTCCAAGTAGATATTTGGGTACTTGCATGATTCACTGATGAGATGTATTCTTTAAAAACCAAACCTAGAAAACACCAAAACAAACAAAACCTCCCTGCATTTCTGGGGTGCCAAACATTTCAAGAGCTGAAGCAGAACTTGCTTGGAGTCAGTCAATATGATTGCTTGTATCACTATTACTAACTTGTGTGGAACAATGTACATGGCTTTAATCGTTCCTGTCATTAACTCTTTTCTTCCTAGCTCCTCTCATATGCACCTACCTACAGTAAAATCTTACCAAAGCCCTACTGTTGTCAAGTTGTAAAAGAGTCCTAAGTCTCAGTATTAGCTTTTAAGTATTAAAGTTCTGGATACATGTCAGGTACTTTAAAATTTATCAGTCTCTGTTCCTTGTAAAAACACCCAGCTCACCCCCCATAAAAAAACATTACAAAAATATTGGCATTCCACTGCATCTCAAGCATTTTAAAGAAATGGTGATATCTTTTCAAAACTGGCATGCATATAGAAAGTGTTGCTGTCATTTAAAGTCATTGTGCCTCTGTCCTATCTGTGAAATGTTTTACTGCTGCCCTGGTAGATTTTTTGCTGTGTCTCACCTTATTGAACTGTTTGCATTAAACTAGCACCCTCTGCCTCTTGTTTTCAGAAGGAATGACCTAGCATGCAGGCCGCACTCCTGGCACGCAACCAAATTTACCGAAAGTCAATCCGAGGCAGCCACGTCACACCTGCCCTCGTCTAATGCCTGCGCCTCCTGGCACTCGCGCTATCATGCAAGGTGAGTCTCTGCTTAAGTTACACACGTTCAGCTCTAACAGCAAGGCAATAATAACAGAGGTCATGTTGTTGAGGGGGGGTTTTTTAAAAACCCATGCAGAATCGTGGTATTATACCTCTTTAGAGTTGCCTGTCCTTTCAGTGCATGAAGGGGGAGTTTGGGAAGTTTGACATATGGATGAGTGGATTTCTGAAACAGTTTGTGATATGTGCATGCGATTGAAAGGTAAGAAACTAGCTTTAAAGGCAATCACAAGGTTATGCTTCTTCCTCCGCATTTCCTTTCAATGTCCACTGGTAAAATCCTAAGGCAAACTAATCATCAAAATTAACATTTGTAAAGTGAAATAGGAAGGGGAGAAAAAAAAATTGAAAAATACTGTTTCAGACAATTAAAAAGGCTTTTTCTAAAGAGAGGGTGCAGAATGCTTTACTGTTGTCTTTTAAGGTATTACTGGTTTAGTTAAACTGTCTTTCTGTAATCCTTCTCTACATCTGGGATCTTGCTTGTCTAGAGAGGTAATAAGACCAATGATTTTTCAGTCGCTGTTTAAAGCACCTTAATATTTGTTAGGTCTCATTCAACACTAATGGAGAAAGGCTGACATCCAGGCAGTTTTAGCTGTGAAACTCTAAACCTTTAGGTAATGCCTGTTTGTGTCTGGTTACAGGTTCTTGTTTGTTCCTGCTCCTAGGTGACATTCTTTATCATTTTCATAAAAGGTTTTCTTGGCTCTTGGGGTTTTTTTTGGGGGATGGGGGAGGAAAGGGGTGTTATTTTTTTTGTCTTTTGTTACTTTTTCCTTCTCAGTTCCATTGGGCCATAGTTACACTGAGCATTAAAGAACATGAGTCTGGTGTGCAATTCTGGTTTGGGAAGTAGACTTTTGTTTTCTATACTTAGTGCTGTACATTCTCCATCATTACTACTTGAGGTTAATGTTTTTTGGTAGTCAAAACAAAAGTACATTAATACTTCAGTATTTTATTTTTCATCTAATTTTTGCAGTTGTTTTTACATTGTTTTATTTGGGAACTCTTTACTGTTTTTAAACTAAATTGCTATCTGTCTTTGAATAAAGTTGACATTAGGCAGAAAGGGTTTTTTTAAAATGTTTTTTGTAATACTTTATTAGTAGAAGTTTTAGAAACTCTTGGTTACAATTTCTGCTGGTCTATTCTGATTTAAAGTTTGTATTTAAATATCATGCAGATGAGTTGATTTAGATTTATAGATTTTAAGACAGTAAAAGTCCTTGTATATAGAAACAAAATTTGGAAATTTCTAAAAACTTCCAAAGAGTTCCTCATTGCAATGCTATAGGTAAAGAGTATTTCTACTATTAATGAGTATTCTACACTAAGCTGTAAATCATTATATGCTTCCTGCTCTTCCTGGTGGTTGTCCTTGTACCTTGTGAAAGTAAAATACTACAAGATGTGTCCCAAGGTGTGTTTTGATATGACCTGGGTGTGTCCCAGTACTTAGAAAAGAAAAAAAAAGTGGTTCAATGCCAGTTTGAAATGAGGTTTGGTCAGGAAATTGTGGGTGTAAAGGAAGAGGGGAATGGGAATAGAGCAATCCCCTCCCCCCACGGATCAGAAATAGCCACAACTGCTGACAGACACTAATACTAATAAAAACTACAGATTCTTTCTCAGATGCCACTGAAAGATTTAGTGATCTTAGCACATTGTACTGCTACAGTTCCCAGGTCACTGCAGTCCTGAACCCCTTGGCTGCCTGTGCTGCCCACTTGAAAGGTGATGTATTTGGGAGATTTGTCAGCCCTAGTGTGTTGTCCAAGACATTCAGCATTCCCGTAGTGGCAGCCCAAGGATTTCAGTATTTTGGGGATCTCAGCTGCAGAGTGGGGTTCTTTGGGCTTGCTGATCTGCAGAAAGAGGTGAGCAGCCTCAGAGATTCCCCACTTGACAAGTACATTTCACAAAAAGCTCAGCTGACAGGAAAGCACAGCAATCAGTACCTGAAAGCAGCAGTATGCAAGGAGATAATGGAAATAGCCCGAGGAGAGGATATTTCTAGCCCAAGCATCCCATCCCTGGGCTATTTCTGGAATTCCGTGTCCTTCCCTGGGCTAAGCATCTGAGATTGGTATTCAAAGCCTAAAATCTCTTCTGAATGTGCCTGCCTGCATTCTCTCTGTGAGTGTGAAAATCGACTAAATCATTTGTAAAAATGGAGAGTTCGTGGGGGGAGGGGGAAGATGGCACTTTTTTGTGTTGGTGGAATGGGGCACAGCTGGCCAAAACCTCGTGAAGACTGTCCATACTATCAACTGCTAGGTTAAGGTATGGGCAGTTTCATTTGCTTTAGGTTGGTTGGTTTTGGTGGGGCTTTCTTTTTGCCAGCCTGATGAATTCGAACCTTTGAGAAGGTGGATGAAGCTAGAGGAAGACAGACCAGAAGAGGCTGTACCTGAGAGAGGGTGGTCCTGGAACCCAGCCCTCCACATCCAGCACTATACGTATGGGTTTTTTATCATGTGACTTTAATGCAAAAACTGTAAGCTATCTTGGGAGCACTACGTTAGGTCTAGATGCTTCTCATCAAGGCTAGAGAGCTAGAATTTGTAAAGCTTTTGATGCCTTCATTTCTCTCTGTGAGTCTTCTGTGAAAAAGACAGAAGTCTCACCTTAACAATGTGGTGCAGACTTTTTCCTAGCCCATCCTAAACTAAGGCTGGGTGCACTTTTCTGGGAGGTGTGTAAGTGAACTGTCTTAAGTTGCTGAAAGTTTAAACCGTGCATTTTCTTGCAGTAGGATATACTGTAACAGATGAGCCTTTGGGTTTTTTTCTGTGCCCCTGGTTGTGCAGATGAACCCAACAACCTGTTCTACTTCATTCTGGTCTTACTGGTGTGGCTGTGGGACAAGTGTACTTTGAGAAGGTTACCTAAACTGAGGTTTTGGGGCAGTTAGGGTCAGGTGCATCTGATTTGTAATCCCATGCAGTTGTTGAGATGACATCATTTCTGTAAGGGCCCAGGAGCAGAAGCTCATGCTCCAGGGTTGGGAGGGGTGCTTACTGGCCAATGTGGCCAAGGGATGGTGTTTGTAGATTGTTCCTAGACTTCACCTGCCAAACTTTGACCAGCAGTGTAGGTGCTTTTATGAATCCGCTCTGAAAAAGCCATTGAGAGAAGGGTATCCTGGAATGCCTGCCAGGCTCAGGCAGAGAACTGGCTTTTGGACTCTCTTCCATGTCAGGGTTCACAAGAGGATTGCCCTGCAGTGTAGGACCACAGGAGGCCATGCTTTGCAGTAACATGCCATTAGAAGCTTTCCTGTCCTTCCTTTAAAGTGTTTACTCCTTCTGTTGGGTTTCCCTTTGGCATTTTCTAGCAGGGCTTTGACCTCTTATGCTGATGATCTCTGTTCCACATTTGATACCAGCAGATTTACATGAGACCTGTAAATTGAGGCTTTCCTGCACAAGTGGCATCTTTTTTTTTAATTAATGCCAAGTATCTGGTTGGATTTTATGATCTTAAAGGTCTTTTCCAACCTTAATGGTTCTATGATCTCCTTAGAGCTGAAGGGGGTGGGAATATCAACAATTCTTAGTAGTATCTAGGTTATATTATTCTTTGACAGAAGAAATCCTAGTAATGATCGAGATACTTTTTACATGAAACAGAATACCAGCCTAAGATGACAATTAAGACCTTTTTAAGGATTCAGCAAGATGTTTTAAATGCTGAAAATAAATGAATGAAAGAACATAAAACCTCACAAGATGAGGCCATTGCTAGTGCATCTTGTTAATAAAATGCTTTTAAAAAATAAGCATAAATCATATCTTCTCTTATTTCATATAAATTGCTTTTGACCATGTTGTATAAGAAAAGAAGTTTAAAAGGCTGTAGTAGTAGAGGGGGGAAAAAGCAATTCTGTTAGTTCTGAATTCCAAAGAACTGCTGAATTGACATTTGCAATATTTTTGACAGAAGAAAAGATCTATATCAGTCTTTGTATTTTTTATGTGGACTAATCTAATTTCATTGCTAGCTTTCACGGGTCTCTTTACAGCACAGGATTTGATAGATGCTTCTTATAATTATAGCTACAGGGAAGTGGAATAATTCTGGGATTTCTACCAAGGGGCTTTGCATGCAAGGGCAAGAATTTGAATTTGGCATATAAAAACAGGAGGAGCTGCCAGCGAAGTTCAAACAGGGAGATGTGATGAGAGTAACTGGAAAGGCTGTCATCTCAGCATCAGTGTTTTGGACTGACAGGAGGGGGATGCTGTGAGAAAGAAAAGAAAGAAAATGAAACAAAACTCATGGGGTAGGAAAGCAACAGAAGCAGCAAGATTTTGGGAGAGTGTTCTTGGCAAAAGACCTGAAGAAAGTACCAGTGTCAAAGATCTTTTTATAGAGGAAAGAGGGGTAGGGAAAAACTGGTGGCAGTAAGGATTCTGGAAGGCAGGTCAGAAGTTTGTTTGGCCATGCAGAGCTTGTGTTTGTTTGGCAACTCCTCTTGAACTTTTCCTGCCAATGTTGTGGAACTGGGTGGAATTGAATGTTGTTGTAAGAGTGTCAACCTGAGAGTCGTTTGAAACCAGACTGATAAGGTGCATGTGCAGGTGGTATTTGAGACAACTGTATTTAGTGCATCTCTGCGTAAAAGTTAAAACATCAAATGAATAGGCAGATGTGGCTATAACTTTATGGGAGTAACTTAATGACAAGGGAATAACATCATGGGCTGAAGAAGTTTAGAGTCTCATTTCAGAGATGAAGAGAGGAAGTACATGAGTTTAATAGCTGGAAGAATCGGGGTGCCTGGAAAATAAGCTGAAAAATAAGTTGGTGTTTGTCCTGGGAAAGAGGGAGCTAATGGAGCTCAGACTAAATTTTTCTAAAAGCGAAGTCAGCAAAATCAACAATTTGCAGAGGGAAGAGGAAGCCTTCAAGGAGATAAATGCATATTACTTACTGGCAAACTTGCATAGGGAAGCTGAGTTAGTTACTAAGGTTTCAAGCTTTGAATCAGTGGCAGAGTATAAAGTTGGAGCCCTGACTTTGTGTTCAAACTTTCAATTTTGTTAGATTGTCTTTAACTGCTGTGCAGGTGGATCTTAACCACTATTATTAAAATGGGTGGTTACAATTATGTTGTGGCATTTTTTGAGTGGTGTATTTATTCTGACACTTTCTCTTTGTTTGCTTCAATAGTTGGTCTTCTCATGACCTGTCAAATTCATGGGATCAGTCAAGTCTGTATCGCACTTCTGATCAATTCAGCTCTTTGGGAAGTATGGACAGCTGGGACCACACTCCACCAGTAGCCCAGTACGGAAGACTTTCTTCTGCAAGGTCTAATAGTAGCATTGATCATCTAGGGAGCCAAAGTAAGCGGGATTCAGCCTATGGGTCTTTCTCCACGAGTTCTAGCACCCCTGACCATACTCTGTCCAATGCAGACACTTCTTCGACAGAGAACATGCTTTACAAAGTGGGCCACTGGGAGACTGCTAAGCATGGAAGCAAGTCTGGCCAGTTTTTGAATGACAGCACTGGAACAGAGGACAAACCTGGGTATTTGCCAGCTCCCATCCAGTATGAGAACAACAAAAGTCCAAGAACAGAGGAACACCCAGATGGAAAGCTCACTAGCTCTGGAAGATCCAGTTTCGGACCTGTCTGGTACGTTCCTGATAAGAAGAAGTCTTCATCTCCTCCCCCCCCACCTCCACCTCTTCGTAGTGACAGCTTTGCTGCTACCAAGGGCCATGAGAAAGCCCATGGCCCTGTGTTCTCAGAGGGTGCCAGCACGCAGCACTTTACAGCCTTGAACCGATCTCAGCCCAGGAATGACTGGAGTTTGGAAACTGCAGAGCAGCAGCGGCGGCTCTCCAGACCATGTGACAGGAGGATCAGCAGCTCATACTATAAATCCAATCTGAGTTCAGAACACACTTTTTCTTCAGCTGGTGAAAGGTACAGTAGTAATGCAGGAGCTGTGAACAAACTGCAGCCATCCTTGTCCAGCACTGATGTTAGGTTTGCACAGCCTGCTTACACTTACCACCACCAGCACCAGTACAGTGATGAAAGCACCTTTTATCACAGTGCAAGAATCTGTGCTGCACCTAAAGATCAGCAACATTATCTGTCCTACACTGGCATTCAGGAGTTATCTACAGATCATTTTCATGGCTACAGTCCAAACCAAGCCAGTCTGCTCAACACTTCTTCTTTGAACAGTGCTGCTGAACAAAAGGTGGACAATACTGGACAAAGTCGATATTATTGTGTGACAGCAAAACAGCCTGCTCAGGGAAACTCAAAGCCACTACAATTCAAGGATGACAGCTGGAAACCTGCAGTGGGAACTGATGTGTCCCTTGGACCTCATGAAAATTCTGCAGTTATTACAATGGCCCAAAACCCAAAATACTATCTACCTCAACAATCTATTGAATCTTCACTGACAAAGTGTGAGAACAGTAGTCATTACTCAGTAGACAGAGAAGGAGATGCTAGGTGTGCTGTAGTAGAAGAATCTAAAAAACCTAATCATACTGAAAAGTCTGGACAAAAGAAAAGCTCTGAGAACAGCTCTGAGGAAGGTGAAACTAGGCACAGTCAGCAGGAGTATGTAAAGGGCTGTGTCCTTACCACTGAAAACAGACCTGCTCAGAAAGATTTTAGGTGGGGTAAAGATGAGAGTAGCAAGATTTCTCCTCAGAAGACGCCAATGTTGCACTCTTTAGCTCAGGAAGGGAAAAAACAGTCTGACAACAACCCAGAAGCAGTAACAGAACGGCAGACCTCATTTGACACTCACCTGTCTAAACAGGCACGAAGGAGCGATCGTTTTGCAACAACCCTCAGAAATGAGATCCAAATGAGAAGAGCAAAGCTGCAGAAAAGTAGAAGTACTGCTACACTAGTAGGGTCATCTGGAACAGAGGAGTGCAGTGAGACCTGGAAACTAGATTCAACAGAGGATGTCACCACCTCCCCAGACACAAACTTTACCAGCACCTACAAAGATCACCTCAAGGAAGCACAAGCCAGGGTTCTGAGCGCGACGTCCTTCAAACGTCGGGACTTGGAGCCCAGCCCCGCTGAATATCTCCCCAGGTCACCTGAGCGGAAAACTGGTAGTTACAACTCCTCGTTACTGGCTTTGGTTTCTGAAGATGTCTCTGTATTCCTTGAGGCTACACAAGCCAAACCAAACCCTACAGGGAGTGGCACTCATCACGTTCCTCGAATTGGAGCCAGGAAGAGGTTCACAACAGAGCAAAAACTGAAGTCCTACTCAGAACCAGAGAAGATGAATGAGGTGGGCATGTCAGAGAATGAATGCCATGCTCATTGCTGTGCAAATATATCAGAAGAAGCCCTGGGCTCATTTGCAGACAGGTGGAAATTTTTTGAAGAAACAAGTAAGCCTGCATCCAGAAAATCATCACAGAAACCAGGTCCCCATGGTCTAGCAGAGGGACAGCCTGAGAGGCCAAATAGGAAAGTGCAAGAGGGAGAGGAGCTGTGGTATGAGAGAAGAGGTCGGGTAGCCTCTGCTGGACTTGAAACTGCTCGTGCTTCAAAAGATAGTGTCCACCATAGCAGCAGCAATAGGGCTGCTGAGAGGACTGTGAAATCTGCACAGCCACAGCGCCTGGGAACCTTTGCAGAGTATGAGGCATCGTGGAAGGAGCAGCGGAAGCCAATAGAGCCGAGGAGCTCAGGAAGGTACCATTCAGCTGATAATATCCTTGATACAGGCCATGAACAGCATGGGAAATCCCAATACATTCATGAGAGGTCTAGATCATCCCCTTCCACTGATTTCTACAAACAGGTACAAGTGTCTTTTGCATTATCCTTTAAATTGCCCGAGGTGGTGGGGGACAGTAGAGGAGTGGAGGGGAAAAGAGTATTTTTATGAAGATTTCCAATTTAGGAACACTATGTAATACGGTATTTGCCTTTTGCCAGTAAAGCAGTACATGTTACAGGTAGCTTTCTTAAGTAAAATGAGGAAGATCAAAGTTTGTACTGCACAAGAGCAATTGGATCAAAGTATTTTCTTGTATGTTGCAGTCAGATGGAAAAAAACATGATTGATTTGCTAATATCCTCTTTATTACAGTAGAAATCTAGGAAATTCAAAGCAATCTTCACCCGGAGTTATTTTTTCATTGATGTGGCTGTATTCCCTGTTTTAAGGTTTTGAATTCTCTGAGACTGTGAAGAAAAGTGTTCCAAGTGTAAATAATACATACTTTTTTCTAATTTTTTAATGGTCTAATAGTTTCCATGGATTTCCTCTTTTCTTCTAAAGTTGCTTCATGCAAAAGCTACATAGGACAAAACTTCTGCCTAATAAAATTTAGAGATTACAAATATGCCTGTTAATGTTAAAACTACAGCAACAGTGAAACTGCATAATGTTTTGTGTCAGTTTGCTTAATTTAAGATGTATACATTTATTCCTTAGAGAGATGCCAAATGTCCATTCAACTTGCAAGTAAATACTAAGTTAATTTTTAACTGAGCAGGCCCGGGCAGTGGTTGGCAGGTGGCACTGGAAGTAAACAGAGAAACCAAGTCTCTTTAGTTCTCTGTTAAAAGATGTTGTTCAAGCTGCTACAAGATTGCCTGGTATGTATAAGGAGTCATAGTGTGTTCAGCCTGTGTTGAACTTCACCTTCTGCAAGAACAGAATTGAAGCAATGCAGTTGTATATTACTTTTTCTTTATTTTTTCCCCTCTTGGTGAAAATATTGCATACATACATACACAGGTCACCTCTGTGTGTGTAGACATGGAGTAGAATGAGAATAGCTAAAAAAGAAACAAAAAGGTTGATCTCTAAAAGTTGTGGACTGTCTGTCCATAAGTTGTGTCTTCTCATTTGGCAAAAGTTATTTTTGAACTGTATGCTTGGACTTAACTGTGTGGATAATTTAGGTAGAGATTCCAAGCACTGAAAATACTCACCTGGAAGTTATTTTGAAAATTAAATTCACTAAATTATTTAAAAATTGCCTATCCAGCAGAAAAAAAATCACATAATCTATTCCCTGTATGCATTTCTGGTTTATTAGTCAGTGCCTTTAAGTTCAGTATAAGCCTCCTGGGGCAAAAAGCAGACACCTGTTTAGGCACCTGGAAAATATGGTGGTAAGTGCATTGAAGATGCTTACAACAGACTAGAGTAAATAAAGATGTTGTTTTGCATATATGATTCAGATTATTCCAGTGCTAATGTGCAATTAAATTTCCTGTAGGTTTGGTGTTTGTAATGCAAAGCTATGCTTTGGGTGGGGTTGTTTGAAGATAGTGAGATAATAACATTCTGCAACAGCACTGTTGGTGTTTTACTGAGAAACTAAAGTACACGCATGGGGATTCACAACCTGGTGCATACTTGCATCTCCTAAAATGTGAGCAACTCTTCTGCAACTTCTGTGCCTCTTTTTTTTGTTTGTTTTTGCGAAATGGAAGTTGCAAACGTTTATATAAATGTTAAGCTCTTCTGTAGATCAGCAAAGCAGAGCAGCAATGTGAGCACAGCCAGGTCGGGAGTGCTACGCAAGAGGTCACAGAGCATACTGTACTGCTTAAAACCAAACAAGCTTAAAACATGCTATGCTGTTGACTTCATGTATATTCAAACAGAGCAAACCCACAAATAAGAGGTTCCATAATCATAGATTTTTTGGGAGTCTGAAACATGATGACTTGGTCTCTTACTTGTACTATAAACCTCTTTTAGGAAGTATCAGTTGAAGTAAGGAGGCAAGCAGAAGATTTAAAGGAAGATGGGGAGTGTATTTTCTCTAATGTTAACAAACTGGATGAAAGGAACTGCACTGTAAGGTAAGTATGTCGTAATTTCTCTCTCTAAAAGATTTTTTTTTGACAAATTTCTCTGATCTGATCTTTTCCTGACTCAAACTGCAAGTTTTGCTGTGATGATTTCAGAGTTTCTGCTGTGCCTTTTTCCTTTGTTTCCCTCCTTCTCCCCACGTACTTCAATAAGCATGATAGAATTAATGTTGGGACTGAAATTCTTGGGGAGCTTAAAGAAATTGTTGTGATGATTTCCATCTACCAGGTCCGAAGCCGAGTGACAATTTTAGCGTGAGCTTAAAGAAATTGTCGAGTGTTGAGCATATTATAGTTTGTTTGGAGGCAGTTGATTCTTACTTGTGTGCATGAAATGATAGTTACAGGTTTTTTGGGGGGTAGGCTGGGGGCTTGAGGTTTCCCAAAACAGATTTCTAGTATTATCCTTGGCAAAGACAGCATGCTGCTGAAACATAGTAGCATTGTAAATTGGACTTTCCTTTTCTTGTGCCTTTAGAGAATACAGTACATGAATAGAAGACACTAAAATTTGTTTTAGTGTTTCATCGGCTCCGATTTTCTGTTAATTAATGTTTTAATTAATGTACAATGTTTTCAAACCATTTTCAAAGGTGTGACTGTATGCACAGTGTAGTTAAAATCCTTTAAATGTCTGGCATGCTGAGGGTGCCCTCGTCCTGGCCTGTTGTGGTGTAAGCAGTGATTTCAGTAATTGCTGATCCTGCGGCTGCTGAAGGCGAGCTGAGGTTGTGCACACGCTGCTATCGCCAGGTCTTGACAGCTCTGGGTTTCGTAACAGTGAACCCATGCACAGGAAAAAAGAACCTCTACAGGCTTTCCTCGGTTCTGCAAGTGGTATAAATCTCTCAAGGGGAGAAGAAATTATGAACTGTAGCAAACATACACTCTAGCCGTGACCATAAAATCTTGTAGAAAGATAGTATTTATTTGTGGGTTTATATGATTGTATTTTGCATTGCTTATGGCTCAGCTGAAGAGACCACCCCCTATTTTCTAATTTTTTGTAGCCCTTTGTACTTACCGTAGTGATTTCCAACTGAGCAGCCCGGGAGGGTGCGAGTGTGCGCGCACGCGTGGGGAGGGGCCGGAGGGGGGCAGAGGGGGAGGCGGGCCACG
>NW_008238464.1:12753307-12789199 GCF_000691975.1 Corvus brachyrhynchos
GGCCGGGCTGCTGTGGGCGGGCAGCATCTCTGGACGAGTAGAGCGATTTCCATCTACCAGCGCCGAAGCCGAGTCACAAAAGCATGTGAATAATACTCCTACGCCAGCATTTTAGCAGTGTTTGTGCAGCACAATTCTTGCTTTATAATCATGGAGTCCATGAAAATCACATGACACTGGGCACCAGCTGCAGTAACTTTTTTTCAGCGGGAGCCTATATTGACATACTATTTCAGATGTAGTATTTGGCCATTTTACCATATTACAGAAGGTTTTGTGAAATGGTCTCTTTCACAGTCTTTCTCTCAACATTGACATGCTGAAGGTTGATATGCCTTTTGTGTTCAAAAAACTAACTAATTAAAATCTCTCATTTGGACATTTAATTCCTGTGTTGTGAACTCCCACTGCATGATAATGAATGGCTGCCTTATTGGAAAGAATATATATTTCTGTGTGCTCCTTTTTTAGTAAGGCATTCATATGCTCAAAAGGAACTGGACCCATGACATGGATTGATATTATGATTTTTGAGCTGCCCTAAAGGCATTAGTTTTCTATTTTTAAAATCTAACAATCTGCAAATGGCTAGGAAATCTACCTAATTCAGGGTATATGCTAGAACATGAATAGTAACTAAACCTGAGATCTCCCTTATGGTCATATTTAATACTTTCTTTTAAAATTTGTGTTTGGATTAAATTGCTGGCAGCTGTTATTTTGTGCTACTGAGACCTGTGTGCTGTGGTTGCCTTTGTGCTACCAAAGTCAGTGTGATGCAGCTGAACATAGGAGTGACCCTTCTGTGTTTGTGGGGGTGAATTTGCAGGAACCCAAGCTGAGAGACAGCTGTGGAGTCCATGAGTGCTTTCTCCAGGTTAGGGACTGTCCTACACTACAGGGTGCCTCTGGCCTTCCTCCCCTTAAGTTGCTTTGAGAAAAGAAAAGAAATTAATAACTTGAAATAAACTTTGAATATTTGCCATATACAGCTTCCCTGATTATTTTCCATAGAAATACCAGTCTTTTTAATGCACTGAATGTAGAATGAAAAAGGGCTAGAATATTGTAACAGTAAATGGCTTTTTAGAAACAAACAAACAAAAATAAATGTACTTGATAATTTTTTTCTCCTGAGCTTTTTGCTGCAGTATTTTCTTCATAATCTAGAATGGAAAAGGGTTAGAATATTGTAACAGCAAATGGCTTTTTAAAAACAAACAAACAAAAATAAAGATGCTTGATAATTTTTTTTTCTTGAGCTTTTTGCTGCAGTATTTTCTTGGCTGTTCTTTTTTAGCACACAGTTGTAAAACCTAAGTTAACACTGCTTTGAAACCTCTTTGATCTTTGAGCTGTTTTCTCCCTCTGAGATTACTGAGTGCTTCCAATGAATTCAGGTTGTTTCATCTCCCTTTTTAGAAGAGCTGCAACATGTTCTTCTGAACTGCAGTATTTAATAGCTTAGGGTATTACTTTTATAGGAAGAGAAAATAGTGGTCCATAGAAGCCATTGCCATCTCTTATGGAAGAACCAAACCACTCTTGTTATGAACTTACAGGGATGCAAACAGTCATCTAACATGAGATGAGTATTTTTATACTGAGGGGTTGATGTGATTCTATGGATGTTCTTAACTTTAGGACAGCTTGAAAGGATTATACAATTCTGCTGATCTGTAAAACAAAAAATGGTGCTTTTTTCAGATTAGTTACAAAAGCTTACCTTTTTACAGATGCAAAGTCTGTGCTTCCTTAAACATGTCTCTCTTTCTGCATTTATAAAATGACCTATACTGGTTATATAATTAACTTCGATATAGAAGTCTCCACAATTTCTAAGTGGAAATAGACTTTCAAAAGGTTAAAGAGGGAAATAGCTGCTCTGACCAGTAGTCTGTGGCTTCCTGAAGTATGACATGCACTCATAAAAGTCATTCTGCATCAAAAGAATCATGCTTTATGATCTAATTCTTAAGATAGCCATCTACTAGAGATGTTTACAGCCATTGCTTTTATTTACTTTCTAAGAACATTTGACTCCTAGCTCTATTAATTTGTTCCTGTGATGTCTATTAAAGTTATTTAACTTCAAAAAGTGAAAAAGGATATATGAGACCACAGGTTGCAGAAAATATTTCAACATTTAATACGTGTCAAGTCCAAGAGCATGTGCATGTCAAGGGTAGGACCACAGCATGACTCAACTCTGATTGAACACTTCAAAATATTTATTTCAGTGTTTTCATACCTTAGTAGTTACTCCTATTTGAGTTGAGCTCTTGAAGACAGAGGAAGAGCAGCTACAATACACAACCAAAATAAAACTAATTTCTTAATGCCTAAGTTATCCTAAATGCCCAAGTATAATTTTCTAGAAAAATCTTTGATAAGCCTGAAACAGGAGCCTATAGACATGTTCTCAAGTGTTTTATTAGGCTCTTCATAAGGAAACTGATTTTTCAGCACCTGGTGAATGTCTAGGCTCCATGCTCACCAGGAGCAGCAGCAAATTATTGTGCAAGGAAGGAGGAGGACCTTTAGCCATACAGGAATGTGAGTGACCTTATGTCTTCTGAATTGGGTCAGATGGAAAACCATTTAAAAATGACCAGTAGTCTATTTGTGTATGCATTTATTTGTATCATGCGTATATGGATGTGTGTGTATATATATATATACACACACAGACATATGAAACATGCATGTGTGTACTGATAGTTGCTTCTCTTAGCTTTTTATGGTTTGTGACCATTATAGGGTTGGGGCTCACATGGCTATGAGGACTAATTAACAGTGGGGGAAAAAAACCCCAATAATCCACAATACACATTTGGACAAATCAGTTCTTCATATTTATGATGGTAGGTGGTGTAAATTAGTCACTGGAAATATTCTTAGAAACTACAGTTTTTCATGATTCCAGAAATTTTAAATTCTATATTTTGTTTGGGTTTCTCTTACTGTGGTGTCAAAAAAATTAATATAGTACCAATATACAGTGTTAGGATCAGCTTAACTAGGAACTGAGCTACTGAAATACAAGACTTGTAGGCTTGGAGGTTTTTATGTGTAGCAAAAGGGCCATTTCCTTAAATAGTGAGAACTTTTGTTGCTGGCATTGTGTCCCATAGCTATTTTAAACTTCTGTTCTTTATTGAGAATTGTAGAATCCTAGAATGGTTCAGTTCGGAAGGGACCTTAAAAATCATCTAGTTCCAACCCTCCTGCCATGGCCAGGGAACTTTGCACTAGACCAGGTTACTCAGAGCCCCATCCAGCCTGGTCACCTCCAGGTTTGGGAAGTCCACAGCTTCTCTGGATAACCGATTCCAGTGCCTCACCACCCTCACAGTAAAGAATTTCTTCCTAATATCTTATCTAAGCCTGCCTTCCTCCAGTTTAAGTTCATTCCCCCTTGTCCTATCACGACATGCCTTTGTGAAAAGTCCCTTTCCAGTTTTCTTGTAGCCCCCTTCAGGTACTGGAAAGTGCTGTGAGGTCTCCTTGGAGCCTTCTCTCCTCTAGGCTGAACAGCCCCAACTCTCTCAGCCTGTTCTAAATGAGATGTTCCAGTCCTCTGATCATAGTAGTGGCCCTCCTCTGGACACGTTCCAACAGGGCCACGTTTTTCTTCTTTTGGGAACCCTAGAGCTGCATGTGGTTATCAAGGTGAGGTTTCACAAAAGTAGTGTAGAGGGGGAGAATCCCCTCCCTCCATCTGTTGGCCACACTGCTTTTAATGGTAGCCTTTTTGCTCTCTGAGCTGGGAGTGCACACTGCCAAGTCATTATTGAGCTTTTTGTCCACACACACCCCCAAGTCTTTCTTCTCAAGGCTGGTCTTGGTCCATTCTCAGCCTGAACTTCTCCTTGGGATTGCCCTGACCCAGATGCAGAACCTGGCACTTGGTCTTGTTGACCTTCCTGAGGTTATTCATGTATTGTTGCAGTTAAACAGTCAAACTGTGAGTTGCTTTTCCTGGCTGAACATTGCAGGACAAGTATGTCTCAGTCATTGCAGGACTCACCAAGACATTACCAGAGCTATGTAAGCAAAATGTTTTCACCCTATTCCTTGTGAAGAAGAAATAGTATGATCTTGTGCAACTGCTTCCTTAGAAATCAGTGGAAAAATTACTTTGGCAAACATTTTGTGCATGTGTTAACAAGCTCTGCAGAGCTTTCTCTTCTCCAGGCTGAACAATCCCAACTCTCTCATCCTGTCTTCACAACAGAGGTGTTCCATCCCTCTGATCATCTCCCTGGCACTCCTCTGGACTTGCTCCAGCAGGTCCATGTCCTTAGCATTTCTTTATCATGAGATACAGATTATTAGGGCATTTCTCAGACCAGTTTTTTTGTCAGTGATGTCATTGTGTGTGTCATACAGCAATGACACAGTACAGTCTGGACTGTTACAATGTTTGTATTTTGTCTGAAAATGGAAAAAACATACTGTGGCTCTTCCTGTGCATATAGAAGAGAGTCTTAACAGCATCCATTCATGTATGAGAAATCCCCTGTAACCTTTCATCTTCCTTAGGTTTCTGTGAATACTTGTAATTCGTACAAGTTTCATTGCCAGGTACCATTATGTCCTTCCAGTGTACTAGTGTATGTGACTGACTAATAACAGATATATAGGTATCACACTTTGAGACAGTGGAACCTTGAATCACTGGTTATGTGATGGCAGCTGATGGATGTTGATGCTTAAAAACAGGTTAAAGGTCTACTTAGGCAGGTTTTTTTTTCTCTGGGTGAGCCAGTAGCAGGTGCTTGGGGAACAGAAAACCAGAGCAAACCTGGAGCCATGCAGCTGGGTGTCTTGTCAAGCCTCCGGTGGTCTGTCTGTCTTTGAGCTTTGCTTTATTTTGGGGGTTTGGTTTGGTTTTTTACTGCTTTGAAGTACAAAGATTGTATGTTCATAGAATAGTCTGTGAAATTCAGCTTTTCCTTCTTGCATAGCAGTAATTCCTGTTGTACATCATTGTATATGTTGGTGAAGTACAGGAAGATCTCTCCTGTGGGTTACTTTGCATTTATTAAATCTGAATTTCATCTGTTATTTTATGACCCATTCATTCAATGATAGGAAATCTTGGTTTGGGGTCTTTATTATTCAGAATCATTTCCTCATAGCAGCAACTATTGTCACCTGCTTTTTCACCCATTTTGTAAATCATCTATATCTAATGAGTTCTGATGTGAATGATGTGATGAGACAAGTGAGGACTCTTGTCTTATGGCAGTCAAATTTTTAAGAGACTCAGGTGAGATAAAATTTCATTTTCTAAATCATCTAAAAATCCAAAGTCTGTCATCCAGATCACTCTTGTCCCTATGTGTAGTGACTCTGAGATTAGTAATGCATCTTTTCTACACATGCCCAAATTATTCTTTGTCATTTTTACTCATTAGTGCAGCTGCTAAATCTCTTCATAAAATTTCTTCTTCTGTGCTTAATTCAGATATTAAGTTTATCATTCTGAAGTTCTCCAGATTCATAATGAGTATTTGTTTTTATTCTTGCTCTATTTCTCTCATTTTCTCTCTTCAGCACCCTCACTTTCCCTCCCCAACACTGGGTGTGTCACTGTGCTCAAGCAGCTGTCCAAGTATCAGAGGAATGGGTAGCTGTGCATCACAGATCCCAGTTCAGCAATTTCCTGTGGAAGTTTCAGGTGATTGTCGTATGGCCCAGGTAGCTTATGACTACCCACTTTTAATGGTGTGCAGCATCTGAGAATAGTTCCTGCAAAGGCTGTTATTTTCTGGAGTTGTGAAGGGGAGATAGTGCCAATATTTTGCTGCAGCCTTATTTTCTTTGTATTCTTACTATTGTACTTCCATCCCTATAATCTGTTTGGCAGATATCTGTGTTAGAATAAGTGCCTTTTTTTCCTTTTTTTTTTTTTTTTTGTCCTAACACCCTTAAGTATTTGTACCTCAGCTTTACTTTTAAAACTCCTTCTTTTTTACCATATTTTGCTTATACATCTGCTTTGCTAGATTAGTTCTGTTTTTTCCTTGTTTGGGTAGGACTTAAGTTCTCTGGTGGATGTTCCTTTTAATTGTTATTTAATTCAACCTTTGGAGGGGACAGAGAGAGGGAAGGAAGAACAGTGGCTGGATGTTTCGGTAGGTGTTACACATTTTCTCTGAATTTCATATATCTTCAGTTGCATGTTATCTCTTAGCATTATACCATCTGGCTTGTTTTTTTAAAAAGTACTCATCTCGTGTATGTAAGTGCCCTTTTCAAAATTAAATACCACTGTGTGGATTCTTAATCTTTCAAAAAAGATTTATCTAAATGCATATGGCCACTGGCACAGGGCAGTTCTTCAAATAGCTTTTGAAGAACTATAGTTTTGAACCAGATTCTTCTCATACCTCAGGATCAAGGCAGAAGTTGCATCATAAATTGTCCCACTTACAGTCTTTTTCTTCCTCTTGCTGTCCATTTTAAAACTTTCAGGCTGGTTGAGCTGAGAGATGTGTGGGCATCTTCGTAAGTATCACAATTGCATTATTTTGGGATTTGGGGTTGGTTGTGGCTAAATGAAAGTGGTAAAACTTGCAGGCTCCTGCCACTGCCTCCCCATTCCTCACTCTCCTGGCAGCACTCAGCTGGCGGCTGTCAGGTGTGTGTCCTGCAGATTGCTGTGATGCTCCAGTTGGGCTCACCAGCAGCTGCTGGATCTCATTAAATGGGTGCTGGACTGCCTCCAAAACCAGTGCTTGGTTTACAGTACACTGCAGTAATACAGGCCTGTTTCTCCCCCATCCAATTTCTGCATTCTCCACACCCTTGAAAATGCAGACTCTCCCTCTACCTTTATTAGGTGAACTTTGAATCCCTGTTTCTAAACTTGAGGGTGGATATCCCATCTCATGCATCCCCTTTTTTTCTACTTGTAGCTTCTTACTACCAAGTAAAGTTACTTTTGCTTTAATTGCTCCTGGCACATCTGTTCTCCTCACTGTGCATACAGTGACAGCTAGGGGTATGCAAGGCCATCATGGGCTGATAAAAGGAAGTGTTGGAGGGTAATTTCTTCTTACGGAAAGCTTCCTCCCCTGCCTCTAAAGGTGAGTGTTACCAAGCATGAGTAGCTGGAAGAAGTCCTAAACATGATTCTGCAAGTACTCAAATTGGGAGTGCGCGAAAGAACAGCACACAAAAATGTTTGTGGAGAGAGAAACAGAGATAAATTTGTACTCATTAGTTCATTTTTGTATTCTGGTTTGATTTGACTAGTTTCCCCGGAAAGAGGATTAGAATGAAAACCATCTAAAGATGTGCATTTTTGTTGTATTGCTTGAAATCCAGCTATCTTCATATAGCCCTGTTGATGATAACAGCAGTTGAGTAGGGATATTTAGAGCTAATGTAAGATAAGTCTCCAGTGGTTTTAGTTACAAAAGCATCATGTGCTGATGCATTGTAGATTTTATTTTCCCTTAAGTTACTTGATGAAAAGCATAATTGGAAATAGGTGACTGATATGTCTCCGCAGTGCAGCGGTTCGTATATTTCTGACGTATGGAGTGGCTTTATGGTGTTCTGATACTAAAAGCTAGCCTGTGAAATGTTCACTTTCTGCTATAAGCCCTAGGCAACATGGTTATGGTTTGCTGTCACGCAGGAGATTGTTTATGTCAGTAAATGTGAGTGAAGTTTTGTGCTAAAAAAGTAACGAGACAGCCACAGCTTCCATTTCTCTGGAGGGGCCAACCAGACTTGCTGCAGTCTGTTAACCAGTTGTATTGTATTATGTAAACTGGTGTTTTTTCGTGAAGTCATTCACACTCTGTATTGAAATCAAATAGGCAGCTTTGGGAAGCAGAAAAATTTTAGGGGAGGTTATTAACTGGATGTCTAACTGCTCTGTGTGATTTGTGTGCAGTTTAAATAACATTTTCCTCTTAAAAGTGGTCATCTTCGAAATTATCTTTCATACATATTAAAGCCTCATCCACACTTTCTCTATTAAGTCTTTAATGTGTTCTTGTAGAAAAATTGAAAGGAGCTTGAGCTTTGCTCTGATGAAAGCCACGATGGCTTCTAAAGATGGAGCGTGGGGGTGGCAATGTGCTCATGCAGCATGAAAGCATTTAGCTCTTTTCCTGCAGAGTCTCCTGCAAGAGAGGGCGCCTGTGCACACAACACATGCAAAAAAATTCAGGCTGGAGGGCTGTTTATGAAGAAGACTCTCCTCTAAAATTAAAGACTTGGTATTATGAACGCTGTTCAGAAAGAAACCTAATAACACACTGATCTTTTAAAATAATTGTAAATAGTGAAAACTTGCAGAGCTGTAGTTGTGGAAATGCAGATCATGATTTTCACAAATGAAAAGAAAAATCCTTAAAAAATTGAAGGACTTTTAAGTTTTGTTTTGTTTTTTTTTTAATAACCAAATCCAAGGGGTGGGGGTGGGGGAAGGGAAAAGCTTTGAAGTCTCTGAGATCTTTTCCCTGAGGTCAGAAGTTTCTGGTGATGTAACATACAATACAGACTAAGCCTTCACTTATCAAGGTTAAAGTTGACAGAGCTTGTATGAACTTGTCAATCATAGGAAGCAGGCAAAAACAAGCCAGCTGTTGTGAGGCATGGCTTTGAAAATCCTCTGTGTTACAGTAAATGAGACGCAGAGGTTGAGACAGATTCAGTTCTGCAAGGCTTTCCAACTGACTGGCACATTTGCAAGGATGCAAAGCTCACATATCCAGTGAATATGGGTAAAAAGCTGTAAATCCTGGTAAGATTGTCTTGTCTTTAGTGTTAAAGCATGAAATAAATGGCTAGAGGTGTGTGCTTCATTTGCCATTTTTTGTCAGTTCTGAACAGAAATTTGCAGTATTAATTCATACAGTATTTCTTTTGTTCTTCAGGTCTTTGAGCACAGGCTGCATCTTCTGCCCCTATCAGCAGAAGCTACAGTAACAAATTAGCAATGATGCAATGCTTGGTACAGAATTTTATTTTGCTTACTGTAATCGACTGCTCTGTTCACTGATGGGTTGGGAGAATAGGGGGAAAATGTGAGTTAATTCCAGCTAAGATGCTCTGTGTGCATATGCTCGCACACACGCGCTGTTTTTAGCAGCTTTTGTTTTCACAGTTGGCATCATGTACACTGGAATTAGAAGGCAGTGCCTTTCGAAAATACTTGTTTTCTGGACTGAAGGCTGCAGTGCCGTTGTTGTGGCTCAGGGTGCCAGGCTCGGGGTTCCTCTCGGCTAGGGGTGGTGCGAGAGCTTTTCATCTTGTTATTTTCCTGGCAAGCCTGTTACTGTGAGTACAGGCTTGCACGAAGACCTTTTCCACAGCAGCAGGAGCTGTTAGCTGGGAGTGTAAGAGAATTGGATGTGACTATTAGAAGCAAGCGGTGAGTGTGGCTCTGAGTGAAAAGATGGCTATTGAAATGTGTGCATGTGCATGCTAATTAATTTAAATAACTGTTTTAGGATTTTTTTTCCTTTAGAGATGAGCTAGCTATGTGTTCATTTTGGTGAGGAATGCCTGAGAATCCCACCTGACCTAGTTGTTATTCACAAAGTGTTTCATTTTATAGCTTGTGTTTTGTTACCTAATTCTTGTTCAGCTGCAAGCAGCTGTTTTCAGTAGTAATAGCAACAAATATTTTCAAATAGCATTATCAGGACAAAAAAGTCTAAAAGAAAAAAATATCAAAGGAGTGGCAACTGGAATGCAGAGGTTTTTTTAGTTAATTGACAAAACAATCATTCTTCTTTGAGCTTTTTTTTAATGTGACTATGATTTCCTCATTAGCAGTGTTGGAAAATACTGTCTTTTGTCTCTGCAATGGTTGCCATTTGTGTAACATGATGGTTCTCGTTATACTGTTGGTATATTCTGATGATTGAATTCAGTGTGTAAGTACTGAACATATTAACTGGTTGACTTGAGTAGAAGTCATTTTAATTCCATGTAGGTAATCCCCTGTGTGCTAGGAGAGGCATGCAATAGATAAAGCAATAAGAATACAGCCATAAAAATTATCTTTTATAATTTATTTTTGGTGTGCAGCAGAATGGAGAAGGGGCTTTTGTTTTCTGAACTAAGGAAAGGAAAGCATCCCTCCCTCTGCCCTTTCCCACAAGATTCTTCCCTTCTGCATAAAGGCCCTTGTTCTGCTATAAGAAATATAATTTTAATCAGATTTTTTGTTGTTGTTGTGGGCCAGTGCCTTTTGCTGTTACCCATGACTGGCCTACATTCATCCATCAACATAACTTTGTTTATTTACTGCAGAATTAGAGTGGACATGTTGTTATTTATTTATTTATTTATTTATTATTTTCATGGGGAGAGAGGTAACATTTTTAGAGACACAGAATGAGAGATGAAAACAAATTGCAGTGTGTCTGTTGCCATGCATTCAGGACAGGAGAGAAATTCTGGTGGGGTCGATGAACTGGCAAGCAGTGTCTGTTATAGTATTTCATTCTGTGATAAAGCCAGGTGATAATGCAAGGGTTGTTAAGCTAGAGTGACATTTTGCTTTATCACATTAGGTGCAACAACTAAGCTGCGTTCAGTGTGACTGACTGAACAGATAGCTGCCACTGAGGCACAGATAATGTTAACAGGCATTCAGAGACAGAAGTGAAAAACCAAGACTCACACCATGATAAACGGGTTGTAGTGTACCACTGATGTGCTGTGGGATATACTTGTGAAATATCTTGCTAGTTTTGTACCTTCAGTTGTCTTCTGACAGGCCTTTTTTTTTTTTTTTTTTTTTTTTGAGAGAGAGAGAAAACAGTCTCTCATCATTCAGTATTCATTATTCTTTCATCTTAATACATGCTTTGGTTTTAGGACCGTTTGCTTCAGTAGTGCTTCTTGGATGCTAGTTGCTATCATCTGTCTCTTCAGACAAGGCAGTGGACATCTCTACATCTTTGTAGTGGCTTATATGCTGTGCGTCTTCATGGCATAACGGTTAGGTTATAGCCATCGTGGTTCTTTATGCATTTGTCTTTAAAGATTTCCAAGTCGTTTCATAGCCCAAGCTCTCATTTAGCATCTTTGGAATATGCTTCATGTGTCACTATCTGATGGATAGTATGTGCTGTACTGACTCAGTAGTGATAGCAGATAGAGAGCACATGAGAAAAATGAACAATGGTAAAATAATTGCCCTGGTATTGGATGTCCAAACTGTGGCGTTGTGTTGTCAGGGTCTCCTGAGTAGTGCAGTAGTAAAACCAATCTAAGGGCTTAAGTGGTCCTGGACCCTCTGAAAAAAAAAGCATATGGGACTCAGATGAGGGTTCAGATAACTAATAGGAGGGAGACATCTACATGTGAAGTTCTAACTCAAGCTGTAGTCCACAGAGAACTCCGTTTTCATTCTAAGCTGGCTAAACAGTTGACTAAACACAGGTGTCTAGTGGGACCTGAGATAGCCCAGCATATCCCACTTGGCTTCCAGCTGCCATCTCTTAGGGGAACTGATGCCTTTGAACCTTTAAAGTTTCTGAAATCATAGAATACACCTGTGGTTGGATATCTAAATTGATCCCCTAGACAGTGCAACCAATGCATGCTTTGCTTGTAGAGACTGCTGTAGGGTGAGCTGTAGTCTCATGCATTAGTTAGTTTAATCCATGTCAATATGGATTAAAATGTGGCACTAGACCTCAAAGTTTTTCCTGAATTTCCAACAGTCTTACCCTATGCACCCCATTCTAACTTCATAGCATTGTATTGTTGTCTCAAGCAGAACCATTGTCATGGGTTAGCAAGCATAGTCCCGGAAGGGATGTCCTTGCCAAGGGGTGCTTACAGCTTCCTCTGGGACCTGACAGAACCTATCAGCTGGCCAGTTTGAATATGGACAATTCTTTAAGCCAAAGTTGTGACTGCCTCTGTGATGCACACTTAAGAATAGAAACCCTGAGGCAGACTGTCTCTCTCGTTTCTGGTGCTGGGACAGGTGGCTGCGGGCCCGGTTGCAAACCCAACCCGCTACAACCATACTGGATAGAAGAAACTACCCTTTTTTTGTGGACTGTTGCAGTTCTTCTGGATCCCAGTGTGCCACATGCCAGACAAATACACAATGAAAACTTTGTTTCAGCACATAAAGTTCATAGCTTAAAAACTAACATATTGGCAAGGGCTGTGCCTATAAACAGGATTTTGTCATATGCAAAGACACTATTTCCCAATTGCTTTAAGCCACATAATTATCTGTTTCAAGCCAGGTCAGGTCCTTGATCCAGTTTTCTGTGAGACTGTACAATTCCTACTGCTAGTACACTGAAAAGAGCAGGAAGATGGAACTCAAAGTGTCTAAGAAGGAAACTGTCTCTTCTGGCAGAGTACCTGTATAAAGTCACTTTGAAGGGACTGCAAAACTGTGGATTTGATTTTGAGAGTGTTTTTGTTATTGTAGGGTGAGAACTTTTATGGAGGAGTCATGCTCAGGTATGAAGGCCTTTTTCCAGTGTAGCTCGTAGTTCTTGAGAAGGAATTTAAATCAGAAACAGCCACTCCATTTGCTCTTGTTTGCCAGTGAGTTAGTGGAGGACATATTGTTGCTTACATAACCATGCTTATGTTTTATGGTGAAACTTTTGCACAGCGGTCAGGTCTTTAACAAATGATACATTTTTCAAATGTTGGCTAATGCATTTTTGTAAAGCTTATCTAGTCTGGGATTTTGAAGTTGGAGCGTCTCGTGGCACTGTTTGGGTTGGCCTGAAGGGTTCTCAAGAAACTGTAAATCAGACAGATAAAAATCAAACACATTGAGTTTATTGAAGTCACTTTCATTTATTGAGGTACAACATTCAATCAGATCATTCTACCTCTATCCAGATTTAGTCAAATCTTGAGTATGGGGCAAACAAAGAAAGTGGTTTGGAGTTGTTTCTTATGGCAACCGAAAATGTTGTTGTTCTTATAGGCATCTATAAGTGCTAGTGCTCACTGACTCTGCTGGCAAGCACCTATTAATGTGTGTATGTGTGTATATGGCTTAACTTTAATGTAAGAGGCACATTACTGTTACCACTCCTTGGTTTGTTAGAATAGCCTGTTGTATTATTGCTCAGGGTACTGGGGGTGTCCAGGCTGGGGGTGAGACTTGGGAGTTTTTTGCCCAGCTTAGTCTTTACATGGCCTTTACATTTCAGTCTTGAGTGTGTCTACCTCGAGCTAATGGAGCCAGAAGGAAACTGGGAGATGTACTTGTCCATTTAGGTAGAAAATACTTAGTGCCAGTATGGAGATCCACATTCCCATCCCCATGGCAGTAGGTGGTGCTGGCGTGGCTGTGGCCACTGGTAAAGTGCAAGACACAGAGCAGAGCTCCTCCCGCCCTCACTGATGAGTGTTCAGCCTCTTGTCTCTCTACACAGACCCCCTCTGAGAATGCGGAGCCCGCTGCTAAATGACAGCTTGTCAAAAATGTGAAGGACTGGTTTGTGTAATTAAGCAGTTCCTTCTTTTCAGTTAGGAGCATCCATTGGTTTTCTGCCTCCTGCCATTTAGATATGAAAGCTCCTATAGCAAAATCCCGAAAACAAGTGCAGTAGAAAAGGCTCATGTTAGACTCCTGTACTAGACTCACCCTTACTGAATACCACTTTGTAGCAACAGCATAAGATTCTTAATTACACTTCCTTTGCAGGTCGGGTTAAGTGACTGGTGTAAGTTGTCTGACAGTGAAAGCTCTCATGTGCTGTGCCAGGGGTGGGGAATGTGGTGTGAGCTTTCCTGGTTCTGTCATCTCAGAAAAGCTCTTGCAACTTGGGTAATTGTGGCATTGTATTATGGGGGTGGGGGAGCTTTGGGTTTGAAATAGCTAAGAGTTTTAATGTTTTTGATGTTGGCTGGTTTGTTATCTAGAATGAAAATAGTAATTAAGTCAATTGTCATGTTTTCAGATGATTTAAAACTCTTCTATGTCTCTCACTTTGTGATGTTTGGTTATAAATGATGAGTTCCTTTCAGTGGTATGTTATCTTTGCATAATCCTATGGGCCTCATTTCCAAACCAGCTGTGTTCTGGGCATGATGTGCTGTCAGATAAAAGCAGCTTAGTGGACCTATCAGTACTGATAATAATGTAACACCTTTGCAGGTTCTTGCTACTGTGTTCTCCTGGGGCTTGAAGCTTATTTTCTTTTCCTCCTTTCTGAACAGTAAGCTTGCATCTCTCCAAAATCATGTGATAAGCATGTTTTGCATGAAGATCCACTCACACTGAATGCAGTTTAACCTCAGTGTTGAATGCAGCCACCACCTTTCCTCATTTGTGTGACCCATTTTGTGTGGCACTGCACACAAAAATTTCTGATTAATTTTGTGGAAGCTGTATGAAGGCATGTGTGTAATCTCTGAATTTTATCTCTATGTTTGCAAATATAGCATCTCTAAATTTCTCTGTGCTGTAATTCTTCATGTCCTTTTGCTCAGTTTTGGAAGGTGACAGGACTGCTAAAGCATTCATAGCTTCTGAGCCAGTTATATATATATATGTACCAATATACTGGTTACATGTTTTGGATATGCACCTGTGTCAGATTGGTGGTGTTCTCTGTCCTGTTTGTTTCCACCAGCACTCCCAATCCCGATGTGCATGCAAAGTTCATGGCATACTTTGCAAACTGGCTGACATAATGCATGTCACTGATGTCTTTGCAACATTTTATGTCATACTGTTGATTTTTCTGTGCATCTGAGAGCATCTGTTGAACTGGTTATATTATGGTTTATGGATGTGAAGGTGAATTGAGAGGCCTGAAGTGTTTTTGCATGGGTTTACTAGCAGAAAACAGTGCTCTTCATGGGTTATCTAGACAATGAAAAATGCTGGTTTAAACACAGTATTTCATATGTAAGGCCTTAGTCTTCATTTGGTAAAAATTTCCATTAAAATTAGAAGATCTATTTACCGGCCTGGTTCTGCTTACATTGGATTCACCAGGGAAAATGAGCTGCCTCTTGAGATGCCAAGATGCCATGTAACCAAATCTGAGTAATGTTGGTCTTTCTGGCCTTTTGTATAATTTTTTACTTCACAAAACCGTCTTTCATCTACTGTTAAAAGAGGAGTCAATAAATAGTTTTGTAAATCAGAATTGACTCTGAATTAGTCAGACAACTTGAAGTTTTTATTGCTCTTAGATAAGAGCAATATGAAGAGACCTGAGTATCAACAGTACTAATCTCCTCATTCATGTTAAATTGAAAATTTACCAGTTAAAGTTGAATTTTGAGGTTTAACACTTCACATGAGAGAAAGATTGTGTATGTGACTTCTCAGGAACCCACATCTAATCAGTTGTCTTTCCACAATACTTCATTTAAAATATTTATTTAAATTTAATTAAAATAATAATGCAGTGTGTAGTTACTCCAATTTTTTTTCTTCTTGAATTTATAATAGACTTTAAGCTATTAGTTATTTTATGTGCTTTTATCTCAATTTTTTTTTCCTACACACTGGTGTTAACTGCCTGTAGACATTCTCAAAACTGGCACACTGATGTTATTAACATGTTTACACTGGAAAATTCAAGTAAACCTTTTTTTACAAATAGGCTGGGGAAAATGCCTCTTTCACAGTCACCTCAAAAGACAGATTGGGCAGTGCATGACTACAAGATTACTATTTAAAAATACAGAGTAGCTCTCTGAAGCCCTTGACTTCTTTGTTGCCGATTGTTTTCTAAGCTTATAATGTCTCTTCAGCCTCCTTTCAGCCGAGAGCAAACCTGTCTCCGCTCGGGGCTTCAGAGGTCCTTTTCTCCTGCCTTCTGCTTCTTCCCCAATTTGTCTTTATGTGGTGAGCACAAATGTACTATGTGTCTTGTGGCAAAGGACAACCATGGAGCTGTGAAAGACTGCTTCCTGACTAGAGAAACAGTGTAAAAATGGAATAAACCCAAAAATATTTCTGTCTAAGATAAGGTCCTTCTGGCCATTGTTTGTCATTTGTGCTGACAGGGCAAAAGAAGTTTAACCTTAAAATAAGTCTGACTGGAAAATACAATCCTTTCTAAATTTCCTTTTCTGCCTTAATTCAATTTTCTCTTTCCCAATTTTTTAGCTTCAGCAAACACTTTGATTGCACTCATTTCATATTTCTGCAGATATACAAAAATTCAACCTCCAGATTCATAATTAAAGTTCCTATTATTCAGTTCACATTTAAAAGTGCTACAGAAGTATTAATACTGCACCTAGATAAGAAACTTGTTTCACACACTTTGTTACTGACTGGAGCTAGAAGAGAATTAAATTTTAGTATTAGAATTCCTCTTCTGGAGGCAGTCTTGTTTTCTACCAACATTTGGACATTTGGCTGTGCATTTAACTAAGCTGTGCACACTGCAGTGTCTCAGGTTACCCAGAGGTTGTGTTGCGTCGCGTCCGGTGCTCCATACCTAATTTAGCCTGACATTATGTTTTGACTCGTGTTAGATTAGGTACACCATGTGTGTTAGATTTGACTCGTGTTAGATTAGGTACACCATGTGTGCCCATACATGAGAGGATGTTTTTGTGCTGTACAATTACCATAGATTGGGGGAGTTGGTGTTAAATGTTGGATGTGATCTTGTGTTCAGGCTCCCTAGATTGGTGCGTTGGCCTTGCACTGAAGGAAATAAATCAGCAGCGTACTAACAGCATGTTCTTTTCTCTAGGCAAGCTGACACAGGGGCCCTGAGGGAAAACCCACGGGACAGGAGTGATCAGCTGGACCAGAATTTAGGCCACAAGTGGAAGTCTTCAGTCAGACCTTTGCATGTGCAAGAGCCTACAGTTCTGCCTCACGAGAGTCGCGGCAGGTCTGGGACATTGCCTAGTGACTACCGATACTCTCAGGAAAACGTGACTGAGAAGAGCAAGGATTGCAGCCTGCCTCACCTGCCCTACTCTGAGCCACAGGCCTTGAACGAGAACCACTCCTGTCCGTCCCGGGGCAAAGGAGAGGAAAACCATAGGATAGAGCCAGTGCTGCTGAACAAGAAGCGTGGACCTGCTCCTCAGAGGCCACCACCACCTAAAAGAGATAAATACAGGCGACCAGATATTTCTGCACCATCACTTGGCACCTCTGCTGAATCTCTGCTGGTAGAAGCCAGCCGGCCCTTTCTGTCCTCATCCCCCAGCTCCGCCGAAGCAGCTTTCAATGGAAAACTGAAAAGTGCTAATCCACAGCAGCTCCAGCAAGTGTCATCCACGGAGAATGCTTGTCAGCACTTACAAGAAAAAACACACCTAAAGTCTGAGTCTTCCAAGTATTGGTATCTTCAAAAACCTGGCATGGAGTCATCAAGGTCCCCTTCCCCCCAATTTGCACCACAGAAACTCACTGATAAACCTCCTGTGTCCCTACAGGATGAGAACCCAGCCAGGTACTAGATGTAACTCCCTTACTATTATATTAACACTTCTTGCCCAGTTAGACCTTACTAATGGTTGTCTGTTCATTTACTTTACACATCATTCAAGTTCATTAAGCATTGAGCCATTGCAGCATATCTTAGAGACCACAGACTTGTGTGAAATTCCTTTTGGTACCATTACTGTCCTTCAGCTGGTCTGTGGTTTCTTTTAGTTGACTTGGAGATCACATCCAACAGTTGATTGGTGCTGCTCAGGTGTTACAGCTGGTAGTTAGTAGAAAATGAAAGGGAAGGTTTCTAAAGGATTTTCCACTGTAAGTTTAGGCAAAGTCAGAAAAGTCCCTGTCATCATTTCCCCTGCCTAAATCTGTATATAAATATGAATTAGTGAAGGGACAAACCAGGTGTGGGAAGGGAATCTGGATCCTTTGAGAGAACATCTGTTTTGAAAACACACAGAGTAATTTACACTGCCAAATCATGACTGGTTTTATATTGCTTTTATAGTGAAATGTGGCACTTCAGGTTGTCTGTGGAGGGGTCCTCAACACTTTATGTTGACAAGGACTGAGCACTCAGTAGGAGATTCAGTCCTTTCCCAGGGTAGATGAAGTCAGAATTAGACAACTGACTGAAATTAATTGATTGCTGTGTCTGTCATATGCTGCTAACATCATAAAAGGTTATTCTCCCACAAGATAACAAACTCTTTCAGGAAGCTCAGGAATCTTGGTTTTCATAAATCTTTCAGCACTATAATTCATGGTTAAAGAATGAAAATAAAACCTCTAAGCTGAATTCATGCAGAGGTTGCTTCTCTGAGCAAAAGCAGTTGGCATGGCTTTTCTCTAATGTAAATGGTTGAACAAACTCGGGCTGTTTTCCATTGTGCCTTATGACATGAAGACATGAATCACTTTTTTTCCTAAATAGGCCTTGATGTTTTTCCTCTTATGACTGGAGGAAAAAATGAGGTTTCATTCTGCAGTGTTTTTAACACAAAGTAATAATATAATTTACAATGAAAAGTGCAATATGTCATATGAACCCTAGAATCCATGTGCTAAGGTAGATGATGATAATGACTTCCTTAATGTTTTGCTTTGAATTCCTTAATGTATTACTTTTTGAAGAGATATGAAGATGCATAGAAAGCCAATTGTATTTGTCCTTCCTTTTTGCTAAGCTTTAATGTTGAAATGAGCACTGAGGTGTGCCTAATTATATGCCTATATCTGAATGATAAAATACTTACCCTGCAAATCTTTTGCTAACATTTGAAATTCTTAGGCCCAGACAGCTCTTGTTTGCACACAATATATTGTCCCCAGTTAATAATTAAATTACTCATTAAAACAGGTTCAGCCAAAAAGGGCAAGTGTGGTGGCCATACCTCTGAACTCTTTATATGGTATTTATTTCATATAAACAAAATATGTTAAGTACATTTATCTTAGTAGATAATTAATCAGATTTGGCTTATTATTTCTATTGTCTCCTTGCATATGAGCTTTTGGACATGCCACTTTGCATGCCGGAGGCAGCTTATGTTTGGTGATGTCAGCATGTAGCTTTTGTACCCTTTTAAGAAAGGTGTCCTGTTCATCAACAGGCCGAGGCGAGTGGGTGTGCAGGATTTCCGCAGTGATTTAGGTAGAACAGTGTATGTGGGGCAAATACTGATGATGTGCACAACCCAGCTATTGCCAAAGTCAACTGTTTAGCATCAACAAAGCTGAAAAGAGTGCATCAATAGATTTCCACTAAACCTACAGTCAAGTCAAGGAGGGACTGTTTGTGGTAGGGTTGAAGCTTCGGAATGTCCACGAACAGAGTAGCTGCAAATCAAAATTTTGTGCTGCCTTTCCAGAAAGGGAAAACCTTCAGAAATCAGGAGAGTGGTGATTGCAGAAACAGAATTTTTTAAGCACCTGGTGTTGAACTGTCTTTGCTTTTACTGAAATCAATTGATTTGATGATGCTTTAAGTTTCTGGAAAATCTTTGACTAAGCTGAGAGGAATGTACTCAAAGTCTCAAAACAGATGCTGGATGTTTTAGGTGAAGAATTGCAGTCAGCTCACTTTTCCAGTTGCTCCCAACCTCCCATTTAGACATTCAGCTTACTTCCCCCAAATTCCAAAATATGTTCCTCTTCACATTCTGGTGGCGTTTAAAATGTGTGGGCTTTAATTAAAATAAGCAAAATAAAGGGTTGGGGCTGGTGGCTGGGCACTGCCCAGCTCTGCTGCAGTTCAGGAGAGTCCATGTCTGCAGGTAGGGAGCTGGGTCTAAGCAGTGGACACAGGAGTGAGCTCTTTAAATGACAGTCCCCTTAAATGAAAACAGCCTGGCCAAATGGGAGGGGGAGGTTCAGCATGGGCTGAAAAACCTGCCCCAGGAGTTGGACCAGTATGTCAAAGGATGTCCACAAAGCACTTGTGGAAAGTAAATCCCTACTGGGGGGCTGCACGTTCATTCAGGGGCAAATATATCTTTAAAATACAAAATACAACTTCTGAAAAATGTCAAACAGATTCTGTTGCTACCAACAGCAGAAAAGTATAAGTTTATTTTAGGGGAATTGACACACCCACACTTAGAGGAAAAGAGCTGTAGTATGTCTTGGTCACTTATCTGAAAGAGGCAGCAAGCTACCCAGCCAGAGGAAACCAGATATTTTAGCTAGTAGGCAATGTTCCTTTCCTTGCTGTAGAGCTTCCAAACCCACATTATGACAATAATTTTAAACTTTTTGCAAACTCAGACTAAACTAGACTTCAGTTTCTTATATGGTTTACATACAGTACAGATGTTTTTGTAATGTTATTTAACATGTTATTGTCCAATTTAAAAATCGAAGTTAGCCTCCTCTTTAAATAGCTTTCCTTACTGAATGGCTAACGTGGCCATTTGTGCTATGCAGTACAGAACTTCTACTACAAACTTCTCTTAAAAAGAATATCCAGAATTGTATGCTGTCCTCTTCAATGACTGGTTTCTCTTCTTTAAGTGGAAAACTAGGACACTCTGGTAGGATCTATTTATTAAGCTTCTGTGTCATATGTGAAATTTTATAAAAAAAGTTGGGTTTTTTTTAACCATGTAATTAATTAGGTTTTGAATGATTTCCAGGTTTTCAATGTGTGATTATTTGTTATTCTTGTAGCTCAGCAATAACATAGCCTGTGGGATGCTCCCATCTGGTCTGTTGTCTCTTCTCTTGGAAGAGCTGAGAATTGATGTGAGGGTATGACAGACTCCCCAGGCAGCTCAGCTGCCTGTCAGGCCAAAAGCCGAGGCCACTGTTGGATCTGTGTGAGGCAGTGAGGTTGAGCTGAGGGCGCGTTTTCCTCTATAGCTGTGGCAACAAAGGGGTAACAGGCGGTTCGGCAGCACTGTCTGAAATCTGGGGCCTGGCTGCTGAGATTGGAGCCTCATGTTCATGGAAACAAACAGAAGCCCTGTATCATGAGAACTGTACAAGGCTGATGTTAGGATACCATACAAATGAACTAATATTACTATTTTAAATTTGTAGGCAGAAAAGAAAACGTGTAGATTTAGGGTTTGAGATGCAATGCTAGGAATATTCCATTACCTCACTCTCTTACCTATATTTTTGTGTATTTGGGCTTCCCTTCTGATTTGAGGATATGAATTGAGATTTAAGGTTCTTCCATTTCTAAGGATGAATTTTGTTTATTTTCCAGAATTGAAAGGGTAATAGACAACAATACTACAGTGAAAATGGTTCCCATCAAGATAGTTCATTCTGAGAGCAGCGCGGAGAAGGAGAGTCGGCAAAGCCTTGTCAGTACTATGGAGCCTCCTGCTTTACCTAGTGGTTTGGAAAAGGACCAGATTAAAACACTCAGCACTTCAGAGCAGTCCTATTCACGATTCTGTGCTTACACCAGGCAAGGTGTAGAGCCAGAGCCAGAAGCCAGAACCAAACCAGTTGAGCCTCAACCAGCTGAAGAACCTGGGAGCAACTTGAAGGACAGCAGTGCTGCCACGCAAGCATCCAGCTACATAAAGGCCAAAGAAAAGACCTTTGAAGACTGGAAGTCAGAAGAACTCGCCAGAGAGATTGTGGGAAGAGATAAATCTCTAGCAGACATACTAGATCCTAATGTGAAAATAAAAACAACAATGGATCTGATGGTTGGTATATTCCCTAAAGATGAACATCTCTTAGAAGAAGCTCAGCAGCGCAGGAAGCTTCTTCCAAAAGTTCCCTCTCCAAAAATTTCAGAAGAGAAGTGAGTATTACTTTCTGTAAGCCAGTATGTCCTTTTATCCAGAGCGTGTCAGTAGTCCATGGGGGCTGGATGTCAGGATCTTCCTTCTGTTGAGGGTCTTTTCTAAGCCTTTTACGATAGAATAGTAGTTAAGCATATACTACTAATGATACCATTAATGACAGAAACCAGGAAAGTGTTGTACAATATGAAAAATTTCCAAGACATGGTTGAAAGCTAGTTTTTGACAACTTAAGAAATAATTAACTTTTGCCATTTTATAGTGATTACATATCTTACCAAGATCATCCAGTCTAGTAACTGGATGGAGAAGGAACAATATTCTCACCTTTTTTATGTGATGAAAATTTACGAAGCCAACTTGAAATGGGCATGAGGCATTTCCTAGAAGTGAATGAGATCAAAGAAAGAAAATAATTGAATTCCATCCGCGTTGATGTTCTGTGGTTTTTTGTTTTCTTGATACAAATTATCTGATAAGTTGTATCCTTCTCAAGAAGTTTATGATTCCCAAATGAAAAAGTTGAATACTTACATTGTACTATCCCAGTCCAAAAGGATGCTGTCTATGACACAGATTTTTTGCACTACTTTGTAAAATGTAACTTTCCATTTTGTTTCCAGATGAGATATCTTTGATCCATTTCACTTCTTGTAATGGTGAAAGGTCTCCTGCATGATTTCAGTTTTAGTTTTTGCTGAGCATGTACTGAATTCATACAAATTTTCTTCAAAGACAGTGTTTATTTATCCTATTTACATAGGTAATGGTTTTCTCTTGAAACCCCTGCTTGCTTGTGAAATGATGGCTCTAAAAGCTTCTCCTTTCTTTTCATTAATTAGTCTGACAAGGCAGTTAATGAAAGTTTTGACTTTTTCCCAGGAAAGAGGAGCAGAGTGCACCATCTGCCATCTCCCTGACAACCAATTCTACTTACTACAGCACATCTGCACCAAAGGCAGAGCTGCTGATTAAAATGAAGGACATGCAGGAGCAGCAGCAACAGCAGCAGAGTGAGGATGATTCTGAAGATGAGCTGGATCATGACTTGTCAGAGAAGAAGGTAAAAGACGTTTCTAAAAGTGTAATGGGAGGCTCTGAGTTGTGTTCATTACATTAACTGTGAATTTGTTTGACTAAACACCCCTCAATAAAAGGCCTTCTAGATGTACAGGATCAGTTGGAAAAATCAGCCTCTTTTGGTTCTGGGGGGTTTTTTTGTTTGTTTTTGGGGATGAGTTAAGTGTACACCTGTGAATTTAGGAACTTGATATTAGGTGCTGCTTGCAACTTGTTGCATGTTTTGGAAAGTCGCAAGGGGAGTAGTTTTGGGGAGGTTATTTTAGAATACCATTTTCTATTTGAAGTTCTTCTATATTTCTCACTCTGTACAAAGAAAAAGCAGTTCTCATGTATCCCACTGAAGCTGGTGGTGGTTTTAGTTGCTCCAAATTTTTGAAATTTAGGTCCAGAATTTGGGTTTGTCTTGAGAGAGAAGGAACATACAAATACCTTCTTCTTTCTTTTTTATTTTCCTCCCCCGTTGTTTCCATGAGCAGCAAACTATTTCTCCTGCTTCCCAAATTAATAATGATTGTGGGAGATAACTAATTAGCTTGGTGCATTCAGTAGAAGTTACTCATCACAAGGGAGGGAAGCAGTCTTCTTATTCATCCCCATCCTTTGGTGTTTTATTTCTGATCAAAGGTCACCATAATTCCCTAGATACTACAATGATGATCTGACATTTGTGTGGATGGAGAAAGTGTTGTCCTACAGTAAAATCATTGCATTCATCTCATTAGTGATTTGGCATAAAATATTTTAATCCTTGTTCCCAGTACACATAAGCTGCAGGAAATTTCTGTTTGATCAAGTAAAGTGATGTAGTTTAGCTCTGTTTACCTAAGCCAGTAATGCAGTGGTGTGCAAACCTTTGCTGTCCAAGTCAGCTCTCTGCTTAAAAATCAGCTGCTAGGGTGTACTTGATAATCCAGTCCCAAAGAAATGACTTTTAACTATTAGGAATACATTTAGTTGCTAAGAATGAGAGATTTCCACCTCTGGTTCAGTGCACACGTGGCTGGCACTGCATTTGAGGGGGCTGTTGTGTTTTCTGTTACCTCTGTGTTGTTTCAGCCTCCCTCTGCTGCCTCTGCATCGCACGGTTCAGTGTGCTGTGCACTGCCAGGGGCATGGTGTGGCTGCAGCAGGAGACCTTCCCTCACCCTCTTGCTAGACAGCTGCTGAATCCAACAGCTGTACTACTTAGACAAATTAAGGATTTCACTTCGTTTTAAGTAATTTGGTTTTATCTGGTGCCACACATGACTGTCACGTTCATGATTTTTGCTAGATTTAGTTTCATTCTCATTAATTACAGAGTAGGAGGGAGGTAAAATTAAACCTTCGTTTGCCCAACAAACTAAATACTAAAACTTTTTTAAGCAAGAACACCAAAACAGAAAATCATGTTCACCCTTTTCATACTTCTCCATCCATCCCCCCAGCTTCAGTATATACCACTAATCATATGAGATGGAAAGGTTTTCATAAAGAGCTGTTAGCAGAACTCCTCCCATCTTCTCCTCTAAGTGTACATGTTGTAGCACACACACCATGCTGCTTGCTTCTCTCCCTGTTCTTCCACCTGGGGTAGGATGGAGCACTCAGTTCAATGAGCTTTCATCATGGATCTTGTCAGAAAACATATAAAACTCATTGTAACTGGGTCAAGGCATCTTTATTAAATGGACAGAAGATACAGCTTGGCCCAGCTTCTCATATTTGGCAACAGTTTAATAAGGGATTGTTACGGACCTGAACATTTTAATGGCACACTTTCTGACTTCACTAATTTTAGAGGGGCCATATGCCCAGAACCTGTTTCTTGGTTCCTGGAAACTGGTAGGTAGTTCTGAGATTTCTTAATTGCAGTCCACTGTGGAATAATTGCTGTATTTGTCATTCTCTGCTCTGCAAACCAGAAATGTGTGGTGCTTTTTTTTTTTTTTTTTTTTTTTTTTTTTTTTTTTTTTTTTTTTTTTTTTTTTTTTTTTTTTTTTTTTTTTTTTTTTTTTTTTTTTTTTTTTTTTTTTTTTTTTTTTTTTGAATGGAATGTGTGTGTCCTATGTACTGAGTTTAATGTAGGTTTACCACAATTATGAAATACTGATTAGATGTTGAAGATGCTATAAAAGTGTCTTTTGTAGCAAGGAAAATCCATGTGTGGCTGTGTAGGAAGTTTCACCTTTGCCCTTGGGAAAATTTCAGCAACTCCTGAAGAATGTAAAAATAGTTCATGTATGCCAGTTTTTTTCTAGTTTGAGGCTTGAATTCCTTAGGAGTGGGGTGGTGAGCTGAAAGCAGAGTATAATCTATGTAAAAGCATGCCAAGCAGTGAGCCACCTGAGCAGTGCTCTGCTGAACCACTTTGTGTTGCTAGTCAGATCAGCAAGAATGACTTTATTGTTTTCTTGCGTACTGGTACAGAATTCACAGCTATAAATTATTCATCTGGCAGTTTCAAGATGTAGACTGCAGCTCTTCTGGCTCAGTAGATATTGAACATCATACAGGTTTTCTGCAAAAGCATGTAGTGAGTTTGCAGTTGTTGCATGCAGAAGCTGCTTCATCTGGGTAGGAAGCAATCAGTGATCATAATCCAATTCTTAATAGATATGACCGTCTTAGAGAGTATTTATGGCCTTCGCACCTGAAAAATTGTTGCTTTAGGGGTAAGCTTCAGATGCTTGGGATGTTATTAAACAGGATGAGGATGTTACTGGGAAAATGGCTTCTTTCTTTTTTTAAAGAAAGAAACTGAGAGCACTGATCTGGACTGGCAGACCAGATCAGTAAATGCTGAGCAGCCTTGTGGCTTTTTTTTTAATTAAAGAAAGTTGTAGCACAGATGCAGAAGTGAAAAAACTTGATATAATAACATAGAGCACCACAGTATCCTGCTGTGTTTTGAATGATGAAACAGCAGCATAGTGCATGTCATCTGAGGGAAATGGGAGTGTAGCACTGTGACCTACATAATCCAAATCAAACTGCATTTGCATTGAGAGAAGGGGGAAAAAGTCAAATCCTGCAGATTAATCAGTCAGTAAAGCAGGCATCTGTAGAACTGCTTACTACCTTAATCTTTTGGGCACCCAGGCTAACAGATAGCCCGGATCCAGATTAACCTGGACTGAGTACATTAAATCAAAAAGGAAAAAACCAGTATGGATAATCCATGGGTTGAATTGCTACTTTCAAAAAGGCTGTTACATTTTCAGGGTGTAGCTGCTTTCTGTTAAGATGGCAGACTTTGTTTTGTATTGGTTTTTGTTCCCAAAATAAATTGGCAATGACTGTTCAGTGGCCTCTCTGAGCAGCAGCTGCTATCAGTAATGTTTCTCAGTAATCATGAAGGCTTGTAATCAGATTTGCATTTAGAAAGCAGAGTTCCTAAAGAATGTCATGAGTAATTAAAAAAAAAAAAAAAAAGCTAGGGGTACTGTGAAAGAATGATTATTTTAAAGGATGTAATTTTCATTCAGAATTTGCACTGAGGTGTGTGTTTAGAGAATGCTTTGGAAAATTTTCTTACCTGAAATTAGCTGAATGCTAAATAGGCATCTACATTTAAATGAATGAGGCATTTTTAGGGTGTGATTCATCTCAGAGTTGACAACTAGCTGAACTAACTTCCACCCCTTGTGCACCAGTGAAAGCTTATGGGCATGTAAGAAACAAGACCTCTTGCCCAAATGCAGGGGAGTAGCACAGAGGGACCACAGGTGATCAAAGGAGATCTGGATCCTTGGTCTGGTTTCTGTTGGTTCTGCACCTGACGTGCTTTTCTAAGGCAGTGCATGTGCACCTCAGGCAGTGGGGGCTATAGTACAGAAGCCCCCCAAACTTCAAGTGAGGTTGTGTATTCGCCTGGCCTGAGACAGTGACATGTTTCTTTGGTCCTTTGGCAGAGCCACTTCGCACAGCTTTGCACAGAGCTGCTTTGTACAGTACAGTAGATTTTATTCCCTGCTCTGTGCCATAGGGATTATGACTACCCTACAGAAATGTTATAAGGCACTGTTAATGCTAAGATTTTCTGAGCGTGGAAGGACTGCTATTGGAGGAATGCTAATATCATGCAGAAAGGAAAAGAAAGCTTGACAGTGCCCTAGTTTTAACTGCATCGTGTGGAAAATACAGGATTGTTTTTTTGGTACTGTGTATCTTCCTAAGTGCAGCTCTTCAGCAAGGTGTCATGGACCTGGTATTTAGAGACACAGGCGTGTGCTGTACTTTCTGCTGCTCACAGCAGGCTTTGAAGCTGCTCAAAGAAGAAGCAGGGATGCTTGTTGGTGCAGTGAAAAGCCTTCGTCTTTTTCCCCAAAGGTAATTTGCTTTAACACAGGTCTCAAGCTGAGCATTGTACAGCTATGTCCTGAACCTTTGAATGCAGAGGTATTGACTTTAGACACAGACATGTATTTATTTGTAATGCACTCATTGTCAAAGCCTCATGGAAGTTTGAAATGTATTAAAGTGCTAGCTGACATGACTTTCAGAAGTAGGGAAAAATGCTAATAAATTCTTATCTCCTTTATTTTACGCAGCAAGAACTTATTGACAGCATTAGTAGGAAGCTGCAGGTGCTGAGAGAAGCACGGGAGACACTTCTGGAAGATATCCAAGCAAACAATATCCTGGGGGAGGAGGTAGAGGCCATTGTGAAAGAAGTCTGCAAACCAAATGAGTTTGACAAATTCAAGATGTTTATTGGCGACCTTGACAAAGTGGTCAACCTCCTGCTGTCCCTGTCCGGCCGTCTGGCCCGGGTGGAAAACGCCCTCAACAACCTGGATGACAACACCTCTCCAGAAGAACGGGTGAGAAGGGCCAACAATAATACCCCAACATTTAGGGAAGCTCCTGGGGGGGGGTTTTGCTTGGTTTTGTTTATCTCAATTGCAGTGCTTAACATGAGGGATAGTGAGTGGATACATCTCATACGGCTGTTTTTTTAAGATTTCTTAAAACGTTTCTCCGTGCCTTCTTTTCTTGGAATACTGGAACTACAAGTGGCTTGCTGAGAAAAAGTGGGTTTGGGGTGCAACATACTGGAAAACAGGCTTCTTGGCAAAAGTTTAAAGAAAGAGGGAATCTACTGATAAGAGCATAAAAAGGAGGCATACAAAAATATTGTAACAATTCAAGATGGGAAAAGGAGTGTTCATGCTGTAATGCAGAAAGCTTGCAGACTTCTTTATACTCAACAAGGATCTTGATGCAAATCTATAAGGTTGTTAGAAAGAAAATGCTTCTCATCTACTACAGCTTCCTTCCACAATGCCTAGCGAGGAACAAGAGCAAGAAACAACAGAAGGACAAGCCTTTAAAAGAAAGTGGTGGGGGGGGGACAAGGGGAAGCATTGCAAAAAGAATTTTTCAGTAGAAAACATGTTTTACCCAAGCAGAATAGCCTGGTAGTGATGTGGAGGACTCCCAGCAGAAGTGAAAATTTCAGGAGCAGGAGCATTCAAGGTGCTCTTAACCTGCTTGCAGAAATTTGTTTAACTTGAAATCCCATCAGGCCTTACCTGGAAAGGAGATACATAGCAATGCAGATATGCACCAAAGTAGAGATGTAGGTATGTGTGAAACTTAGGCTAAAATAAATAGAGAGTGTGGAGGGGGGGGTGTGTATTAAGTGAGTTTAACTTCTACGGTTAAATGAATGTGAAGTAGGATTTTTGGCTTGGAGCTGTGGACTGAAATGCCAGCAGTCCACCTAAGTGTTGTAACAGAATTTTTTCCATGGGCTGTGGCTTCGTGTTGTTTCTTCAGCATGTTGCACTGTTTCACACACAAGAACCAGTAAGTGCTGGGACTGATCTGAAGCTGTGCTTTTGCTGTTTGGCCCTAACATACTTGATTAATGGCTGTTCAGACCTCTCTCTGAGGGGGAAAGTATTTGACAGCTTATTAAAGGGCAGATCAAAGCTTTTGACTCTAAGAGAAATTTAATCCCTCATTAGACTTTTTTCTAAGTGTGGTTGCAGTTGCCTAATGGGGAAGGAACTACCAGATGATGTATGCACACAGGAAACACAGCTTGAGAGCTGTGATAGAAATAGCTTGCTGGCTGGGTGTGGAAAAGGAAGATGGTGAGGAGGTGGTGTAGTAAGGACAGTCAGAAATTCTGTGTGCTCTGATGTCAAATTTATACTGACAGAAATCCAAATCCCTAACATATTCTAATTCCCATTCATCTTCACATGCACTGACACCAGTCTTGCCATAGTAACATCAGGAGAGATCCATCAGGACTGAGACAAGCCCTGGAGGGAAAGACTTGGGGGTGTTGGTGGATGAAAAGCTCAACATGACTCAGCAATGTGGACTTGGAGCCCAGAGAGCCAAACGTGTCCTGGGCTGCATCAAAAGCAGCGTGGCCAGCAGGTCAAGGGAGGGATTCTGCCCCTCTGCTCCTGGGAGACCCCACCAGCAGTGCTGCATCCAGCTCTGGGGGACAAAACTCAAGAAGGACATGGACCTGTTGGAACACTTCCAGAGTAAGGCCACTCAGTTGATCAGAGGCCTGAGCATGGCTCCTATGAAGACAGGCAGAGAGTTGGGGCTACTCAGCCTGGAGAAGAGGGTACCAGGGAGCTCTTAGAGCAACCTGCCAGTAACTAAAGGGGGCTTACAAGAGGGCTGGAGAGGGAGTTTTTACAAGGGCATGTAGTGATAGGACAAGAGGGAATGGCCTTCAGGTGAAGGAGGACAGGTTTAGATAAGATACTAGGAAGAAATTCTTCCCTGAGGGTGGTGAGGCACTGGAACAGGTTGCCCAGAGAGGTTGTAGACCTGCCCTCTGTGGGAACCCAGAGTGCAGAGAATGTTTTTCTGCCTGTTTTGAGGAATTTTACCCCCCTGAACAACACTGTTTTGACCTCCATCCTTGGAAAAGACTGCTACTCTTAGAGAAGAACTAGAAACTACACTAGTGTAAATTAGGTGATAGACTACTATGTAAGATTGTCACAGGGTGAAAAATTTAGGGATTTTGGGTTTGTTAATGTAGTAAATAGATAAAAGCAAAAAACATCAAAATGGAGGATTATTGTTGTTCTCCAAACCTCCTTCTTCTACTACTACTCCATATTCTGCAGTAAAAGTAGTTTGGGATGATTGGACAAAGAATTCCACAGTTCCTGGCTGTGTTACTAAATAATTGGTAGAAAAGTAAAAATAATGTACATTTTTAGTAACCATTGGTTAATTTACCTTTAAAAAGGTCATGTAATCTTGATAATTCGGCTTTCTCCTGCATTCTCTGCTCTGTGCCATGTCTGGGTCACGCTAGTGACTCTTTCTCTGATAAGACTTCATAAACAATGATCAAGAAGCAGTGAAGGCTGAGAGTCCCATTTGTCTCTGGAACTCCTAGCAAGGACTTTAAAAACTCTCTTCCATCAGGAGAGGTTTGATTACAGCATGATCAGTGTCACCCTCCTTCCTGGAAATATTCAAGACCAGCTTGGATTGGACTTTGAGCAACCTGGTCTGGTGAGAGGGGTTTGGAACTACATGATCTTTAAGGTGCCTTCCAACCCAAATGATTCTATGAAACCTATCTAGAAGTGTTGAATTTAGACTGGTGCTTGTGGCTTTTTTTGTTGTCCTTTAGTATTTTGTAGGTCAAATGATAACATGTGGTGAACCACTAATGTACCATAGAAACAAACGGGATTTTACTTCTGTTGTTGGGGAGCATATTCCCAGTGATCACCGATTTTTTTTTTTTCCCATGCTGATGTTGTCTAATAGACATTGCTCTGATAGCTTTCCACTTTCTAGGAACTTGAAACAGTTTACCAGACTTTCTAAATAAAAGCATTCAAATAATGACTGCTGAGTTAATATTTTGACTATCAGATACTCTGCTATAGGTCTTCTTTTGCCACAGGGAACAGTATCAGATATTTCAAGTTCAGCTTTGAAAGGGCCTTCACCTGAAGGGCTACCAGCCGCCTTCCTCTTACACAGCAAGGCCAGTGTCTTAGCATTGCTTGCCCTTTGTGGCCATGTCCTCTTGCATTCATCAAATTCTGGCTAGTTCTGCTGCTGCTCAGCATACACACACCTGCAAGGCTGCCCTGGGAGCAGCCCAGCCACACTCCTGAGTCTGGGGCTGTCTGCTAGTTGTCGTTGTGAGTTCAGGAGAATTGTTAGTTCCATCTCTTTGCAGTAGATAATTCTGCTTGCAGCTTGCAGTGGGATTTTTTTTTTTTCCCCTGGCATAAGTTCAAAGGAAGATTAAACTGTTTTTCTAATAGTATGTGATTTCTGTGACTTGTCTTTCATAGCTGTCTTGACTCCTGAGTTAATCTAGGCTGTGTATTTCAAGTACATTGAGAGTACAAATCTGAAAACATTTCACTCTTGAGCTTTGGGCTGTCTGTAGAAAGAGAGTCAGCACAGGATGCATGTACAACTCTGACAGGTAGGTTTACTAAAGCTCACTGGTCTGTAGTCCCCTTTGTCTCATCTTCCATCTTGAAAAGACTGTTTTATACTCTACAAAAACACTTCTCTGTAAATCCTTCAGGCTTATTAAATAGCATTTGTAATTTAAAAGAAGGTGCAAATTAAAAAGATGGGCACATTTATTAGAACAGACTGGGGTTTATCTTCTCAAAGAAAATTCATCTCTGAAGCAAGGCTGGAAGTTATGGATTGGTACCTCTTAGGGGTACTTTTTAATTAAGTTCAGACATCTGTACAGAATTCTTGATGTCAGAGTAAGCCAGCCATACTCTGTCACTGGAAAAAGACAATCACTTGTAGGCAGACATGTGCAATAGGTTGGATTGATGATGCTCCTGTTTGTGTACTGCCAAAGGAGTGTAGCCCCATGGTTCAGGTGGGGCTGTTGGCTGTGTAGACAGGTGATGCTGGGGGAGAGGAATACAGCTGCTCTCCTCTGCTGTCCTCTTCCTTTGTGTGTTCCTCCATTCAACCTCCCTTTTTCCTATTTTGTCTCTTGTGAAGGCACAAAGCAGAAAGTTTACAGCCCTTTTTGGAGAATAATGCTTTTTTGGTTTTGCTTCCCTTTTGCCCTTCTGTTGTCTTGCCTCAGCTTTGACTCTTGTTCATGTCTGAAGACTACAGGACTTCACATCTCATAGGGAAGGCTTGTAGATGCAGCAGAATTGCTAAATACACAGTGTCAGGAGCTGTATAAGAACAAATTGCTCCATTAATTGGTCTGTTTCTGGTTTCTGTAACCACAGCTGTGCCAGTGCTGTGTATGAAAGATGTAAGACACTGCTGAGCCAAGTCTTAATTTGAAGAACTGTTTTTCAAAGGCAACTGTATTGTATACAGCTATTAAGAACTATTAAATAGTAAAGGAGTCTTTGAAGTAATGCTTTTGAGGCCAGTAGAAAGTAATGGTGCATATTTTTTATCAGCTTGCTAATCCATTTTATTAATCTAAATTTTAAGGAGCATTCTTTTTCCACCTTTCTAAATATTCAGGAAGGTCTCTGCAGATGAAACAGACTTGAGATTCAAACAGTGAAGCTGTTGTCCCATCCTAGTGTACCCAGTGAATTTATAACTGCTTTTCTTCTCTCCTAAGCGGACATTGGTAGATAAGCAAAAGCTGCTGACCCAGCAACATGATGATGCAAAGGAACTGAAGGAGAACCTGGATCGTCGAGAGCGCATTGTCTTCGACATCTTGGCGAACTACTTGAGCGAGGAGAACTTAGCAGACTACGAGCACTTTGTGAAAATGAAGTCGGGCCTCATCATTGAGCAGCGAGAGCTTGAGGACAAGATCAAGCTGGGGGAGGAGCAGCTGAAGTGTCTGACTGACAGCCTCCAACCTGAGCGGCTAAAATAAGGGCACTGAGTCCAACTAAAATGGGAAAAATGGGAAAGAAGAAAGGGATAGAGGAGTTTCCAAGTATACAAATGAGTATATTGGCTTGTCTGAGTGTCTGGTAGAGAAACAAGTGCACAAGAGAAAAATAGCTCTCACAACAGCAATAATGCTCTCTTTCATTTTTTTTGGAATGATGTATTTAAGTTTTTAGAACACATTTTTATTGCTGGACTCTACATCTGTTCCTCATTGCTTAACTTCCAGAAAGTTCCACAGAAGAGGACAGACTCTTAACCTTTCTGCTCAGTATGTTCAAAGTCTGTGGCAGTTGTGCATGCAAACAATGGTTTTTAGAATAGGTTGTATACTTCCTTTATGTTCAGATGCCGCACAGTCTGCTGGGAAACCCCACAGCAATTCATGAATGCAAACACATTTAGAAGCTCCAAATTTAGTGGGTTTTTATGTTTTTTTAAAGACACATTAAATAGGGGAAGCGTGCATCTTATAGCTAATATATTCAGATTGCTGAAATGCAGTGTCACTCTGATCCTGTGGCATCAGACACTTTTTTTGTAATATTGTATATAGGATGGCACTTTCCCCTTGCAGAAAACAACTTTAAAATTAGTCTCAGTTAAATGCTTCTTAACCAGCTTGCAAATCACCTAATGCCTACCTTGCTGAAGATTTTTTCTTAAATTATTTTGCAAGCATATTTGTACACCCTCTTAAGGCAATGCAAGTGATTTTCTTTACCAAGTTGTACTTGATTTAAAAAATGGGCTGGAAGTACTGTGCTGATTTTATTCAAAACATTTTTCATCTAAATTATTTAGAAGGCTTCTTTGCTTTTTTTGTGCTTTTTTATGCATGTTTTTATTCTTCTTGTCCCAAACCCGCTACTTCATTGAAATAAATGTAGGTTAAGGACACTGCTTCCGTTTTTCTTCTGGTTGCCCAACATTGTGATGGTTTTATATAGCCAGTTAAGTTCTACTGAAGTTGACCTACATAATGCTGTTCGTTCCTCTTTCTCAAACTACCAAATGTAATATAAACAATTCTGCCATGTAAGTACTGTGCATTACTTGGAGCAACTTTGCTTTGTAACTGTGAACATAAGTGGGGCTGTTTGCTTGTTTTTTCCATTGAACAGTGATAAAGGAGAGGATATTAGTTCACAGTACCAGAACACTGCTTGTGTTCTCCTTATACTGCCATTGACTTAGATAATTTCCAGTAGCTCTAAAAAGAGGTACTAACTCATGTTTTCAGCGCAGTAATGGGTTATGCTGACTTGCTTAGATACCTACAGTGAAATTCTGTAGTGTCTTAAGTGTCAAGTTCTATGTTAAGATAAAGTTTTGCAGGCAAAGAAAGTCTTGGAAGACTGTGTATATGCCATTTCCATTATAGTAAGGAAAACATTTATCTCTCCTCAGACAAATAGGTTCCCCAACCAGAAGCCATTTTCAGGGCTGATGTGAATGCCAGTCTGTAGCTAAGCAGGTTGAAAATACAAATAGTCAGCTGTTGAAAAGAGAGCAAAGAATTCTTCCCGCTACTCCTGCAGTATGGCAGCATTCACAAGAGTGTTTCTGTCCTTCTTCTGCAAATCCTCTCTTTTGGGGGAAGGAACTGGAGAGGCGCTGATCAGTGAATTCCTTGCGAGCTGGGAACCTCTGGAAGCTGTTGTTCCTTTACAGACAGATGCAAACATTAAAAGGACTGTTGCCCCCGCACACACCCTTATCGTGCACTACTTGGTATACCTGGACCAAATTTTAATTGAAATGATGATGTGTATCAATTGAGGTCAAATGGAGCTACCATTTTGCAAGAGCTACAGCTGACCTTAGTTTTTCCCTCCTAGTTCAGAAATGTAGTCCTCTGGCATCTCACAGTTATTTGCTGCTATGTTCCTAGGGCAAGTGGTCCCTTTGTCCTTAAACTTATCCCTTAACCATAACAAACCCAAAACTAAACATAAATTATGCTTGTCTTTAGCTTGGAGAAAAGTGTGCATTGTTTTATCTGTGGCATTTTAATAATTTTACATATTGTGGTTACTCTGAAATGTGTATGTGAAATGTGAATAATATAATTACAATGTGTTTGTATACAGTACTTTGATTTAGATCTCTGATAAAAGGTAGCAATATTGTGAAAGCTATATCTATTATCCTTTTCACAGACCAGTTGCATAAACACTATTATCTCCTTTCCTTTTTCAAAACTGTTGAAAATCACTCACCCTGGAAACATGAAGATGGTGGCCTCCCAATGTTATATGTAAATCTGTAAATAGCTGTACTGTTGCTTTTTGAAAAAAATCTGGTGCTAATGTTTTGCCTTTGGCATCCTGGGGATGGCTGTTTCTTCATCCTTTGTTGTTCTCAATTCTAGATCTCTTTGTATAGTGAAAGATCTCCACAACGCTTCTCCAGCTGTCTGGATCCTGCAGCCCAGAGTGAAAATGTACAGTTTTCCTGCCTGACACTTAACATGTACCTACTGACAAATGGTATTGCTTGACTTTGAGGAAATAAACCGTATATTTCAATGTAGAGTTAGTTTTTGTGTGCAGTTTTAATGTCAAAAGCTACTCCTTTGCTTTGCTTTGCTTTGCTTTGCTTTGCTTTGCTTTGCTTTGCTTTGCTTTGCTTTGCTTTGCTTTGCTTTGCTTTGCTTTGCTTTGCAGTGTTGGCCATCTCATGGTGCCCGTCGACAGTGCTCTGAGTTTTTCCAGGCCAGGCCAGTTGGTCTGTGTGGTCTGACATAGTTTGTTGTCTTTGCACAGCTTATTTAATGTGCTGAGTAATCGATCACTCTCAAGTTCCCAGTGTAAGCAAGTACCGGAAATGTGTCCATGTCTATTTAGTATTATAAAAGTGTGAATATGAGATGGTAGAAAGGTAAAATGTGTTATGAGGTCGGTAAAATAAATGGGTCTTTCACCACTTACAGAGTACATACCAGGGGGAGCAGTTTAGGCTTTCCTGCTTGGGCAATTCCACTGTTTTAGCTTCATCCCATGTTTAGAATGGATACTTCATATGGAAATGTCTTAAGTCAGTGGTGCACAGGATTTTTTGCAAGAACAGATCACTTGTGAACTCTCCAACTCTAAGAGACTTTCATAGAAACTTCAGTTTAATGAGGGTTCTCAGATGAACTGCAGAATCTTCTGCCTCATTGGGGAACACTGGCAAGTATGCACAAATTTGTAGTAGAGGTGACCACAGATCACAGAACCATGGCTTGATCCTGGAAATTAATTGTCTGTGAAGGTCGTTATAAAATCTGGGAAAAGGGAGTTAGGG
>NW_008238464.1:12789245-12821531 GCF_000691975.1 Corvus brachyrhynchos
CCTTCTTCTGCCTCTCTCTGTACGTGGACCCACCTGTTTGTGCCTGTTTTCGTGAGTTTTCCTGGTATAATCGAGTATATTATACCAGGAGAGTAACAGTCTAGTTTTTGTGTATTACTTGAATTTTTTTTAAATTGCCTTTCTTTAAACTGAAATTCAGCTCTTTATTTTCTCTCGTGGGGTACTTGAGATCCTCAGATTTCAAAGGAGTCACCATATGATGTTCTTTCCCAATCAAGTTCTAGTGATTAATTTTGGTGTACTTAATTGACTCAGTTTTTAGAGCTGAAGTAATCTGTTGGCAATCCAGTAGCTCTAGCAAGGCCTTATGATACACACTAGAACACAACTCCTGTTTTAGTGGTGTCCGGTCATTTATTGTGGAATTTCAAAGGCTTATTCTAATTAAGGGCTTCTCAGTTGTGCAGGTTTTTCTAGAGGATAAATTGGTTTTTCTATATACCTGAGCAGATGATGCCCACAGAATGTTATGAAAATTAACAATTACATCTTTAAACTGGATTATATATTGTCAGCTGTCAGCAGTGGTAAATTGGTGATCACATTTACTTACCACAGTTCCAGTCTGCGACTTAACTAATTATAATGATCCATAGACTGTAAGATGGGTAACCCATGTGAATTAGCAACTCACCTGTGAAATCTTGGGTTTCATTCTTCCTACCTACTGTTTTGGTAATGTTTCTATGCATAAAGTTGTTCCATGTGAAGTAGGTTAACTTAATACATTCCAGAGGGAATTTTGAATTGAAATAAATTGGGTGCAGTTCAGTAGCAGAAGGTAATTCTCACTCAGGCTACAGTAGCACACCTACAGGCAGAGCAAGTATCGCTTTAGGACAGGCTACATTAAACACCTTTTTCTTGTTTGTAACCATGTGGGTTAGTGGGACTGTTGTGTATCTTAGGCTGAGTTTTATTTTAGTCTCAGCAGTTGAGCCTTTCCTGAGCACAAGGCTAGTAAAATGCAGATTTTTTTTTTTTCCTATGTTAAAAATCCTCACAATGGCTTCATTTTTAGATGCTTTGATATCTGTCTTGGAGGCAGTCTCCTAAGTTTTGCACACGGAGGTGGCCTTGTGACTAGGATGTGCCTTCCATATTGCCAAACACGTTGGTGTTAGTGAAGCCTGTGTTCTCCCTTCCTCTTAATTCTCCTCCATGCAGCAAACTGCTTCCTGGTAAAGTTAACAAGAAATGTACCCACAAACTGTCATTACCTGTTGCCTGCTGCTGCTTCTGACTACCTTGTGCTGGCTGCTGCCATGGGTGTGGATACCAAGAATATCTGTGCTGATTTCCAGCACCTCTTCTGCAGTGAAGCAGAATGAGGAATTCTGTGTATCTCCTCCTCTCTGGGTGTCATTTATTAACCTACAACAGTGCCACTAGAGAACAACCAGATTCCCAATGCATTTCATCTTTTATTGGAATACTTTAAATTGCTGCTCATGATTGTCTTGACACAGGAGAGATTTTAATTGAAGCAAATGGATTTGTGACTGTGAAGTTGAAGATATACAGGGTGGTGGAAGATACAGAAAAATAATCATACATACTTTCAATAACATAAAATCTCCAGCAAAATGGCATCTAAAAGACCTGCATGCTACATGTCCCAGGTTAGAACTGTCAAGAATTTTAGGTCTATGTTCCTGTATTTTAATGGAGTTAGTGAAAGAAAGGCTTTTCTTAAGTGCATACCAAGCTGCAACTGTGTTAACTAAACTATTCATTCCAAGCAACTTCTGTGAGATGAGCCAGTACTGGCTCTGAGGAAGCTGTGGTCTGACACACGTTGCCGAGGGTTGTTGATTTGCTGCTGTTCCTTGTGACAGCAGCATTTGCTGGGCTCCTTATGGAGCACATGTTCTGGAAACAGGGTAACGGATGTCTGCTTACAAGAGTTTTACCAAAACATTGTTTCAGCGGAGCTGTGAAGTCCAAAAGCCTGAAAGGAATTAACAAAATCTTCATGACGAGGATTATTTCAGGCATTAAGTTTCAACATCTGTTTCACGTCCCAGCTGTCTGCTCTTCACAGTGTTTGTTACTGATAAATTACACTTGTGTCTTTTCTCAAAGCCTCAGAGAAATATAAATACAATGAGCAGTCACAGGCTAAATAATAAGCAATGGAAGGAAGATAAGATTGTTTATCTCAGTATCTAAATATGAAAGGCATGAGTCCTGTGAATACTATTCATAGCCACTCCCAGGAGTTGCAGCTTCAGCAGCTTTCTCACGCAGGTATGGTTCCTCCAGAGATAATACGGGAAAACAAGCTGTGATGATCAAAAGGGGCCAACACTGACTGGAAAGGGGTGGAGCAGTCATTCTCTTATTAATGGGGTGATACATATCACAAGGAAGTGAAAACCAAGAAAACCTGGAAGGATCAGTGCCCTGAAGGAAGAAAAACTAAACCAGTGGTAAAGTGCTTCAGGACTATGAATTTCCTGTTTTTGTTTCTCCATACGTGACACGGCTGAAGTGTTCTGTCTCCATGTGATAGGGCAGACTTTTTAGTTACTATAATGTAAAAATACCTTAAAGCATCTTTGAAAGTTAAAGATATGGGGAATAACTCAGAATTCCAGAATCTGAGGTCTCGCTGTGTAAGACCATCATGTTCTGTGTATTCAGTGACACCCCTTTCTTAGCTCAGGAGACGCTGGAACAGCTTTCTGGCACTAAGAAGTCTGGAGGAAGTTACCCTTTGAGGAGGAAGTCATCCTTTCTCTGTGGTCATCCTAAATTCACTGAACAGGCCAGCGAGCTGGACACGCTGAGATGCTGAAGTCACACAAGCTGGGAGATGAGGGTGTTTACAGCACAGCACACAGAATGAGTGACCTGGCTTGTTCTCTGGGATTTTGCTTTTCTAATTGCCACCTCTTCAGAGCTCGATTTAATACCAGGCTTGTGGTTGAGGGCAGAGCAATACCCAATTCCTCTTTAAGCTGATCGTTGTGTTCTGCCAGGAAAGCATGATTTAGACAGCAAGAAGCTGAAGATCTAAATATTCAGCCTTGCCATAAATAGGGAGTGGAGGATCTTGGGTTTCTGTTCCCAGGACTTTCTTGCATAATTCATAGTAGGCCATCAGTGAATTTGAAAGCAGAAATACTCCATGGAGACGTGTGACCAGAATGTGCCCCAGTGTCCTACCAGATCACAGACTGGCCTGGGTTGGAAGGGACCTTAAAAATTACCTAGTTCTGACTTTCTGCCATAGACAGGGACACCTTCTGCTAGACCAGGTTGCTCAAGCAGTCATCCAACCTGTCTTCAAACATTTCCAGGGATGGGGCATCCACAGCTTCTCTGGGCACCCTGTTCCAGTGCCTCATAACCCTCACAGTGGAGAATTTGTTTTTAATACCTAATCTGAACCCACCTTTTTTCACTTTAAAGCCTTGTCCTGTCACTGGATGCCTTTTTAAGAATTTCCTCTCCAGCTCTCTTGCAGGCCCTGTTGAGGTGCTAGAAGGTCTCCCTGGAGCCTTCTCTTCTCCAGGCTGAAGAGCCCCAACTCCGTTACCACAGGAGAGTGGTTCCAGCTTTCTGATCATCATCCAGGTCTTCCCTCTGGACCTGCTTTAAGAAGTCCACATCTCTCTTGTGCTGGGGACCCCTGGGTGGGATGCAGCACTCCAGGCACAATCACCTCCCTGGCCATGCTGCTTTTGATGCAGCCCAGGGATGCATTTGGCTTTCTGAGCTGCAAGCCCCCTCTTCTGGCTCACATCCAGCTTTTTGTCCCCTCCAGATGCAGGATACAACATCAGGCTTTGAATCCAGCCTTAAATGCTGTATAATTGCAGTGTAAGTGCCAAAGGCTGCAGATCCACTCCTGTCCTGGTTTTTTTCAAGTCTGAGGTGCCTGGGTTCAGACACTGATACCAGAGTCCAACTCTTCAGCATATAATGGGGGCTACACCTAGATCGCAGTTTAGGTATATGGCTAGTGGCCTAAATAAAGAGCCTGATTGGCCTTGATTCCCTCTATAGCTGAGCTGAGCTAAGGTTGCTGAAAGAGCTTGGTTCAACCCAAATATCTTCCCCTTCCTCACCTCCTCCTCCTCTTGGCAGACAAAGCTAACTTAGGCATTGAAATCAGAAGTGGGATTAATCCATGCCTTGGGTCCCTAACTCAGCACGAAATTCTAAAAGCTGAGGTGTTGCATGCAGCATTAAGTGCAGCTTCATTTATCAAATGCCTGCACATGCTGAATCCTTTTGATTTTAACACAGAAGATGTCTGGCATTTCAGATCTAGGTATTCTTACAAGGCTATGTTCTCCAAATCCTCTGTGTATTTGTATACAATTAGAGTTCAAAAATTAAAACAAACCCACTTTTCTTCCTATTTTTACACCATAGGGAAGAAAAGAACCTAGATGAGTAAACTTCATTGTCACACTGGTTTTGCAAAGGTGGAGTTACTTAGACCAGCATTTTTTGCAATGGGCAGTTCCACCAAACCAGTAAGAGATGATTACATCTGAAGCCCAGTGATAATGGTCACGGTTTGCAACATAAATGGCAAACAATGAAGAGGAAAGTTGCATAGAGAAAAATCGGTAGTCTGGGTGTGTTCAAACAAATTAGCATTTCATATGGTGACATGAAAAGCAATTAATCAAAGAGCAAATGATGGCGATCACATGGACAATGACACATAGAGCAGACTCTCAAGACCTGTGTGGGATCACAGCGAATGAACAGTTCACATGAGCTCTGTGCTCTAGGAAAAAGCCTGAAACAGAGGAACACAGGAAACATAGTAACTTGTGATGCAATATTGCTGAAAACTTCATAAAATTTCTAAAATATTGTGTCTAATCCCACAATCTATATCCAATGCAAAGGACAGGAAAATGAGAGAAGAGACTCATGTAAATTATTAGAGAGTAGAGAGATATGTCATAACGTAACAAAGAGCACTCATTGGTCAAAACTGGGATTTAAAAGTTGGGGTGTGTGTGCTATTGGGCATCATACAGCATGAGACTCATTTGGGCAGAGAAAGTCCTGTCAGGACCCAGCGAGTACAAGACAGAGACATGAAAATAAAAATCAGGTGCAAATGTTCAAGGGTGTCAGGAGTGCAGTCCTGTTGTCATGAATGATGGGGAAAGTGCAGTGCGAAGGTTGGCCATAAAGCCTCTGGAAGTCAGGAAACTGGGAATGAAAACTTTATGGTCACTATAAATCCACCTTTTGTGTTTGCTGTTCTTACATTACATGATCTCATACCGAGGTATGACTACTTCAGTAAATATTTAGATTGCCTACAGTTTTACAACAGGGGTCTTAAAAGAGCAGCAGTAATTATAACACAGCTTTTGGAGCTGACAGGTCAGGAAAACAGGTGAGAGTTTGCAAGCCCTTGGCTTGCAAATGGGGCTTGAGCACTCTAGGCAGCATGGCTGAGACAATTTTTTTTTCTTCCATTACAGACCCTCTCCACACATGCACCGATAGGAACTGCCACAAACTCTTCTCCTTTTACTGGTTCAATGAGTTACTAAGTTTGCTTTTGTTTTTTCTCCTGTGTTTGGGGTTTCCTACCAGCTTTCCTGTGCTGACCGATTCAGCTGTCCATAAAAGCATTCCCCTCTTCATCAGAACCTCCCAGGTGGTTGTCCCCCACATTTTGAAACTGTCCCAAGCTCCAGCATGTGCTGGAACATTGATGACCTTTCATCTCTGCCTTGTAAGCTGGCTTAGCAAGGCTTTGAGGGAAAGCAGGGGAAGTTTGGCACTTCTTTCCCCCACTGCCCAAGTAAATGACAGACCAGCACAAGGATAAAAAGTAGAGCTGTCCTGCCTTTGAGGTGGAGATGCTGGAATAACATGCTTTTGAAAAGCAGCTTCCCTTCACATATTTAAGGAATTTGCCCTGTCTGGAGCTCTTTACAGAACTGCATCCTTCTGCTCTCCACTGGCACCCAGCTTGTGGCTGTTAAGGTTTTTGTATGAAATCTATTTTGCTTTCTGCAGTATCCTATTTTACTTGTGTTCTCAGTCACCAGAATATTTCTATCTACTTCCTACTGCATTAATCTAAATAGGGGACTGGTCAGATGAAAGATCACAGTCATTGTTTAGTTATTACAGTAGCCAGAAATTGGGGCAAAGGTACAGAAACCCTTTTCGGGTGTCAGTAAAGACCCTAAAGATTGCCTACCTCAGATCATGATCAGCTAATGAGAAACCAGCTATTCATATTGTTCTCCTACACTAATACTTTAATACTGCCCCAGCTTTTGTGCAGGGAGTTGCTTTGTAAAGCTGTTAAACCCCCATGCTCTGTTAACAGCTAAAGGTTTCTATTGATCTCTTACTTTCATTTCCTTTAATGAAAATTCATTGATATTTGATTTCCTTGTCACTTCTAACAGCTGATAAGAACAAGCTGCTAAAGCAGCTCCAGTGAAGTGGCAAAAGCCTGGTGTTGTAGCACTGCAGCTCTCTCAGAAACGCTGCCAAGGCGGAGTGAAACCCCAGTGTGACGTGTTGATAACGTTCCCATCAGGTGGTCTTTTCCACTGGCTCTAAAATGTCAAGTCTGAGGGAAATGTCTTTGTTAAGCTTTGAATGACCTACTTTTGGGTATCTGGGAATAACCAGAAGCCTACCCAAACCACAAGAGTGCATCTAATTTTAGCAGCCCTTCGTTTCATGCATGGCAGCTTTTGTGTTCTGTGTCTCTGGGAAAAAATACCAATTTCTTGCTGAGCCAAAGACAAGTTTTCTTGGTTTTAAATCAGCCCCTTGTTGAATCACAATCACAGTGAAATCATTCCTCTTAAAATTTTTGTGCCTGCAATAGTCATCTCAATTTTGCTTCAAAAACTAATAGTGAGGCCATTCCAAAGGATCTACAGTTGCTGGTCTCTGAAGAAAAGGTCTAAACAGCCCATGCTGGAGATAGTCTGGGCAGCCATGTTTTGTGTGTCCCTACTTCCCCCTGGGTTTTTAATTGACCAACAGTAAAAGGGTCGAAGTCTTTGTAGGAGGTTTATGTGAGTCTTCTAACTCAGTTACAAGGGAATCTAGGGAAAGTTAACAACAAAAATAAAGGGATGTTAGTGTGTCAGCAGGGGCTCTGAGGACACTACTAATGGTGTAGATGCTGGAAAAAAGGTCTCTGATGTAGTTTGGCTAGAAGAAGCACTAAAAAGTAGGTGACCATTATTAGGGATATTAGGGCTGTGCAAAATTGAAAGGAAGCAAGTTCAGACATGAGTGAAGTACAGTCTCCCTAGCTTGTAGTACCTAAATTGGACATTGAACACCATCTCTCTCGCTGGGAGGGATAACGTATAATCCCTCTCATATAACGCCAGAGTCCACTGTAATTTTAGGCTAAAACACATGTTTAAATCCCACCTGCACTGGGGGCAAGTGGAACTAACACAGAGGATAGTAGGGTCTGAGCATTGTGCATGTCTATTTGGAACTTCACAAAACAAAAGAGAAATCAAGGCCACCCAAAATACAATTACATAATCACAACAAACCTATTAGCAAGTTCTCTGGAGCCAGAAAACTTCCCAGCCAATGGGATTAACCATAAAAACAAGCAGTACTTGTGGCAGCTATAAACAGGGTCAGTGTCGTTTGGGATTGAGCTGAGTATCTGATAATGTGTAGTGCTTCCTTGTGGAGTCCCTTGAGGCTGGCAGTGGGTTGCCTCTTCAGAGGCAAGCCTTGGGTAGCCTGGGTGCTGCAGACTCCCAGCATTAGCCAGACTTGGCAGGATGGACAGTGAAAACCACTCTAAAAGCCAAAGCCAAGCTGTTAAACAACTGAGCCCTCTGCTGTGCTACGACAAGAGCAGCCGTGCCAGGGTTGTGTTTAGGGGCACAGGAAGGAGACTCCAGTGGCTCATTCATCCCTCCAGCTCCAGCAACCTCCATCTGCAGAGAAACACAGACCCATCCTACATGGAGGCCTCCCAAGCCCCTCTCCTGAAGGCTTTCTTCCCACTTCCCAAGGCATGTGCAATGAAGTGCAGGGGGTTTTAACCCTTTCAAAAACCTGTCTGGGTTTGGGGTGTTTGTTACCGCAACAGCTGTGGAGTTTATCTGTGCAGAGTCCAGTGGGCTCTTTATGGGATTTGTCTCAACAGTGAGGTCCCAGTAGTGGTGAGGTTTTTGTGCACTCTCTGCAAACATATCCTCATCCTTTAAGTGTTGTTGCTTTCCAGTGTCATTTAATGTACTCTTGACAGTGTATTTCTGATTTCTGTGTTTGAAGATGCCCAGGCAAAACAGGCAGAAGGTCAGCTGCTGCTGGGCTGTGAAGCACTTAATGAGAGATGTGTTGAGTTTGGTAGAGGTGTTTGTCTCATCTCTGAATTTCCCAAGTTTTAAAGGACAACTTTGGCCATGAAGGTAAACAGTTAGGAAAGGTGTTTATGGAAATACTTTTATTAGACTCAAGCGGTGGGTTTAGAGGCCCATACTTAGGTTCAGTGTTGGATTTGGAGAGTTGCTGGTCTGATGATCTGCTGAGGACAAGCAGGGAGTGACCCAGAGTGAGGATGCACCAGCTCTAATCCCCTAATTCACTGATCACAGACTGGCAAGCTGCTGCAGGGAGGCTGCTGTGCTTCCTGGAAGAAGTAACCTTTGTCTCAGAAAGAGAAAGTGAGGAAGTCCTTGTACCTGAGCCTCCACACTGTTTACAGGCTCTCTCAGCTGCCTACGTGGTACCACTTGCTGGGCAATGTGTCTTGCACAGCATCTTGATTTCAGGCTGGTTTTTCAATGTGTAACAAATAAAAGGAAAAATAACTTGAAACAAATATTTCCTGTTCTGTGGTATTTAACAATGAAATTGTAAACCACAGAAGGGACCGGGCTTGATCTAAAGGTCTTTGAAGTCAGCAGAACTATTTCCACTGATTTCGATGTGCTTTGGCCCAGGCCATAGGAGGAAGAAAGCAAATGTTTTCTGCCTCAAAAAGTATTAACCATTGGCATTCAAGGAACAATAAAGTCTTATGTTTAAAATGTGTTCCTTTAAATTAAGTAGTCAGGAACTTAGTTAATTTCTATCTGTTTCCTAATAATTTGTCACTATTACACTAAAAAGGAATATGTTTATAGAACTCATAATCATACACTGAGAAAAAAACCACTCAGTACTGTCATTTGCTTCCTATCTTCCTCCATTCCATTTTGTGTGTATTGTATTTCTCACTAGTGTAATGATGCTTATGCTGCTGGTTGTTATCACAGATTGAGCACTGTAGATTTCCAGTTGAATTAAACTTCACTGTACCGATGGTGGCTGACAAATATCTTGAACTCATTTTTCAGTACGGTTTAATCTGTAAAACATCACAGTGGGTTTGGTTTTGTTGTTGTGTTGGTTTTTGGGGTTTGGGGTTTTTTTGTGACTGAGAAGAAATAGATCAGAGATAGAGAATTTGGTGAGCAAAGAATTGTTCTTCTGAGAGTGGTGCAGGGGATGCCCCTCCTATCGCAGGGTGAGACAAATACGGGTGTGCAGCAGCTTCATGTGTAAAATCAGCAATGGTTTTGTCTGCAAATTTTGTCTTATGCAGTTATTAAATTCAAGAAAAGGAATCTATCTGCCAGCTGCCTACTGCCCAAGGATGCTGTCCTTGTGAATCAGCAGCCCTGTCAGGATGTCAGGAGGACATCCTGGAGTCTGGCAGATAACAGCAGCCCAGCGGGGGGTGTGTGTGTGTTGGGCTTCTTGTCATGCAACAGCAGAGCCTGAGCAGCTGAGTTTGCCTGTGCACCAAACCAACCCCATCCAGCTGTGAGCAGCCAGAGAGAAGATCCCAGGCTGGTGACCTGCAGGAGAGGACAAGACTCTTGTCATGGCCAGGCTGCATTACCTGCACAATGAACCAGTGAACCAGCATCAGCTGCAAGATACAGCAGGAGAGGATTAAAGGTGATACAGAAAACAGGAGAATATGAATTAATGACATTTTTCAGTCTTCTTTAGTGATGCCAATGACCAGCCATTGTGTATGTTACAATGAGAAGAATTTTTCAATGAGAAGAATTTTTAATGGGGCTTCCCCATTTCAGGGTATTTCTGTGAAATAAACTTGCTTGTCTTTTAACACCAGGCTTTGAAATGTCACAGAATCACAGAATATTCTGAGCTGGAAGGGACCCACAAGGATCATCAAGTCCAACTCCCAAGGAAATGGCCCATACAGAGATCGAACACACAATGTTGGCGTTGTTAGCCCTGTTCTGTAACCAGCTGAGTCCAGTGCATCATTTGGAGTCCCTCAGGGTTTAGAATAAGCTTCAAAGAGGAGAAAGCAGAAGGGAGTTAAGAACATTCTTCCAATTTGTAAGAGCCATTGTTTACATTCATGGGAAAACCATGAAGCAAGGCAAACATAACATAATTTTTAAAAATGTATGTGTTTTTTTAAGCATCTGAGATAGCAATAGTACTATTTGTACTAAAGTGTGGGTGCTGCCAGCCATAGAGTCCATCAAGAGAGCAGTTCAGCTTGAATTTACTCCTTGGAAAAACTCCTCCCCTATATTTCTTCTCCGGAGCTGCACTAATTTAAGTTGCATAAGTACAGGAAGAAAAATCTAACAAAAAAGACAGGATTATGAAATCACTTTGTTCTCTTTCAGATGGGAATTCTGTGTCCTTCAGGCTGCCCCAGACTGGGGCATCATGGTGGTCTCAAGCTGTAAAATCACGTAATCATAAAGGTAGATTTTCTGAAAGGGTATCTTACAGAAAACTGTAATTTCCATGGAAGTTATCTGTATGCTTTGGTAAGTGTTTTAAAGCAATTAGAATAAATGGCATATGGCAAAGCTTTCATATTTTTATAAGATGTTAATGATTAACTGACTTCCTACATCTGTTGACTTAGTGGGAGAGTGACAAGGAACTGTGAGGTACCTGTTTGGTAGCTTAACAAGTTGACCAATTTGCACGGGCATTTCTTTCCATCTCCCTCTTGGAACTCGCTTCATCCAGCTGACACTGCTTCAAAGCCTTAGGCAACTCTCAGACTCAGAGAAGTAAGTCTCCCCCTTTTTTTTTATATTACTTATATTATGAAGTGCTGATAGAGAACAGATGGGGAGAGATTTAAATATTTATTTGTTTTCTATAAAGAAAGCTTTCCCAACTGGGAATTGTAGAATTAAGTTTTCAATCATTAAATCATAGAGATATTGCTGAGACCTTTGTAATTACTATATTGTTGGGGTTTTCTAAACTCCCTTTCTGCTGCAAGACTTACATTAAACAAAAGATTTGGTTAGTAAACCATGTTCACTATAGTCAATAAAGCTGCATCTAGGCTATAAAACTTTGCAAAGGTAGGATTGGAATGTTAATTAAAAAATGCATGTGATGCCTGGCATTATCTAAAGCAAAAATATTTGCTTAAAACATGAAATAAGTGGAAACAAGTGAATTTCTGCTAACATGGGCTGGAAAAAATAATTTTATGCTTATTTTATATAAGAAGAGTTTATCATGAACTTTCTCTTTAAGCTGCTGCTTACAAGCTGCAGTAGAATTCCTATCTTTTGGCAGGCAAGTGGGTTCAGACAGGGAGACTCAGACATCGCTCTTCTATTGGAACATTTTTTAACCTATTTTATTTTAGCTGTGCTATCACTTGCTAGGAAGCAAGTATAGTCTCCTATCCTTTTGGAAAGCTCTTCTTTCACCCACTTCCCCCCATCTGTGAAGGAAACCTCACCAGCAGGTTGCTGTGTGCAGGTTGCTGTGTGCAGGTTGCTGTGTGCAGGTTTTGTGGTCTCCTGCTGCCCGTTTAGCAGCCACTTCCTTACGTGCCCCTGGCTCAGGGAATGCTCCTTCCTCCCAACCGGGTGCCCGTGCAGCACTTTCAGGCTGACATCCAAGGTGCTTCATGAGTTCTTCATTTCTCCTGCAGCTCCAGGAAGCATTAGTTCCCATTCTTTTGGCTGGAAGTTGTCTCCTCTTGGGTGACATCTTCCCATGCCCCAAGTGTGTGTTCAGTGCCCTCATCTTCCCAGTCGTGTGTGAGTTCTCTGGGACCTGGATGTGGTTGCCTTCTTTACACTACTGAACCCTTAGTGCTCTTTTATCTGTGCCAGAGTAGGCAAGCTTTTGGGCTCCCTCTGCTTTCTGAAGCTTCCTGAAAGGATCCCATCTCAACACAGCCAGGTTATCTGCCTTGGTTTTTCAGGGGCTGTCATTCCTGGAATGTCTCTAAACTGTTCCACTTTGGCTCTAAATAGAGCTCCCTTCAAGGCAGAAGCAAAAGAATCTGTAGAAACTCTGATAATACGGGGTCATCTGAATGCTGGGTCAATCCCACTGCCATCTCACTGCCTACCAGCCTGCAATGTTTCCTTATGTAATAAGAGCTCAAGGTGGGGTCAGCCACAGAAAAGTAAATTACAGCGTGAAAAAACAGTGAGGATATATAGAAATTATCAGTTTCATTTCATGCTATTATCAAAGCAAATCAAAACATTTTCCTGAAATAAGCAAAGGACTTTTACACAGCTAATTTTCAGTGTATTCTTACTTGATGGAAGAGAAATGAAGATTGCTTTGGTTTGCTTGTTTTGAAACACAGTGAATAAATGGAAGCAGCAGAGTTCATAACACTGGATATTGACATTTGGAGGGACAGGGAACATAAGGCAAGTTAAATCTGGACATACCCTACAATGGCTTTTAAGACTCCAGGCCCCACTAGTTTGTCTTTTCTAACTGAAAAAAAGTATTTTAGTGACAGCTGAAACCTAAACATGAGATATCAGAGTTCAAGACTGAGTGTCAGGGAGATGTATTCAAGGAATGGGTAATAAATGCAGCTAACTTTATTTCTAGGAAAATAGAACAAAATAACTGCCACGCTGACTGTTTGAAATGGCTTTTGAAGAAGGTAGCTATAGACTTGATTTATCAGCCAGTGGTGGCAATTCTTGTGGCCTGGACCACAGCAAGTAGATGACCTGAGACATAAAGCTGTGCTTCAGCCACAGCTGTGCTGAAACGGTGATGGCAGAAGGATAAAAAACATTTCTGAAGTTCTCTTCTATCCAAACTCAAGGATCCTAAGGCATTAGTAGTGTCTTTGAATATCATGTCAAGGATCATGCATTTTGTGTAAGACTTCCACAAATTTCCATGATAAGACACAGCTCCATCTCACATTTCCCTGCAGTGTCAGAGATCTTATGTTCCAAGTGTTGATGACTGTCCCATCCAGCTCTGCCTGGTGCCTTAGGTGCCAGAGGGGTAAGAGATACTGCAGAGAGGATGCTGCTGCTGGGGAATGTATTACCCAGCACACACCAGCCTTTAAAGAACTTCTGCTAAATGGCAAACTCCCTTCAATGCCTCTGAAAGCCTCCTTCTCTCAACCCATCATATGAAATGATGAATTTAAAGACAAGTCTTGCAGGTGATTGTGTGGTTGGGGACACACTCTTACACCACACTACAAGTTGGACATCCCTGGCACAGGCCCTCATCCCCCACAGTGGCAGCCTGAGACCCAGTAACCTGAAAGGCCCAATTATATTTAAGTGCATGAATTAAGAGAGTTTGATAGCTTTTTTTCTCTCCTGCATTTACCTGCAGGGTTTTAAAGTCATTGTTTCCGGAAATTAAGGGAGGTTGAATTTTAGAAAGCAGATCTGAAACCTAAGGGAAGGATACAGACTACTGAATGTAATTAAAACAGCTTTCTGGAAGACACTGTATTAATTCCAGAAGTGAAATTCATTTGGTGTAAATGAGGTATCTCCGCCCTCAGAATTGATATCATTGCCCCAGCCTTTCATCACTAACAATTACTGGAAGTAAAAGAAGCCTTGACAAAATTTCAAGTATAGCTCCATTTCTGGTTTTTTCCTGCTGCTGAGGTAGGACTGTGGCCACAAAGAACTGATCTATTCAACTGCAACCTTTCATTTTAGTCTTTTTAAAGGTAAGCCTGATGCACAGATGACCCAAGATCCCCTCTGTGAAACCACTTGGCAGTTGTGAGAGCAGCTTGCTTTTATTTTTTTCTCCTAGAAGCAAGCTTGCAGCTGTAGGAAAGTCAACATGACTCTCAGGTGTCCTCTCTGTTTCTTAAAGCTGAGAGTGGGAAAGTCATGTCTCATTCTGTCCCTGAAGTTCATGTGCAATGGTTTAACATACTTTTCATAAAGAAAAAGAGCTACTCACTGTGAAATGCTTAATTTAAGTAAAAATCAGCAATAAATACAAAAGGATCCTTCAAGTTTCTATTTTTGGATGAATACACTGGCATGTATCATGTTTCACTAGTAGCTTCTGTCTTCTCTGTGCAAATTTGAATTGAATGCTAGAAAATTTACATTTAATATGCACTCCCCTGTGAAGACAGGCTGAGAAAGTTGGGGCTGTTCAGCATGGAGAAGAGAAAGTTGTGTGGAGACCTCATAGCAGCCTTCCAGAATCTGAGGGGGGCCTACAGAAAACCTGGAGAGGACTCTTCATCAGGAACTGTAATAGGACAAAGGGGAATGGCTTCACACTGAAAGAGATTAGTCTTAGATTAGATGATAGGAAGAAATTCTTTACTGTGAGGGTGGTGAGGCACTGGAACAGGTTGCCCAGAGGAGCTGCAGACTTGCCATCCCTTGAAGCATTCAGGGCCAGGTTGGATGGAGCTCTGAGCAACCTGGTCTGGTGAGAGGTGCCACTGCCCACGGCAGGGGGATTGGAACAAGATATCTTGAAGGTTCCTTCCAACCCAGACCATCCAAGGATTCTATGATTCTGTCTTGCTTCACTTTAGTAGGGTATTTAGTTAAAAACACATCTGTGAAGGAAAGCCCTTCCAAATGAAGGAAATAAAAGATGTATTAAGAGAGAAAAGAGGTGAGAAGTCTGTAGAAGCAGCTCTCAGTTTTTTAACTACTGTTTCTAGACTTTTCAAAGACCGTCCCCAGAAGCTGCTGGAGTGGTTGTTGGATTGAACTGAGTAGATTTTAAATGAAAATGAGGATGAAATCATGGGATACTGAAAGATGGCACTGCAGCCACCTCTCAAAACCACTACTCACTTCTTTGGGTGAAAAGGGTTTTCAGTCATGCTTTTCATCCACTGACGCAGACACCACACAGACCTAGCTTGTTCCTCCTGGCCAGATTGCCTTTGTAGGCTGATGCCATGCCATGAAGTAGCTGGTCTGCAAAGCTGGAATGCTGAAATCTGCAGCTCTGAGTGAGCTCCTGAATCAAGAACTGCATGCCAGTGACACCACCTAATTACTCAGAAGATCTCCTGTAGCTGACTGAATATGAGTTCATTTGCCTTAGGACATTTCATCTAGTGATTGTGTTACATTGTTGTATTATTCAGACCATACAGGTAACCTTACTACACTAATTAAATTAATTCAAAATATTTATATAATTACTAAAGCATGAAACCAGTCAATGCTGCGTTAGCACAGCCTGCTATATAATCTGGGCTTTGAACTGTATTTTATCCAATATAGTTCAAAGATGGAGGGACTGAGCTTTCACATTTTTCTCCCAGCAGGCTGAAAAGGGCATTTGTACAGGGACGGAAAGTTTTAATTAAAAAAAATTTGGGGGGGGGGGGTTTGTTGTTTGTTTTTTTTCTTTTTTTTTTTTTTTTTTTTTTTCTGTGGATGATGACTTGGTGACAGATCAAATTCTTGCTTTCCAAAAGGGATGCCTCTGTCCTTGAAATCTACAGGAATGGCACTGCTGGTGTTTGAGCCAAGTTCAGTACCTGCATCACCCACCTCCTGAAGATGGACACTTGTGCAGGGTCACCCCCAAGGTGTGACCTTTTTCAGAGTCCAGCTGAGGCAAAAGCTGACAAAGCCCTGACCCAGGCGCTGCTGTAAACCCCAGCCTGCTACAACCTACCCCACCTCCCTCCTTTCCTTCCTCCCTCCTTCCCTTCTTCCCTCTTGAGGTCTCACAGCTAGGGAGTCGCTGGAATGGATGAAATCCTGGAGGAAGACGCCCTCTGCAGCTCGCTCCCTGTTTTATTTGGCATCTACAAGAGAAATGTCTTGTTTTGGTTTTTTTTAAATAGTTGCCACTGTAGCTCTGAAAAATCAATGTATCTTTCTACAATTGGAGGAAAAGGAGTTTCCCTGATCCTCTTTGCCCAAAGGCTTCCTTTAAAATCAATGCTTCTGGCAAGTGATACATACCTGTTGTCTTTTCATTATACCAGCAAGATGTCTATCATAATGATAGAGACTGGAATCATGAACTAGAACTTTGTTTTAATTTTGACATGTTTTCATATGTCAAGAAAAATCCTGTAACTATTTTACCTTGATCTTTTGTTCCTTATTTTCATGCTGAATCTCAGTACCAGGAGGTCATCAAGTATAGGCTTCTGTTTGATTTTCCAAAACACACAAGTATGAGAACTATAATTTAATTTCATCATCGATCTCAAAAGTACTTCTTTTGAACCTTGGTTTTTCTCTAAGTCACTGATACCAGGTTAGTTCAAATAAGCTCCAGTGGGCAGGGTGTGGAGAAATGAGCCAAAATGAATCATTTCCTACATAAGCAATTTTTTGTGTGTCTAGACACCTGATAACTCAACTAAAGCTCATATTTGATAGCTGGTTATTCTCCAATGTTCTCAGAAATTTTGTATAAGCCTTAAATTCTTTCCCCCTGTGTGGTTTTTTGGTGAATCTTAAAGGAAAGAAGAACTTCCCCTAATTTTTAACTTTATAGTTCAGTTCTGGACACAATTCTAAGTATGTCAGCACATACAGGTTTGATAGTAGGCTCAGAATCGTATTTAATCTCATTTAATTCTGTGAGCAGACAGTTGGGTATGTTCAACCAATGAAGTTATATGCTGATAAAATACTCTGAAAAGCTCTTGATGATAAGGATTCACCTGCTGACATATCTTTTATGACCTTGATCAACAGCAAGTTGTTTAAATCAATGTTTATGTGAAGTGTTACAGACATATGGGCTCTACACAAAATGGCATCTTCATGTGGTTCAGGTTTGGCTTCTGTGTGCTCCACTGATTCCAACAGAAGCTGAAGGGAGTCAGCACAGGACTCCTCTGCTCGTGCTCTTTCCTGTCTGGCACCTTCCCAACACTGGACAGGAACAGAAACAATGCTATTTTGATGTGGAACTGGGACAGAAAGAAAACCATCCAAAATGTCCTGTGGGGCTACTGTGCTCTATGCCTGATAAAAACAGTTAATTAGAAAGGGGGGTTTATAATCACTTTGTAAATAACACAGCACATTGAGAGTGTTTATAAATTGGTTTCCATTTAAGTAGATAAAAATACAAGAGACTCTTCCGGAGCAATATTTTCCATGCTGGAGAGGATTAAATGTACACTTGCAATAATGGAGATTAATATATCCCACAGGAAATCAGTCCTATTGGAGATACATAGATGAATTGGGAGGCCAAAATTATAAAATTGCAGATGTTGCTGTGTTTGTCTGGCATCAAAAATCACTCTATCCCATCCTCTCATGGCTGGCATCACCTTCAGGACTGAAGTAAGTATGTAGTGGGCACCAGTATGAGAAGATGGACACTGTCTGCTTAAGGCCATATTGTTATGAAGATATTTCTTTTTTAAGATTTCCACGGGTGGATTTTTGCAACAAAATTGTATCGCCAACTGAATCCATTTAGCTTAAGATTAGTAAATAGAAAAGTTGTTGCTTTAGTCTTTATGTTTAATGTTTCGTGCACAAAACATTGTGGCAGAGTCACATTAGAGTCTTATTAGAGTCAACTTGGTACAGCATTACTCCAGTCTTGAATGAAATAGGAGCAGTAGAAAAGATATTTTAGAAAATTTATAAAATATACAGATCCCCAGAACCTGTCAGATCTACACAAAAAAATTGAGGCCACATCTTCACTGATCATAAATCTTTCCTGTAAGTATTCAAAAAAGTGTACAAAAGACATGGGAAGTTAAGTGTTGATTTGTTTCTCTTTTTTTTTGTTTTCTTTTTTGAAAAAAATACAATTAAACCCTGATTTGCACTCAGAATGTACAGTCAGCAAACAAATCTTAAATCTTTTGCTAGGCTAAATGACTAAAATGTTTTCCAGCAGAGTTTTAGGATGATTCAAACTGGGGAAGCTGGGCAGTTTATAAACAAGTAGGATTTGCAAAGGTAAAACACTAAAAAAAACTTGGATGAAGTTTGAGTGTGGGAAAGCGAAGACAGCATATCCAGGCTCCAGCCCCCACACAGTGTTACATTTCTGATTAATTCAAATGTTTCTGCTAATGAATTCATGGCTAATTAACCTGAAAATGGTCAAAGTTCAGTGGCTGTTGTTAGCCTTTGTGGCCTGGATTTGTTCATGCCTCTGAACTACATTTTCTGTCTGACACTGGTCCCAGCAGCTCTCGGTAAAGGCAGCACAAAAGCTGAAGTCTGTACAGACTGGGCTCCGGCATCAGCTGCCAGGAGAAAGGAGCACAGATTCTGCTTTGTAGGATCTCTTGCAACAGTCAGGGACCTGAGGATTTTCTCAGATTTTGTTCCTGCTAGCCGGTAACTCTAGGGCTCCTGATTATGTGTAATGTGTATAAGAATCTTTGAACATACTGGTTAATTAACAAAGAAAACAGTAACTTGGAAAAACCCGTGAATTTTCCTTTTGTGAATGTAAAAAGGAGATCATAAGGGGAGCTTATCAGAAACTTTCTCCTCCGTGTGATACCATGACCCAAACAGAATTAAAACTTCTATGTTATTTGTCCATGGATATTAAATTTCAACAGTTCATTAAAGCTGGGGAAAGATGACTGCTATCCTCCCTCTGCACACACATTCTCTTTTTCACTGATAGGTTCACCTATTCACCCAAATAATAATTGCCTTTGTCATTTTATTTTTTGTTTCTTTGCAGTGCCTCTCTCTCTTCACATGGCAACTGTGTCTGTGACAGAGGAGGATGAGCTCCCTGGTCAGCACCTCGCACCTCCAGCTTGCTGCCTTTGCTCTGGGCACAGTAGGCTGGATCCTGTGCACAGTTTCAATGGGAATTGTGGAATGGAGAGTGTGGCATGTGGACAACACCACCATCATCTCCTCTGGCATTGCCTGGGTGGGGATTTGGAAAGTCTGCTTCATCAGTTATCTTCACGTCTCGCCCGGCTATAGAGAACAGTTCTGCCATAAATTCAGTAGCTATGACTCCTTCATCCCCCACGAAATTTATGCAGCTCAGGGTCTCCTGTTGATTGCCATGTTTGTGGGCTTGCTGGGACTGGCTGCTACAATATTTGCTCTGAGAAATGTGTATATGGGAATCACTCACAAAACCCTCATTGCCCCTTTCTTTCTGGTGGGCGGCTTCTTCTACATATTTGCTGGTCTGTGTGTCCTGATTCCCGTGAGCTGGAATTTCTATTCTGTAACTCACAACCAGAGCATAGCTTTTCCTCCTTCTTACTACATGCCCTCCAGTCCAGCAGCGCAGGAAGCTGGTGCTGCCATTCCTGTTGGGATTGTGGCTGTCATCCTGCTGCTACTGAGTGGGATGTTTTCTCTCTCATACAGATTTCCCATGACCGCAAACACCATCATGAAATCCTGAAAGGACAAATCCCCCTGTGCTATTTCAGAACAAGAGCATAGTCAAGAGATAAGGACAGCAGCATGAGTGGTTGCAAAGTTAAGGAGCTGCAGAATTTGATTTTATTCTATAGTAGCCAAGCTATTTTCATATATGAACCAGCTGAGTCACCATCTTAGTAGTCACATATTACCAGAGGTTCATCTTTGAGATAATTGCTGTTGAGCAGCAACTGTGATTAAATTTTGCCAGTTGTCCTCTTTTGTATATGCAAACATTATTGATTTTTTTTTTTTTGGTGTAAAATATTTACCATGCTCAAAGAACTGACTTTGAATGAACTGTCCTGTAAGAAAAATGTGAATTAACATGTATTAAATGTGAATGTCTTTCCTTGTCAGTACTAAGCTCTTTTGTCTTTTATTTAGTTTCATCTGTAGCAAAGTATGTTCCGTGACAAGTCAAGACTTTTAAAACCAATAATACGAGTGTCATCATGGTTGTGTCAAATGACTCTTCCCTGAATTGGCTTAAAATGTCTTGCCAGTTTCTCCTCTTCCTCTAGGGCACATAAAGAGCCATTCCTTTATTGCTTCTGTTTTTCTTTCAAGCTATTCGCATTTTATGTTGCAACACGTTTGCCCATGGGGAAGGTGCGCTCTTTAGTTCCTAACTTAGGGAGAGCCAAAAAGTCTGCAAGTGATTGCTTCTTCATCTGACACTTCACTGAATTCAAATGTATTGCAAAAGCCGGAAATAACTTGTACAAGTTGTTACAAAACTGATGTCAAAATCAGTGCTCTCAGTAACCAGGAATACTCAGTGCAACTTTCAGGTTGTGATTCATCTGATGTAGAAATCTATATCCAAACCGGTCACTTCAGGCTCTGTTTATAATCAGTGTAGAGACAAAGCCTCTTGCCAAGATGCCTAGAATGGCTGGGAGATGGCATGCTCCCTAAAAACTTGTTTCTCTTAACCCACTGTAATAGCCATAATAACCACAGTTGCTAACTCTGGCACATATAACCAAACTTCACCTAAGAAAAAAAGAAACATCCCAAATGCTGCAATAAGGACAATTTTTAAAAATTAGTTTAGAAGTTGAGAGGAATGAGCCAACAGTGTTGACAAACAGATGATCTCTTGAAAGAGGTCCTCAAAAAGTTACTACATTTTTAAAGATATGCTACAGGAATATAAGTAATTTAGTTTTACCCTTTTAATTGTCCTCCATTTTTAAAAATAGTCATAGATTCAGAGAAAGAAAATAAAATTTTTTAAAATGTAATAATTCTTGGACACTGCAAGACAAGGCAAAATGCCAATAAACAGGTCATCTTGCTGGTGGCTGTTACTATCCCAGCTTGTTCTAGCAGTCCAATTTTTCCTATACATCTTCCCTTGGGCTTGACTTTGCTGTACTGTCTGACAATATAAAAACTCCAAAGCACCTTCATTTCCTCTCCAGTCTCTTCTGAAACAGCAGTTTACCTTATCATTGGTAATTTTTTTCATTGCTGCAAGAATCTGTCTTTTGACTGTTTACAAGGCTCTAAAGCACTTTCAAGTGGTGTTTCAATGAAGGCAGTTTAATAGCTTGTTTGTTATATATTGTTTCCTGTTTGGTTTCTAATGTACATTCTTTACAATATTGGTAGGTTTCAGTTTTAAAGGTACAAGCCAATAGTACTGTCAGTATTAGTGTTATCTCTTCCCTCAGGACCTACAATAATATTAGATTATATCATATTATAATTGTAAGGAAAAAAAAAGATCTATCGATGTGTTTATGCCACTAGTAAACTTATTACACTCGTAAACTACCAATATTCCCTGGCAAGGAATTACAACTTTAAGAGAAAATTACTGATTTTTCAATTATTTTTGAGTTAATGTATGCACAGAAATGTCAGCAATCCCAACTGTATTTGTTAACTATATTCACTAAATTATTGGGTTCATTTTACATTTATGCTTCTTGCCTAAAGAAAAAGGAACAAACATCATCAGACACATGCCAAGTTTCTGTGTTGCTGCCACTGCTGTTTCCATTGGGAATTATATTCATCCATACAGATGTGTGGCTATGAAACATTGGATGTGTGTCAAACACAGACTAGATGGTGAGGAAATTCCTCAGCTAAACAGTGGAATAGGTTACCTAAGGAGATAATGTGGATTTTAAAACAAAGCTTTGTCAAAAAAAAGTTTAGGCAAATAGTGCCAGGAAGACTGAGGCGTGAGTGAGCCCATCTCAGGACAGAGGGCTTATCTAGATGGAACTCGTGGCATCCTTTCCCAGTCTCTCAATAGTCGTATGATCTGCATTATATGTTGATATATGGTAAAATACAATCTATGTTCAAATACTACTCTATATTAAAACTCCCTGTCCTTCTCTGAAGAAAAGATAGGAAAAGAAGTCTTACATAATCATGGAATCATTTAGGTTGGAAAAGACCTCTGAGGTAATCGAGTCCAACCTTTGGTCATGACTTTGTCAACTAGATCACGGCACTGAGTGCTATGTCCAGCTGTTCCCTGAACACCTCCAAGGATGGCGACTCCACCACCTTCCTGGGCAGCCCGTTCCAATGCCTGATAACCCTTTCAGTGAAGAATTTCCTCCTGATGTCCAGCCTGAACCTCCCCTGGCACAGTTTGAGGCCATTTCCTCTTGTGCTGTCACTGGTTGCCTGTGAGAAGAGACTGACCCACCTGGCTACGCTGTCTTTTAAGGCAGTTGTAGAGAGTGATCAGGTCACCCATGAGCCTCCTTTTCTCTAGACTAATCTTAGCTCAGAAAAAAGGAGAGACAAAACTTCCACTGATTTCAATGCATTGAGCCTGTCTGACCTTGATCCATCAGGGCGGTGTGGTTCATTAAAATTTAGTGAATGTTTGTGTTCACTACAATTTTGATGTTGGAGGAAAGTAGAGCCCCTGTGCTTTTACTTCACCAGCAAGGAGGCATAGTTTCTTTGTGTATATTTCCATGACACATTTGTTTTAGACTTTGAGAAGCTCAGTTACCTTTCAGTAGGTCAGTTTGTTACTGTGTCAGTTGTGCTTAATAGGTACTTTTAGGGGTTGTCTGTAAAATCAGGCAGCTGAAATGGTATTGGTTTAAAACTCAAAAAAATCAAAATTATTTTTGAAGGCTATGTTTAACCTAGATTGCTGTAGAGACCTACTCTATAGCCTGGCCCCACACTCATTTGTAGCAGCACAATTGAGGACAGGCAGGAAGCTGTAATGCAGGCAAGAGTGAGTGGCCAGGGCTTTGAAGAAGAGAGATAAGAGGCAAAAACCTCCTAAGCAAATTCTACCACTGGATAGATCATATCACGAAGCTCTGTCTCCAGCTTCAGTGCAAACTGGGACCTGCTCCCTCCAGTGACAGCACTGCTCACCCTGTGGGCTCCACCCTGTCTAGGAATGTCTCCACACTGGCCTCAGTCTACACATAAACCAGTCTCGCTTTATTTTTTCTGAGCTGACAATAAACAAGTACCTTGTGATTCACTCACATGTCTGAATTCACTGCTGGGGGAATATTCTGAATACCAAGACTCCCTTTGAGTTCTGCTGGGTATCTTGGCATAATGACAAGGCTCCCATCTTTGACCTCCATAACATACTCCATGGCATTAATCTACCACAGGATGCATTTTCTTAATCTTATTTACATGTACCATTTACCTCACCTGTCCATTCACGGCCACAGACCAAAAAAAAAATGAATATACTTTCAATATTCCTCTAGGATGGATGATCAAGTAGAGAATGGAGCTGAACAGTGCCTAACAGAAAAACAGCCCCACAGCACAAAGCCTGTTGAGAGTTTCCCCCCAGATGAATATGCAATTCAGGACAACTGTCATTTGTGTTCAGGTAAAGGAAGCAGGATGAACTGGAGACATTGTAATGCAGAGAAGGTCATCAAATTAGTCAGGTAAACAAAAATTTTATTTGAATCAGCAGTTTTACATGAAGACAGTCTCAGTTGCAAATTTAGCTGATTAAAAACAATGCTAGGCTCAGAAAGAAATGTCTTTGTTATCACATGGCTTATGGTATATTACAATGATGAGAAGGAGGGTGTTTTTCAGGGATATTTTTAGACCTTGGACCATTTTCCCCTTAGAATGGAAAAACTGAAATGTCACAGCCGATTTCCTCCTCTTTAGGCCATTAAATACTTTAGGACAAAGAGTTTTTGCTTTAAAAAATGTAAGTCTGGCTGGCATAGTGTTAACGGCAAATTGTTTTCTTAAAATAGGAAACCAACATACATTAAGGGTTCCCAGAAGAGACATGTTCTCTGTGAAAAATATACCTTTTTCAATACTGAACTGGGATGCCTTTCATTCTTGCCAGCATCTGCATTGTTAAATCCAGTATTGGCTCACAAAAACATATTTTTCAACTGACCTATTTCCCTTTCCACTGCTCAGATAATTTACTCTGTTTCCCCTGCTTGAAAGAGTTCAATAATTAGCTGGGTGCTTTGGAGTGTGCTGGCTCTTAATTACTGTGTCAAAACCAGCTGCATGCCAAACAAGAAAATGTAAGTGAATCTCATCTCAGAATTATAAACCAAATAAATACTGGCTCAAAATTGGGAATGGAGTACAGCATGCACTGCTAATATCCAGTTCACAGAATGTCACATCACTGCCTTCCTCTCAGGTTATATGCAGGAAAGACCAAGTATGAGGTTAATTCCCAGGATGATATTTTGAAGAAGCACATACATTCTGACTGTCCAAGGTTTCTTCATGTGCAGGCTGATTTTCAGAGCTGAATACATGGCCCTATTATAATATAAACAGGGAAAGGTAATAAAACCAGATCTTGCTTTGAATTAACATTACCAAAATACTACTAGGTACCTGAGATCAGTTGATGAGAAAATTTTGTACTTGCCCACCCAGTTTGCCCCCCATAGCCTCAGGAAGGACACTGCAAGTAGGTGAGTTAGCATGTGAGAAACTGAGAATGAGAGGCATTCTTTGTACCCACAACTATGTAGGTGCATTGCAGCTGCCAGCTGACTGAAATTGAGGGCGGGGGGAAATCTCTTGAACAGCAGAAGTGCTCAAAAAAACCTGAAGGCTACAGAACTAGAAATGGAGCGTTAAGTGGTTGGGGAAGAGATTTGAAATACTGGTGTCATTGCTGAACAGTTTGAAGGTATGGGAATAAAACTGGCCAATATGGAGATGTTTCATCTACCTCTAAAAGAACTACAAAATACCCAGTAGCTATCCCTGGCCAAAAAAAAGGACTAGATCTTGGGGGGAATTTGAAATCACCTAGAGCCAGATCCTTAGTGATTTATCCATATAATGTTGTGGCCATTCACTTACTAGACTTTCAGAAGTCCTACTGAAAAGCTTCATTGGTCTGCATGCAACTTTCAGAATAATTGATTTCAGTGGACCTCACATCCAAGCTTTAGTATTCCAAATATGTGTAAGATCTGACACATAATTTTTCCTTATGACAGGTACCCATTTGTAAAACAAAGATAGTAGCAACTCACAAAAAGGTAAGATATGAATACATTAAAGTATGATGATTAATATGATGGAAGCCACAGAAGGCATTACAATAGATCTGCTGAACTACTCACTGGGTTTTGTTCATACTCTGAAGCCAGACTCAGGGATGCAGGGGTCCCCTGGGTGTGTGACACTGCCTTGCTGTTACCAACAGAGCAGAGACAGAACAGGAATGGTATCATGCAAGGCAAAGGGGGAAAAACTGGGACAGCAAGGGAAAAGAAGGAAGAAAGAGGGGGAATGAAAGGAAAAAAGAGGCAGATTGTAGGATGTTATAAAAATAAAAAATATTAATGCTGATTGACATTAGGATAATATATATTTGACTAACAAGTGATTTTGTCAAATGTGGAAAAAAAGGATAAATAACAAAGGAGGTATCATGCTTCAAAGAAAGCCAAAATAAACAGAAAAATATCAGATGAAAAAGGAGGTAGATGATACAGAAGGCAACACTGCAAAACAGCAGAGAGGGGCCCACCATGCCCACATCTAACCACAGCAGCTTTGGCAGAGTCCTCCTTGAGTGCAATGACTCAGATGGGAACTACATCCTTTGCAGCACTGTGGACATCAGGGACTCCACTGATGGAGAGCCAGCAGCAACTGTGTGTGCTGAACCCCACCCTGCTGCCCGGGCTAGGAAGTAAAATAATTTGCTGTACTTCCCTCTACCCCCATGTATCCATCCTGGATGTGCTTGCCTATGGCATGGCTGTGGCAGCTGTTAGAGGTGTCTGACCATGCCTTGTTTGGTACCACCCTCAGCTGGTCAGCAAGAGGTAAGCTGGGCTGGATGTTGGGTGTCACCTCCTGTGCAGCACTGAGCACAGCTTACCAGGGACACCTCCATCACCTCCTCCAGCACTGCTCAGATGGGAACTGGGAAACTTGAGTGGTCACTGCAGAGTCTCCAGGGACTTTTGAACATAGGTCTGTCACAGAGTCAGGCTCAGTGAAGGCTTTACCTCTGGAAACCCTGGTTGTTCAGAAGCTTTCACTGGCTGCTACAATTCTGGGAGCACTAGGAATGACCTACAAGCTTTCTTCTAAGAAATAGTTATAAGGGCTGTGCTCAAAATCCACATATCAGCTTTTTCCTAGCTGGCGGGATGTGGAAAATCATCATTGGCCCATGTGTGTTAATCCCTGCGAGCTACAGTTTCTGGTCTGCAGTGTAAGCCACGGTGTTCCATTTCCCCCTCTGCCCACACCAGCCTGGGGCACAGGAAGCCACTGCTGCCACTCCTACCGGCATCCCTTGTCCTGCCGCTCGCACTGGGACCCTTTCTTCTTAACATAAACATGCCATTGTGCTGGATGCCAAGGCTCCTTCTGATAAAACAGGCTTCAAATGCCTGGGAGAAATGCGAGGCATGGCTACAGCATAAACATAGCAAACCAGTGACTTCATCTGCCCAAGGAGCTCTCTGGGTCAGCTGTGACTCTTCAGTGACATTCATCCATTCCTGTCGGTTCATTCAAGGGAACAGAAATTCACTGTGTGACAAATTATTTTCACCCAACGAATTTTTTTTTATTAGCTAAATTTGAAACACTGCTGTGCTCAAAGTGAACCTGAGTTCACTTCAGTGTTGCTGACAAATGTTATTTCTAAAGTGACCTTCTGCATAGGCTGGACTTTTGTTTTTCAGAGGTATCTAAATTCAGTGTTCATTTAATTGAATTTTGCCAGTAGCAATACAATGCTGCATCAATGATGCCTGTACCAAAAGGCACCTAAATGATGCTTTTCTAATAACATTGCTTTAGAACTATGCCACACTATTTGGCACAGAGACCATGGCCTACATTACACATGATATTTGCCCTGGTTACGCATAGATTTAAATAAGAATAAAATGGGATTGTTGAAGTCATTACACTTTTTAATGTAAGGGTTTCAAACTAACTGGTATGATGTCCCTCTGGCAGGAAGGCACTGAGCACATGCCAGTTCATCCTATCTTTCTGTGAGTGTACACCATGAAAGCATACCCCGTGAGCCTACAATGGCATCAGTTGCAAGAGCCTTAATACCTTATCTTCTTTCTGCTGTTTCTCAGAAATGTTTGTATCCACCAGGACATCTCTCTATAAATAGCTTCATTTCCTGTGATAACACAGGAATTCTGAGACTTACATTTTGCAGCTGTAAATAGTAAACAGTGCTGGTGTGCTAATAGTCCAGAATTCCCAAATTACTGTGGTGATGTTCAAAGCCAATACTGATATTCACCAAAGCTGGTGACATCTTCTGTGCTTCCAGGGCCCTTCTAGCTGCCACGCTCAGTCCAGGACTCAGAACTGCTGTCACGTGCTGCTCTTTCTTTTGAAATGCTGGTTGTCAATCCACTGGAAGAATGAATTGACACCACCCATACTCTATGTCAGAAGGAGTTCGGTCCACAAATTTCACAAGCTTTGACAGGAACATTTAAGCAGCAGTCTCATAAAGATCATTACTAATGGTCAGAAAAATTTGCTTCTGAAGAAAGCATTTCCTGCCTTTCAGAGGCCCACAAGTGCTTCAGAAAATCTCTTCTGTAGGTGAAACTTCGTATTTGTGGCAGCAAATACAAAGTACTCTGGAGTAGACATAACCAAAACTAACCTGAGTTTGAAAAGACAGTTCAGGCTTTTAGCCTGAAACACGAGTCTTACAGGAATCTAATTATGGAAGTCAGAGGGAGTTTAGGGAAGTACTCAGCATCTTGCAGGATTGCTCTTTAATTTTAGTCTTAAAAGGCTGAGCTCTGATGTGCAATGTAACTGCCTAAGGACATGCTGTAAAAGCTTCTTAGTTTAAACTAAACAAAAAACTAGACGCTTTGAAGAAAACTATCAGAAGTCCATACCACCTGAATTCCCCATTATTCTATTTGCAAATCATGTTTCTAGAAAATCTGACAAGGAACTCCAATTCTTTTTAAATGATCCTTATTGTTATGTCCACTATGGTACCTTAAGAGATCTAAGATTTTTTCTTGTCTAAACAACCACTGCAGTCTGGATATCACACAAGCATATGAGTAGCAAAGGACAAAACACTGGAGGCATAGTGGAAGAGCAACACTGGACAGAGGAACAATAAAAAAAGTCATGAGGGGTAAAGAAGAAGAAACTTGAGTGAAATCACTGAGGACAAAACTGTAAGAGAGGCATGAAAATGCAAGCAAAGAAGAGAGAAGGAGAAAGGGAGAGGCAGGTGATTTAACAAAGATAGGGAAGATTAGTGATTAAAATGTGATTGAAGTTTCAGAAAATAGTTTTTGTCTGTGCAGAATTCAACCTGAAATCATCTTCTACTCATAAAATGAGAACTGACACTTACTTTAGGGATTCAAATTCAGAAGGAAGACAAAAAAAGAGTAAGTTACACAGAGAGAGAAGGTAGCTGTCCTGTAACTTCATGGCTGACAGAACACCCAGCACTCAAATCTGGAGATCTTAGGGCAGGTACATGTGACAGGGAAGACTGCAAGCAACTGCAGATTTATATACCTTGTACAAAATATATTTTGTATACAGGAGCCTTGGCAGTTCCTGTCCTCATACTAGTATTCATCTGCCTAAGCCTTTCTCAGGAATTAACTTCTGAAATTACAGGGATTCATAAACTGATGGCAAACATCGTATTTTATATGACCAGCACCATCATCCTGAGAAAGTATATCCATGTACTCCCAACTAATAGCTTTCTCCAGCCATTCACTGCAGATGAATTATGCTGCAATAGGAAGATTTAACCCCAAAGCCAGTTTAATCCTTTGTTTACATAAAATCTAAGAAATCATGCTCAGTTACTGGAAAGCCAGCAGAGGAAGTCCATATTAACATAGCCTTTTACAAATGCTCTCTCTGATTAATTCAGTACTGTTGAGTAAACAAAAAAAGCAAAAAAGTCCCAATGAAAAAGAGTTCCTGGTCTTTTAAAGCAAGAACAATTTAAAGCAGAGTGGATAGACCAGATAGGAGGAGCTTCTGCTTTCAAGCTTTTATTAATCACAGACTTTTTTGTATCAGTCCACTTCGGCAGATTGGTATTGGTGACCAAAGTCTGGTTTAGGAACCACAAAAATGCTGTTACCCAGCTCCTGTGGTAAGTGACTTCATGCCTGTGCAATGCTAGACACACAACTGTTGGGAGATGCATTCATGTCTGTAGCACTCAGAAAATTGTTTGCATTGCTCAGACAACACCTGGATGGCTGAACCAAGGATCAGTGATTTAATACCATTAAAAGTAAGCAAGTAGCTACAGATACCACCTTGGTAGCTGCCTTTTTGCCAAATCATCACTAGGAAAAAATTATCAGATGACATCATAAAATGAAACCAATTAGCATTAGTTGGGAAACTGAGGCTTATCCTGTAATAGATAAAGATTAAATATGCTTAAAAACTCTACTAACCTTTGTTCAGCCTTCTTGGAGTAACCACCTGGCCATGGGATTATGAAAAAAGACCTCAGCATGTTGTTTGTGATTTCTGTGCTAGTCATTTGAACTATAAAACTTAAAAGGAGCTGATCTTGACTGAGAAACTCTCTACTCCCATGAAAGGCATGAAAGAAAATATTTTTCTTACAACTTCTGCAAAATTGTTTAAAAAGGAAGATGCCTCTTGAAATAATTTGGTCAAGTGTTTTAGACCACAGATGCAATTGCAGGACTTGGTCACTTGCAACAAGCATCCTTGATACATTTCCTTAAGGGAAATAATCATAAAATAGTTTGGGTTGGAAGGGACCTTTAAAGCTTGTCTAGTCCAACTCCCCTGCAATGAGCAGAGACCCTTCAATTAGATCAGGTTACTCAGAGACCCATGCAACCTGCCCTTGCATGTTTCCAGGGATGGGCATCCACCACCTCTCTAGGCAACCTGTTACTGTGTTTCACCACCCCCATGGTAAAAATCTTCTTCCTTATCTCTAATATAAATCGATCCTCCTTTAGTTTAAAACCACTACCCCTTGTCCTATCTACCTCCTAAATTCTCCATGTTGTTGAAGTTAAAGTTTTCCAGTTAAATATCTCAACTGAAATCTTAGGATAGTCGTTTGAGGATTTTTTTATAGATGCAGCCCACTAGAGTAAAAACAAGCAATAATATATCACTGCTACAGGGTTCTGAAATTATTCCTTCGGCTTTCCTGCTGGAGGCCTGGGCTAGGCTGGGGAATGAGTTGGTGTCAATTTCAGACAAAAGTCTGGATGCTCACATGCTGGACTCAAAGATCTTGGAGTTTTTTTCCAACATTAATAATTGAATGATTCTATGTAACATGCTCTATTATGTGAATTTTAGAAGCCCAGAAACATTTTATAGCTTTTTTCCCAGCACAGTGAATGAGAATTAAATTCAGTATTTTTCTTCAATCAGATATTAAAAGAAAACTTACCTTCAGACCATGGAAAGAGCAAAATACCACACAGGGTTAAATGTCTGGAAACTCTGGGGACACCCTATTCCTCTGATCCTTCTACTGAAACTGGGTCACCCAAAAAAAAAAAAAAAAAAAAAAAAAAAAAAAGGGAAGATTTTGATCATACAGAAAAGCTTGACTGCACAGCTGGGGGCCACAGAACCTGTCTTGTTGCTCAAGATAAGGAGCAGGTCACTCACTTTTAAAGAAATGTACTCTTGTGACAGAAAATGGTGATTAACAGCCTCGTAGGCATTTTTTAATGGCTGTCATTGCATGTTGTGAGGAGCTGAACCATTAAAGCTTTGTAGGATACAACGTAGACTTCAGGTCACCCCAGAACTCAGGCCTCCTTTTCTGTAAATTCATACTGATGCCAAGCATTGGGTTTTCAGTGAATGTTTAGTTTTCTTCATGGCCAGTATTGCACCCGAAAAAGATGCGACAACAGTTGATCACCTTCAGTTAGCAATTTCTTGTCCATCATTTTTATTCTGCCTAACTGGAACTTCTTTCCAGGTATTAGGGTGGGCTTGTATACAGTATTAATGCTGCCTATAGAATGGAAACGCTGGTATACTGAGGTCACTACTTCCAGCTCATTTGTGGATGTTCCATGGTTCAGACTCTGGAAAGCCCCACATTATTTCAAAGAAATTTTCTAAAAGGATTTTTGTGTTTGTAATATAATCCTCCTGTCTCTATAGGAGTTATTGCGCACCAAGACTGCCCTATGCTAGCTGCTGCTATGGAGATAGCAAGGATACAGTTGGACCACTTTGTTCTGTGGAATATCTCCAGCAAAGAGTTTCAAAATTATCTCATTTTACCTAGTGGGAGGAACCCTAACCACTTTTCCTATCAACTCTGTTTTCATGCCAGTAATCTTAAGTTCCATTAGTATTTAAAAATCAAGGTATTTCTTTCTCGCCTAAATTCAAATGCTCCTTCAGCCCAGGAGGAGGGTTCCTTCTCAGGCAGCTGGGGATGCTGTTTCTACCTCCTAATGTCCCACAGTTTGGAAAGCAAAACTTAGTGCATAGATTTGTTGTGGCCATGTAAAGTATTTGCAGGTTTTTAGGTTAGCTGTGATTTCCATGGCTTAACTCAGGTATATGTCCACTGTATTTGTCACAACTTCGTGTTTATATTCACCTTTCAGAATGTATGAATGTAAGAAAAAAATTTAATAAAAATAATCTTTGTCTATCTAGGATTGTCCTAAAGTGGTTATGTGCATTGCCACTAAGATTCTGCAGTTTCCTTGGGGCTGCCCCAATGGCATGGGCAAGGGGGCTGCAGAAGGGGGTACAAGGAACCTGAGGAGAAATAGGCTCACTGGGCACCCGTGGGGCCTGCAGTGAGAAAACAAAGCTTTCCTGCAAGCAACTTCAAACCATATGTAAGGTTAGTAATTGGGATGTTCAGCCCAGGAAAAAATCAGCTATGTCTGGAAGAATGGCGTATGGAAAGGGAGCAGTGCGAAAGCCAGGGGCTCTAGCGGTCCGCAGCCCCCTCAGCGTCAGCCGGCTGCACTCTCGGGCCGAGCGCCGAGGTCTGCTAAGCGTGTTTCGCGCTCCAACGCCTCAGACCGCTCTGGTGCAGGTGCAGGGCCTCTTCCCCACCTCCACCCCACAAAAAGGCACCGGGAGCTGCCGG
>NW_008238464.1:12821889-12823553 GCF_000691975.1 Corvus brachyrhynchos
GCTCTGCTCAGGGGCTGCCGCTCGCCGCTGCCCACAAACACACGGGGAGACCAGAGGCCCTCCGGACAGAGGTTTTAAGGTGATTTATTGTCACCAGGAATGGGGAATCCTCAGCTTTTCTGGGCAGCCTCTTCCAGTACCTCACCAGCCTCACAGGAAAGAATTTCTTCCTAATACCTAACCGAAACCTACTCTCAGTTTGAAGCCGTTCCCCCTTGTCCTGTCACGACATGATCTTGTAAATTGACTCTCCGTCTTTCTTGTGGACTCCCGTCAGAAGAGGCTCGTGGAAGATCCCTTGGTGGCCCTTCTCTGGACTTGCCCTAACAGGTCGATGTCCTTCCTGTGCTGGGGACCCCAGAGGTGGATGCATTTCTCATAAGATGAGTGACCAAGGTGCTAGAAAACTGGTTTTACCCCCTACATCCCTTCAGCCCCCAGTTCCAATAATTTAAATAATACCCTACTTTTTTCTTTTCTTTTTTTTTTTTCTGACATATCAATACATTTTTCTCCTATTCTGCTCACTTTGAAGTCCTAGCACTTCTAGAAAATTAATTTCAGGAATTCATTGGACTTCGTTTCTACCGGGCTGAGACTATGCAGGATTTGAACCATGCAGTACTACCATGCTGCATGAGCTGGAGCCCTCCTAGGGTGCTTGCTCTGTTCCCATACTACCATTCAAAAGGATGTTAGTGTCACTTGAAAAACCTATGTTCCCATATTGTAAGAGATGGTACTGCTGTGTGTGTATCACAGGGCATATTACACACAACACTTCCAGGGTTCTGCTCTGTTACACTGAGGATGAAGCTTAGAGGCATGGTGTTGGGGTCCCTCCCCTGCCATGGAGCCATGCGGCTGGAGAAATAAATATCTCTGAAACATCTAGCAAGAATCTGTCTGTCCATATATATTTCCTTTCCACGGGACTCCTGGTTTGATATATGCGTGTTGCAGGATCCCCACTGCAACAAATGGTGGAGAATTGAGAGCAGAACGATCCCCGATCCCTAAGCGACTGATTTGTGTGAGTAAACCCTGGAAACTTTGGATTCCTCTTCTTGGTTTTGCTTTGCTATTCCATATCTTAACTATGGAGGAACCGTGGGAAGACTCTTGGCTCTCAGAGCCGCATATGGACATTTATCTTAAACTTAAAATGATTCTTGAACAACGATTTGTAAATTTTAGCTTGATTCAAGCTCAAAAAGAACTGAAACACTTCCTGGCATGGTTGTTTAAGAACTTTTTCTATGTTTCTTGGGATTTAATTCTTACCAAGGGCTTTTGGAAAACCATTTGGACACAGTTAATACTGGAGTCAAAATATATGCCGATGGAAGAATATTTTCGTGAATATTATTTCGTTACCGAGACTGTTGAGCAATGTCAGCTGTGTCCTGGCGAAGGGAAGCCTGGCGCAGGGACCGTGCGGCCCAGGCCACGTGCACCGAGCGCTCTGCGAGCAGCAGCGAGGCAGTTCCCGCGCGCGGGCGGAGCCACCCGAGCTGCAGTGTCGGTGGCGGAGCGAGGCACGGCGGGAGCAGTGGGACCCGGCGGTGCCTGCATGGCCCTGCGCAGCGCGTGGTGGAGTGAGCCCCGGGAACGCCTGACCGAGAGGGGCGGCGTGCGGGTGGCGGCTGGCGGCAGCGGCGGTA
>NW_008238464.1:12824704-12833818 GCF_000691975.1 Corvus brachyrhynchos
TGGCTGGAGAAATAAACATCTCTGAAACATCTAGCAAGAATCTGTCTGTCCATATATATTTCCTTTCCACGGGACTCCTGGTTTGATATATGCGTGTTGCAGTATCCCCACTGCAACAGCATGGATCTAACACAGGAACAGCACTGTACCCTAATGCTTGTTCAGTTCTTGTGAAAGCTGCATTTGAGCGTGGCAACATGATAGAGCACTTTGTCTACTGCAGCCTGAGCTGGGACAGCCACTTCCATGATAATTTATTGATGTAGCTATGAAGGATATACTTATTTTACAGCAACTCTTTTTTAATGACTAAATTATACTACTGAGGCAAAATAATTATGATTATTGTGAAAGACTTTTTTCTTTTCCAGTTTTTATAGCAGACACTCTTTGTCTTCTGAAGACCTTATTTCTCTAATGCCAGAGAGGTTTTTCTCCTTTTTATCTAATTTTCCTGGTGCTTGACATTGTTTGGTAATCTCCCTTCCACAGCACTCTCACATCTGTGACAGTTCAGGAGATCGGACATTACAAAAACCATGTCCTGAGAAACACATTGTGTATCACATGCCAAACTCTTGTGAATGTTTCAGGTTCACATTTTAATCTGGCTGATGAAGTTAATCTGGAGGAGGGCCTGGACAGGCAGTGATGATATGTTTGGATTCAGTTTCAAGGCAAACCATCAAATGACATCTCTTATGCCAGTAAAAGGAAACCAACCTGTGAAGCCTTCTGGTAAAGACTTCCTTCCTTTGGAGAATTTATAGAAAGAAAACAAAATAAACCTAGCTTTTTATTTAAAAATAACTTGTGGTTCTCTCACATACACAACTAAAACCAGCCTTGACCAGGTAAGAAACACCTGATTTTTAATATCCTGTCTAATTTTAAATCTGTAATTAAGGTATGTGGCTAGCAGAGTATAAAATCCACTTTAAACTCTACGATAAACATTCAGAAGGATTTATATAATTAGACATTACAGAACTAAGATAACACAATGGTGCAAAAATCTTACAGCTATCAAAGCCAGTTAATAAGTTGCCCTTTGCTCTACCATTTAAACACATGCTATTTGAGCCCATGCCATTCGACACTGATTTAAGGAAGCTGGGAGAGGGGGCTACCTGCCCAGTACACTGTGCTCAGACAGTTTGGGATGGGATTTTTCAAAACATTCATGGGTAATTGATCCTCACTTGCTTTTGACTAGAAGCTTTCCTTTTTCTTGGTCTGCAAGTCAGTATTGGACACCTAAATATGTAAGTTGCCTTCCACTCCAGCTTTAGGGATTTTATCTAAATGAAAAAATCAAAATTCAGTTGGGGTGGAGAAGAGAAACTCCTTACCAGGTAACATTAATAGGTAATCCTTAAGACAGAAGGCAAAAACTAGATATGCAGAACTTATTCTGCCCTCAAAATGAATGGTGCTACACCTACTTTAACTGCCATGACAGCTCTCATTTGGATCAGCACTACCCATAAATTGGCTTTCTAATAAAGATCTACAAAGCCAGAAAAAAACTGCAATCCTGTGCAGCAAGAGGGAGTATTTGCATTTACGTAGGTACATGTTGTGCCCTGACTAGTAGCATAAACATTTTTTCTGGCTGAAACTTTTCATGCTTGGTCTGGGTTCCAAAAAAAGAGATGAAGATGGAAAGAAGAAACTTAAAGTAACATGAATTCTGGGAAAAGATTTTAGATCTATACATAGGCAGCTTTCAGTAAATATAATTATACGAAAGATGACAAAACACATAATATGAAAAACAGAATTAAAATAACAAACAGAACCATGAAAGAGGTAACATTTATATTCTTTGGTCATAATTTTCAAATATGAGTGGGTTACCAAAATGCATCTGCCCTGTGAGTGGGTAAGTAAAGTTCCCATTGAACAACTTTTAGGACTGCAAATGATACTGCAAACATACTCAAAATATTTTATTTTCTTGCAACCAAGAAATGCATGCCCATAATCAGTATTAGTAATTAAGCTGGTTTGTATTTAAGTGGCATGTGTATGCCAATTAATGATAATAATTAATGTGCTGGTTTTTGCTTCAGTACTGCCATAAAGTATCTGGCTATTCAGTTTTCATAAAGACTTCTGAATGTTTCCTTGCAATACAGGCTATTTCCTTTGGAAAGATAGCTAGTTACCGTGCTGGCTCTTAACCTGCAGTACCAGGAGCAGCCAAACTGGAGGCTGTGGTTTGTGAATCATACCTCTATCTTTGCCTCCAGCATCGCTGGAGTAAGAATATGGAAAGTCTGTTTCCCTCCAAACTAGAGGCGCCTGTTGAATCTAATATAGTGTGTTGTCTTGATTTTCACGTCAATGAAATATTCTTCCCTCTAGAAATGCATTCATGTTTTGTGGGGAGATTAGGAATACTTTTCAGCTTCTCCTCCTGGAAGGTATTTATGAAAATGTTTCTCAAAACCAGTTGTATTTGAACACGTGAGGCAGGAGGAATTATGCCTTCTCAGGCCTTTGCTTCTGGTCCCTTCAAGTTGGAATTTCTATTCTGTTGTAAACAATGGAAGTATCTCCTTTCCTCCTCCTTTCCGCCTGCCCTCCATCCCAGCCCGGCAGGAAATCGGGTTTGCTCCTCCTCTAGGGATGCTGTATGGCTTTGTGTGGCTTACATATGGGATCTTTCTCTGATAACCAGCCAAGTCTTCTGTCGAGGTAAATCCTGTGCTCGCAGCACCCTCTTTATTGATCAGTGGGGCACACTCGGTGCCAGCAGCTGGTTGCAGGAAGTACTTTGGCCTGTGATCCTGTGTGGATAGGTAATATTTGAGTTAGCTGAGAACAAATAAAACTGACAGTTGGAAGTCACAAAAAGAAAACTTGTTTTTGCTAACCGAGTAGCATTTGCAGGGATTTGGCTGTGTGATTTCCAGCTCCTGGAGCTTGTGACTGAGGTCACCTTCTCTTTGTATATAAACATTAGTCATTTACTAAAGAATGTAAAAAACAGGTGTTCAATGTTCATTGGTCATCTGTTCTTTCAAAGGGATGCTGTAAGATAGCACCTGACACAGAACAATTCCTTGTATGCCTGTTGTTATTAACATAAACACTCTTGTACTGTTACTTAGGCAGTTCTATTGGTATGCACAGTACAGAAAAGATAAACAAAATGACAGATGCTTAAGCCAGATGAAATTACAATTAAACTAATGACAGACAGAAATAAAGGAAGCATGGCAGGAAAATGCGAAAGAACATAGAAATCATTGCAAGCTATACTCCCTAATTTTTTTTGTTGTTTTTGTTTTCAAAGAGGCAGTTCTGCATTTTATGGCCAGTATGGTAATTGAAGATTGAAACTGCAAACTATTATCCATATGGATTTTGAAACGCAGGAGTGCTTTTCCCACATGATGAGAGAAGATATTGAAGACTAAGAAATTTGCCTGAGGAAAACCACAGTGATTTGTGGAAAAAGGGAATCAAGCTGTCATCTGAAGTTGTGCCCTCTGGACCAAATTATATTTAACCTTCCTATCAGCTTTTAAACTTAACCTTCCTATAAGCTGTAAAATGTAGCAGGACTTCTGATGCTATGGTCCTGTCTACACTAAAATCTACACATTTAGGTTGACCTGACAGGAAAAGATTTCATTAGATAATTTCAAACTTACGGGTAGAGAAGTCCAAAATTAAATTAAGAAAGCATTTAAATAAAATACATCTAAATAAAATGTATTAATTGTCGCAATGACTGCCACTGACCACTGCCCAGGCTAGCCCCTGCGGTGTTCGACAGGAGTGGGGAGCAGCTGGAGGCTCTTGGCTTTAAAGCTGCTCCTCAGGAGTTCAGCTCTGCCCAGGGGAGCTGAAGCTCCAGGCACAGCGGCTGTCAGGCGGAAAAAGGGAGACCGCCGAGATAAAAAGCAGCGACGAAGCTTGCCCCGGGGGTTAATCCAACTCCATTGCAAGGAATTCACAGAGGACAAGCTCCGCTTCCAGCACGCCCATGCCTTATAAAGGAGGGCTGAACAAGGGGCGTAAACCAACTAGGCACCAATAAGCGGATTAGGAGGGAGGGACGCTGAAGGGATGGACTCACATCTGGTCCAATGGTCTTGGTGGGTGGAGGGAGAGGGGTCACATGTCCCATGGGGCATCGAGGTTTAGGGGATTTCCAAGAGGGGAGGCATCCAAGGGGGCAGGGTCTCGGGAGAATGACGGGGGCCATATAAGGGTAATTAGGGAGGGCTCAGGTGATGGACACCGAACCTTCGGGAACTACAGGAGGGGTTTGGGTGATTGATAGGGAGAGAGCCAGAACAAGGGGAGGAGAACAACCATGTAGGGAGCACCGGGGGAGCGGCTTGGGTCTGGGGCAAACCAAGTGGGAATAGGAGTGGGGAAGGTAGGGATGAACCATTGGGGTACAGAAAACTTATATAAAAATACAGTAAAGGTATCGCATCACCACAATTAATAAAAGGTATCCATTCTTCTACATTAGACTTCACATTTCTCTAAAATCACAGTGTTTTTTTTATATTTAGCAGCTTTGGCAGAGCAAAGACTTACTAGAGGAAAGTCAGGTCTCCCTGCTTTCAATCCATGGACCCACTGAGAATGAGATTCACTATGTGGTGCTGCCCCACACCTTGCAGCTCCTGCTCTTACCACCCCCCCGGTGGCGCTGACCAGCTTTTGGTTCCCCACCTCAGCAGTGGGACACAAGGTAAAGGGAAGGGGAAGGGAATGTGTCAGCAAGGGGGTGTTGCGTTTCTGCAGGCCGCGTGTAAGAGGCTCTAGCCAGAGGGTGCTTTATTCAGTGTGGCATCACTGGAGCAGGAGCTGATCCTGTTCCCTTTGGTTAGGATTTAACAGCTGTGACAAGGAGTGATTGGTTCAAGTCATATCTTCACATGATGTGAGGCATGGACGTTTCACGTATGTTGACTGTACCCTAACAAAGGACTGTCCTGTCTCATGTTAATTCCAATGGGATGATGTGATTTATGGCACCATTGAAAAACACAGTATAGCTCTAAACAGAAGACACTGGACTTTCGTTTTCCAATGCAATAGGGGGATGCTAAAAATGAGAATGAAGAAACTGTGGTTGCTAATTATTCTAATTATGTTCTAGTATTTATGAATGGCAGGAGCCTGTTCTGCTGAAGAAGGAGCTTGAAAAGTCAAGAAAGACATGTGTAAAGAAAGTGTGATATGGTATTAGCCAGTGTTACACACAGGCAGCACAGTGTCAGTTTAACTGCAGTCTGACTTTGTGCAGGTATTATCAAATTGTGTTTTAAAGATTAGTGGAGTTGCTTTGAAGATGTTACTGAAGCACTCCTCCACTTCAAGACAAGTTACACTGGGATGATACACACTCAGAAAAAACAATGATCCCAATGCAAAGTAATCTCAACTTTCATTCAGGTATGGTGTTCACAACTACATTTTTTAAATGTAGGAGACAACTACCAAAGAGTGGCAAATTTTTAAAAAGTTAAGTTGTTCCAAGAGAGTGTGAAACAGTCGGGGTGAGCAGACAAGCAGCACCCTAGCAGAGCTACAACATTTTTCTGCACTTGTGACAGCATCATTTTCCTTTTGTCACAAATTGTTGTAGCCTTCCAGCCAAAATTATTGGAATTTTTTTCCATCGTGCATGAAACATTTTTACACAATAATTCCATATATTCTTAGCAAGATGTTCTTTAGTGTGAATTCTATCTATTGTTAGAAAGTGTTATTGAGAAAATATGATTCTAATCTTGTGACTTTTTGCCTTGATATCAAGAGAGTTACTGCCAAATATGCAGTCATATCTTTTGTTAATAAAAACAAGTTACAGGATCTATTAATAGAGTGGTAATAAATAATGATGTTGCTAGGGGGGAGGATTATATGTCATTTTACTTCTAGTAAAATGGTACTCCCAAAGGGTCATGATATTAGGAAAATTAGCTGCTGTTAATCTAGTTCATCTACAGACTCTCTTGTAGAAAAAAAATAACGTGTTGGAATAACCGCTGTGGAAAGGAAAATGCCATTTATAAGTTTTTCCAGCCAAAAGAAAAAAATTTTATTATTTCAGCCCTAAAGCATACCACTGACCTCTGCTTCAAGGGACATCTTTTGTACAGTGCAGACTTTGTCATAATGTTGACAATCACAGCAAAGAAAGAAACCACAGTCAGGAAATTCACAGCAGAGAAGAGAACAACACCTGAAGTAGTCATTGCTCATTGTCTAGATTTTCTTTTATTCTCACAGCAGAACATAGGACATCCTAAACATGCTGACCAAAACTTCAGCAGAGCTAGGGGTTACAGAAAAGTTCATACTAACAATGTATGTCAGGTGGATGGCAACACAAAGATCCAATGGACTACCATGGCTTTCATGCACACAATTATAATGTTCTGAATAGTATTGTAAATTAATGCTTTCTTTTTTGCTTTCTTTTTCCCCTTTTTTCCCCCTCTGTGTGACCTCTCTATTGTCTTACCAGATCTGATAATGAAATTAAAACAGCATAATCTATAATCTTCAATTCAGGCATAGACTAAAATTATATCTCACCAGACTTAAGGCACATCATACATACTGTTCCATTTTGAGCTTTTTATGATTTGGTTTGGTTTGGTTTTTGTGTTGATTTGATTCCATGAAACATTTAATGGCCTACAGATTTGTTTTCTCCCAGTTGTGTCAGTTATTGGAAGAAGTGGTTTCTGAGACCTAAAAGCCAAGGAATCATTTAGTAGGCATCTTTAGGACAGCCAGGCCTGGAAGCTGGGCATAGCAGCCTCCCTTCCATCATTCCATTGGATATCTGCAGGATGATGGCAATGGTTAAAAGGAAAAAGAAGCAGTCCTTCAACTTTCCCCAGTGGAAATTTCCCTCTGGCGATCTCAGTGTCAGCATTTGTGAAGGAAACACATGCAGCCCTTAGACCCGCAGTCTGCTGTAAGTGGCATTGCTCAGTGCCATTCTGGTCATACAGAAAGGTCTCTTCAGCTGCATACTCAGCATCATTTTAAACCTTTCAACTCTGATTTTTGTAGGACTTTGCATTTTTCCCTTCTGCATCCCAAAACCTGGAATTGTTTAGTGCATGAGGCAAGACACTGTGCAAAGAGAAAATCTGGTGATTAAATCAGCTGCCTCCTGAACCAGAGAACTGGATTGCAGCCCTGTCTTTGCCACAAAATTCTTCATTCTTTGCGATGATGGACACATTTATAACAGATATATGACGACAGTCATTTATATCAGATAAAACCAAAAGGTAGTATCTTCATTATCTGCTTAGGCAATTCACGGTGTGCAACTCAATTACAAAAATCCAGAACTTCCAAAGCCAGAGTAGAGTCAAATAGAGGAAAATACATTGACTTTGCTAGAGGGGCATGGAAAGTAAGTTCTTTCTGTTTGGAGTCAGACCAAATCTGCAGAGTAATATTTGCATGACACAAGGAGTAACAGCACAGATCTCTCCAGCATCAAACTGTTCAGAGGGTGGGACCTTGACATAAGGATTTTTCTGTTCTAATGAAACATTGGATCAAGTAATGAATAAAAAAATAGATTTTTAACCTTGTGCCAGATTGCTGTGCTTAGTGTCAGAAGCTCATTGCTGGACACTGGTCTTAATTCCTTATTGTGAGCTCAGCAGATGCTTTTCTTAGGCTGTATTATTGCTATACCAATACCAATATTGCTATACCAACTATAGAAATAAGTTTTTTACAATACTAGGCATTACAGAAACTTACTACTTTTCCTATAGTAAAGGTAAAATAGAGAAAAAGAGCCTTTATTTTACAAGGTTGCTTTCAAAGGGCTGAGAAATCTTAGATATTGAAAGCTATTTACATGTTGTTAAATACTGGGAAAAAACATCTAAGCAGCATATATGATCATTTAAACTTTGCTTAATATTATATGTGATCCAGTGAAGATATTAATGCACATATATTTAAAATATAGTCTCTGGGGGTCACTTTAAATTTAAACATTAATGTAAATTTGACAAGAACTTGAGGATATCTGAAGTTTAAGGGCTCTCAGAGCACACTGAAGTCTGCCTAGCTAATTTGTCTAGGTAGTTTTTGTGAGGAGATACTCACTAAGGGATGATTTAGGACAAAAATCACAAAGGAAAATCATCCAACTATTTTTTTTATTTTCATTTTGCTGGTTTTAACCTTTGGTCAAAGGTTGGACTTGATGATGGTCTTTTCCAACATTAATGATTCCATGAAATTAAAAAGATTGGAAATTCATTTCAGATAGGACCGACAAGTGGGGACTATTATCCAACCTGTTCTCTAATTTGTTGATCAGCCATCATGATGAATGAAGGGAAGTGATCACGTCAGTCCAATTTGCAAGAAATTAAGATGAGATTTCTTCCTCCATAAGGCTGGGAATATCACAAAACCACATCACAGTGAGGATGGATGGGAGATGTGATGCATCTCCATTAAGAGGACAGAAAATCATCACAGTTTCCTTTAGTACAACAAATAGGTGGCATCAAACTGGTAACATCACGAAGGTTCAAAAGATAACAGTTCTCCAAGGGTATAGATAAAGGTCTCTGCCATATATATTGTGGATGCTAAAACAATTTGATGAATTTAATAAAGAAAATCCCTTGGAAACTGTTGGATACAGGGGTAATGGCTCTGGGCAAGAACATCCTGAGCTGGAATTCACTAAAGATTGGAAGACAGTTCTTGAAAAATTTCACTGTATGTCTGATTTGTTCTTAAACTCCTTTAGGCAACTGGGAGTGGCCACTGTTAGAAACACAGTACTGGGCTGGATGGACTTTGATTTGACTTGCTAAAATCATCCACATGTTTCAGAGGTATTATACATGTGTGTATATGTTGCAGCGGGGGTTACTGCAACAAGCATATTTCAAACCAGGAGTCCCGTGGAAGCGAAGTATATATGGACAGATTCGTGGTAGATGTTTCAGAGGTCTTTATTTCTCCAGCCGCATGGCCGGGGCTCTCCTCAGGAACTCTGTAGTCACGGGACCTGAGGGTCCTTGGCCACACCAGGGAACACAAACCAACCAATGGGGAACAAACGCGACCAGG
>NW_008238464.1:12835162-12843446 GCF_000691975.1 Corvus brachyrhynchos
CGCGGGAACTGCCTCGCTGCTGCTCGCAGAGCGCTCGGTGCACGTGGCCTGGGCCGCACGGTCCCTGCGCCAGGCTTCCCTTCGCCAGGACACAGCTGACATTGCTCAACAGTCTCGGTAACGAAATAATATTCACGAAAATATTCTTCCATCGGCATATATTTTGACTCCAGTATTAACTGTGTCCAAATGGTTTTCCAAAAGCCCTTGGTAAGAATTAAATCCCAAGAAACATAGAAAAAGTTCTTAAACAACCATGCCAGGAAGTGTTTCAGTTCTTTTTGAGCTTGAATCAAGCTAAAATTTACAAATCGTTGTTCAAGAATCATTTTAAGTTTAAGATAAATGTCCATATGCGGCTCTGAGAGCCAAGAGTCTTCCCACGGTTCCTCCATAGTTTAGATATGGAATAGCAAAGCAAAACCAAGAAGAGGAATCCAAAGTTTCCAGGGTTTACTCACACAAATCAGTCGCTTAGGGATCGGGGATCATTCTGCTCACAATTTTCTACCATTATGTTGCAGTGGGGATCCTGCAACATACATATATACCAAACCAGGAGTCCCGTGAAAAGGAAATATATATGGACAGACAGATTCTTGATAGCTGTTTCAGAGATTTTTATTCCCCCAGCCGCATGGCCGAGGCTCAGCTCAGGAACTCCGCAGTCACGGGACCCGAGGGTCCTTGGCCACCCTGGGGAACCCAAAACAACCAATGGGAAATGAGGCTGACCAGGGGCAGGGAAACCCCGTGCCTCCCCCCAGGGCCCATCTCCCAGGGCTCCATGGCAGGGGAGGAGACCCCAACATGTTTCCAGTATCCAAATCACAACACACATTGCCAATGACACTTGTCTTGCTGAACTGGAATGTGTACTTACTGAAACACATGGGAGCTGGCATGTTTCTTTTAGATAGGAAAAAAAAAGGGTGTTGCTGGGGGGGTTTTTTGTGTTGTTTTTTTCTCCTAAGAGTATGCAATGCCACAGACGTCTTTCAATTAAAATGAAAAATGAACTGTAATAATGTGCTTATGTAAAACAAAATTGGACATATTCTTCACAGCAAACATCTTGTGTTGGAATAAATGTCTCTCTGGTGATGTCAATGTGAGAACAAGCACTCTAGTGTTGTTGAAGTAATTGGGAGTCACTGAGCAAATGTGCTAGGGAATCCTGCATAAAGGCTATATATGGTAATTTATCTAGAATGTTCTCTATTTCTGTTTTGTAAAAGCTGTATGCAGGACAGTGACTACATTTACTGTCTTTCAAACTGGCACAACCCACACACCAGTCTTCAGGCCTTCCCCTGAGCACCCTGCCCCAGGAGTGGGCAGCACCAGCAGCAGAGAAGGGGCCTCCTTGCTGTGGGGTGGCACAGCACCATGCTGGCTCCAAGGTCAAGAGACAAAAAAACATCTCCTGTTGGAGCTAGGGTGCAGAGGGCTGTGGTCACTGGGTGTATAAAATGCTGGCATGAGAGGCTTCTTTGTTAAATCTAAGAGGACAAATAACTCTCCCTTATTTTAAGTATAAAGTGAAATGAAATTCTGGGGAATAACTTTTTTCCTCCAAGTTTAATCTAACTATCATTTGAAAACAAAATCAAGCTAACTTCGACAAATTTTTGTAGAGATGTCACTTCTAGCAACTTATGATTATACAATTAACACAAAACTGTCATTGCAATCACTGAAGTTAGTATACAGTACAATAGGCCTTAGACTGTGAGAATCTCATTGAGTTGAAATATATTTTTCTATGCTGGAGTTCACAGTTGTCTCTGCTAACATCTCCACAGGTTCTCCCTAGCACCTACCATCTTGTCCTCCAGCCTTTTGGGTCCTCTAGAGCAGCTCCACCCTCTATGCCACCATCCCATTTTATTTTGGGCACATGACAAGTCTGAGCTCAGACTTAATCTGTTCCTTCACATTATTTTTAAAATAAAAATTAATAGCAGCATGAATAATGAAGCAAAACAAATAATGTGCCAGTATACAATCATATTGCAAATGCATAGCGCAAATGCCATTAAAGCGTTCCAGGTCCCCTGTGGCCAATTGCAAAGAACTGGATGGAGGAGGAAAAAACAATTGCATTCTGCCAGGAGAAGCTGTTAAATTCCTATGAGTGAATGTGGTCCTGACTTAATTACCACTTCCAAGAGACTATTTATAGTTGTCTGGGAAAGCACTTAAGTGAAATAGGCTTAAGTTTGCAAATAGAATAAGTGTGTGAGTATTCAGGGTTAAGACAGAGTTGAGAGAGAGGCATTGTGGGGTAACTACCCCCTACCCTCTCACCCTGCGGGGGCATGCTGGAGCAGGAGTTTTATATTGACTAAATGAGCTTGACAACTCATCAGATCTCTACAGAGAATTTTAAAAATCTGAAATTTAAAATATTGTGCAATTTATACACAGCATTTCATGATGAGCTTCAGACTTGAACGTTGGCTGGGACAGAATGTACCGCAGGAAGGCACATGAAAAATTTCTTGTGTCTCTATGATAAAAAAAAATTAACAATTTTACATAGCTGTAAACATCTGAAATGTTTTAATAGATAAAATGCAGAATCTAGGCATTTAAATAGTTGGCAGGAAGAGGTGTAGCATAAAGAATGGGATTTATCATGGGGAACATGGTCAGTGGGATTTCCTGAGGAGAGCACTTATGATGTTTGAAGAAAATACTACTCACAGCTGATAAATAAGTCAAGTGAAATGTTATATTAGGAATGATAAAGAGAAATTCACATTATCTTTATCCCAGGCCTTTCAGAGTCAAATGAGTAGGTGCCATGACAAAGAGGATTAGAAAGGAAGATGCAAGCTGAACATTAGCAGGCCTGCACACTTAGGGAATTGATCTATATTTAAATCTATTGCTACAGTTGTTTAGTATCTAACTTCTGTACATTTAATAAATTTTCTGTTTGTAGCTAATACAGTCTTATTAAGCTGTGAAGCCTAGATGAGTATCATATCTTACTATTTCTACATAATTTGGTTTATTTAAAATTTGCTGTTCAATAATTTGTCCTGTACATGGTGTATTAAATCAAAGTCACCCCAAGACAGTAATAAGAATTTTGGCATGCCACAGAATTTCAAATGTGCATTATAAAAGCATATTATATACACATTTCAGTGGTTTATGGGCATAACGATAGAAGGAAAGGATAGTCATGTATGCATTTCATTGCAGTTAGTATTTAAGCATTTGAATGGCATTTATTCAAAGGCAAACCACAGCCTTAATGCTTGAAGGAAAAAAACTGTAAGGGAGTATTTTCTTAATATGCCCAGATGTGCTGTCCTCTTTGTCATCTACCTCACGTGTCATCTACACACACTATGCACTATGGCAATGCAACTCTTTGTTATTTCCCTACCAGGAAGTGAAGCACCAACCAATAACTTGTTATTATTTATTTCTTCAGCTGGATGTGGACTACTGACCCAAAGACTGTAACTACAGACCTTCCATACTCTGTTTAAGTAGAATTACTATGAAGAAAAGAAGCAGGGGAAAAATATTAATGATTACAAAAGGCTCATAGGATCACTTGTTTTTGAAGTCTTTCAGTAATACTTCATGTTAGGTTCAGACTTACCCTCTGTGTCTTTTTTTCCCACTGATTTGGAATTTTCACTCTATTTTCCATGTGGAAATACCCTTTCTCACAAAAAGTGTGAGACCTGCTCGATGTATGGAGGGAAAGACTTGCTTCCTTTATGTGTACACAGACACAGCTCCTTACTATGTAACCTGTACTGGAAAACCCTCAGGGATTTTACACTCCTGTTTTCCTTCCTGGCACCCTTCACACCTACAGCTGAGCCAGAGAACGATCATCCACAGGCCCTCTATTCCTGGAGCCCTGCTCTTGGCTGCTGACAGCAAGTGAGAGTTGAGGGTTTGCTACTTTTTGGTTCCTCTGAAGTGGATGACTGCTGAAAACCCTTCCTACTACACACCGTATCTGTCACCTGTTACACCATCCCCAAACCCTATGTAATCTCTGGGGATTGGTTCTTGTCCAGTTCCCCACCATCTCAATCAGTGCCCTCAGGAAGGGACAACGTCCCACCTCGTTCCACATACTTAAACCCAAGTATCAAACCTCTGCTTTGCCCAGCAACCTTCTGAAAGAACTTCAGACGCCACAGCAGCTCGAGGCTGCAAAAGCAGGGCAGCCACTATGGTTTCCACCATGCTGGAGGATGCTTAAATCTCTGTAAGGCAGCCCAAGGAGAGCCTTCACCTGAGATAGACTTCTCAGCAGTGAAGCCACTCAACCAGCTAATAGATTGTCATAGTGTGCAGATTTGTTTGCTCTGGAGAGATGGGCCTTACAACATATCTTTCTGTGTATTTGTGTACATGTGTATGTGTGTACATATTTCTATGTCCTCTCTATCTTTAATCTATCTTTGCATTTATATTTATATTTTTGCATACATGTGAATGTGTGGGGAACAGAAATGACCCAAAGGAACACAGCTAATGAGAAATTATGTCCCTGTCTCTTATGATTTTATTCTGTTGGATATGGGAAGAGCAGCAAGCCCCAGCTTGCAAGATGAGTGTGATAGATGGCCATAAGGACAATGATGATGGAGACTTTGCTCTGCTGTTTCAGATGACATCTGTGATCAGAGAGAAGTGACAATTTTTAGTTAGGTGTCAAGACAGTACAAAGGTCCTACAGAGGTTGGAATATCTGGGAAATAGGAAATAAATTGCAAATAAGTGTTCACAATTAGAAGATGGGGATCGAGTTGTTGCTATACACAATGAGATCAGTTCTGATGAGCTGCCATTTTCCAGTAATTGTGAGAAAGATGTGGACTGCCACAATGAGGTTGTGATTTTTATTCAGAATTAATGACTTTTGCTGTAGACAGCAAGAAAACAAGAACTTGTTATCTAACCTACAGTGGGAAACGTTACTTACATTTTCTGTGGAAAATGTTGTCATATCAATCAAGACATGCGTATAAGAGCATGTATAACAGAGATGTGTAGGTAGAACCCGTGATTACAAACACTGAAGATGGCAAGGAAGGGCACATGAAGAAAAGCTTCTTATGTAATTTTGAGTTAATGGGTATAGGTGTGCCTAAGGAATGAGTGAATGTGTGAGCAATGTTTGTGGGTGGAAAAAAGTGGAAGGAAAGGAGAACAGGTGTGGAATGAAGGTGTGTGAAATACATGAGAACTGAGCTGTGTATTATGTATACATGGAGAAGATATAAGTGAGACAAGGGACTGATGTAAATTTATGTAGCTATCGCTTTATAGGAAATACGATTTATTGTCATTTATGCAGATTGATTAAAATATTTCCAGCAAGCATTTAATTTCCTGTGGTGGACTTCTATCTGTTTTAAATCAAAATTTTACATGTTCCATACTATGCAGGTCATTGTTCCGTGGCAGAGTGTTTCTTTCTGCAACCCAAATCAAAGATATGCTATGTTGCACCAGGTTCTCTGTCCCTCTTTTTCCTTTTGCCCTCTGGACATACGACAGACATTAAAGAGGTAGGAAAATAAAAAGGAGGGAGCAGCCATGCAGGCCTGGGAGGGTTTCATTGGACAGGACAAAATGCATTACAAATTAGTACTTTGGCATGAAAACTACAGTGACCTTTTCAGGTTCTTCTCTTCTTGACTTTTAATGTTGTTCAAAAATAATCCTTGGCTCCTGAATGCTTGTTCATTTCCTCACAAGGAACGGGCAGAAGGATGAGGTAACATCCGAGGAAGGGTGCTGTTCTGGCCTGGAAAATAATTGAGTTCCTGCCTAGCACCTTGGCATGGCTGTGCTGCAGACAGTGGGAGTTTCAGTTCTGGTGAGGCAAGTGCTAGCCCTATCATATCCTACTGGTTCCCGTAGACAGCCCTGTGCACAGTTGGCTGGACTCGTGGAATCAGGTTTTTCAACACTTTTATTCATGAGTGTTTAAGAAACTTCAGCTCCTATCTGAAGCTAATGATTTTTCTAGATACAGACAGCCTAAAAGTTAGACCTGAAGTCTAGGATAATTTTAAATCTAAAGTTTTTTTAGGACATGTTCTCATATTTAGCCTGAAAACTCTGCCCAGGCGGAATCTTGCTCAAGGTTTAGGAAGATGCAACCTGTCAGTTGCAGAAGCAGCTACAATGTACCTGAAAATCGTGGACGTGTGCTTTACATAGTAGCATATGCATCTTCAACAGCTTTTACAATGAATCCATGAGATCCAGGACACACTGGATATACAGATCATGTTTTACATGGAACATGTGCATCATAATTCTGCCTGAGAAACCGCAGCCCAGCCAAGTCCTTTTCTGGCTCTAACCTGTAGCAATTTGCCAAAGTAAAGACAGGAATTTAGTTGAAGGGCTATGACCTGAAGGAAATGTTCCACACTCAATCCTGCCAGTTTCCCTCTTGCTCACTGGTGTTGAGCTCCCTAACTCCTTTTTTGCTGCTTCCATGCTCAGTCCCACACTGTTTCTGCAACTTCCATCTACAGGTTTTTCACTGAAGCTTGATCCTCTTTTGGGACTCTGGGGAGTGATGAGGAAGAACCAGCCCATGTTGGAGGGCAGTGCTGCACATATCCTCAGCAGGGCTCATTAGTCTTGGTGGACTATTATAGCAACCTGGCTGTACTGCTTCCAGGTACTATGAACTAGTCCAGTGTCTTGGAATGGTGCTGAGCTGTGAAGCTACTGTGCTAAGGTAATTGCTGCAAAGGCATTCAAAGCAATGAAGGGAAAGTCAAACTGTGGTGCACAGTGGACAGCTGTTTGAGCTTTTTCTGAAACAAAAAAATATCCAATGTCCCAAAAGGTTAATATAGACATGGGCCATTTAGAATGCCTACCTCTTCTAAACAAAACTTCTGAAAATCTGGGAGACATACTTAAAAAAATAGAAGCTGCAACCACCAAAAAATAGTTTGTACTGTGCCTTAACTGTGCCTGCTTTGAAATACTCTTCAAAAACATCTGTAGCACAGAAACAGCACCTTGCTCCTGGAGATACTGCTGAACTCTTGGGACCACATGAGACAGCCTGACAAGTGTTTGCTGAAGCAAACTGTTGAGATGAGCTGATCCAAACATAAGCTGTTCTGCTTTTGAAGATCACATCTATCGCCTTGCATTTGCTAAATTTTACACCATTACCACATTTTTAATCTACTTCACCTTTGCCCTCAGAGCTTCCTACATTGCTTTGCATTCATCACTAGACCCACTTATTACTCTATTGCACCTCACATCTGACAGTAACCCTGGTAAGAAAACTACAGTCTACTACTGTTGAAATAACCTACAAAACATAAGTAGAAAGTCAGATCTATTCTATTATCTATGCTGCCTCTCTGATGCACTGCTCTTGGATAAGCAGTGTTTTGTGGAGAGGTGGGGTAGGGTGGGAGAGAAAGACCGAAGAACTCAGGAGCAGAAGTCCTCTAATTTCCTGCACTTATAACCACACTGCAGCAATTAATGTTCGTAGAGATTTAACTTAAAACAATGAATGCAAGTGAAACATAATTGGAATTGCAATATAATCCCTGGCAGGGTATTGCCAGTTTCAAGGGGCTGAGTTAAGGTTGTTTGAGAATATATTGTTAACCCCTCCTAGTTTCCAGAAGCTTAGCCTGCATTACCTTAACTCTTTATGTCCAGATTTTTAAAGGTTTGCTAAAGGCAGCATCCTGCCAAGGCACAGAGTCCCACATGCCAACTTTTAACCCTGTTCTAACAAAGTTTTGTGGAATTTAGTTCTAGATGGTAGCCAGAACTCTGTGTTGTGCGCTCCAGCGGGCTCTGATCAAATCAGACACAGCTGCTTTCTGCTCTACAGAACGGGGTTAAGGGACCAGGTTGAGATGTCAAGCAAACCAGATGTATAATTTTCCATCCTCCATTATCCAACCATGGATACAGCATCATCTCCGTGACTCGTGTGGTCTCCGGGACCTCTCCTCCAATATCTTTTGAGCATCTGCAGTGGACCCCCATCCCTTTCCCATGTCCCTGTGCACATCGAGATTGCTCAGCACCTCCGAGGCATTTCTGGCGGGCACCAGAAAATGGATGACACAGCGAGGGCCAGGCATGGCTCCCCTTTTCCTTCATCCCCCTCCGTCCCCAACGGGCCATAGCAGAGCACAGGCCCCGAGGCAGGACAGGACGGGCCCCGGCGAGGCCTCAGCCTCCTTCCCCCGGCCCCGGCCCCGGGCGGAGGGGGGCCGCCCCCCCCCCC
>NW_008238464.1:12844469-12848069 GCF_000691975.1 Corvus brachyrhynchos
CAGCACTTCCCTATGGTGGGTGCTCGGACTAAGCGTTGTCTCAGTGCGGGGGCACATGGAGAGGCAGGAGCGGTGACACTGCCTGTGTTTGTACTCTTCGCGTACCGGAGCAGCCTCGCTGTAACCGAGCGGCTTGGCCATCCTGATTTATTAGCCGGGCTGAACTAATTGGCAGCAGCAGGCTGGAGGCATGCTGGAGTAATTTGGTAGATTACCTCCTCATAAAAGATAACGCTGCGTGGAGGTAAGCAAACCGGGAAATTCCTGCACTTAATTTGACAAATACGCGGTCTGCTGCAAATTAGCAGCAAAAATCTGTAGCTGCGTGGTGTCCAAGCAGCGTCTGCACGGCCCGGCGGTGCGTGGGGAGACCGAATTAGGCCTTTTCTTCTCATTTAGGGTGAATAAATACGGACAGGTCTTACAGCTTTTAGCAGAAATACGTTATAAGCAATATTTAAGCGTCGTAGCTGAAATCTGGTGGAAGCGTGGGCTCTGTTGCGGGTGCTGCCCAGTAAAAGACGACCTCGCTTCAAAGTGGTCGCCTAAAAATTTCCACGCGGGGTTAGTGAACACAAGTGTCAGTATTTTAGGTGTCTGCGAAATAAGAAACATATGTCTCTGTGTATGCTTTTCTATATTAAAAAATGTTTTTATAGTAAGTGAAAGTTGGACAAGGACAGTTTGAACCTCAGCCAGAGCTACCTTGCCAGAAGTATGCCTGGAATGTTAAGCAGGCCACAGAAACATTTAAGCACAGTCTGGGTTAAAGACTGTAGTAATTTGAGAGATTCCTGTCGTTTTGCACGACAATGCATAATTGTTTAAATGGCCTAAATATTTACCTACCGGATCAAGATGTTTTGTCTCATTATTTGGATGTACTTATGCATACACGTATTTTTTTTGCTGAGATGTTAAATATTTGTTAATATGCTTTAGATAGTACATATTTTTCTACATTGAAATGCATGTACACGTTGTTAGGTTCCTTTTAATACCGTGTTGTAAAGGTAACCGATGTTTGTTGCTTCCCTGCATCTCATCCTTTCCATTAAGTATCAGAGAGTATGCGGTTTTGTCTTCTGCAATATCTTCCATACAGAAAATAACAGAAAAGATTTAGTCATTTACTACAGTGTTAAAATTGAGTTACTGTTCAACTTATATAGTATTGCTAAAATTATGGCTCAGTGTTTGGAAGAAATAATTGAAATGCCACACGTTGCTTGAAGTTTTGTCTAAATATTTCACTCCAAGGTTTAAACTTGGATCTGTTTTTCACATTGGGTAAGAACAGGCTGTAGAGCAGAGATTGAGACATTTACATTGGGGCAGGTAGAAAAGAGATGTTTTCACAAGCATGTTATCAGTAGTTTGTACAGAATTCAAGTAGCAGGAGCTGGTTCTGTGACTGCAGAGTTAATCTCTGGTTGAGAATAGACCACTCTTGTTATTTTAGCGAGATGTCTGGGTTTTGCATGTCGGAAAGTGACCAGTCTTTTTGGGTTTCATTGCAGCTATTCAGATTCCCATGGGCAGCAGCAAAGTAGGAAAGGATCAGGGTAGTTGTTTTCTGAGAAAGTTTGGGAAAGAAAGGTGAGAGCAGCAGTGAAGTGGTATTGAAGCTGTATTTTTGCAAAAAGTGGTTTAAGTGGAGGGCAGAATAACCTACTTGTGGCATATGTACCTCAGGATTATGAGTTAGGCATAGAGTGACAGAGTTCAGCCCCCCATTTCTGTGTTTGGGTTATTTTTATTTCTACCCAGGAGGAACTGGACAAAGCTATGAGACCTCAGGCCGTGCTGCACTTGATCAAGGGCTCTGAGAATCAGCACCTCTAAGCTTTCCTATGGGTAGTAGTCTCTAAGCATCCCCACAGGCTCCTCTTTCTATTTAGCTGGCACTCAGTAATTTGTTTTTTTTCTTTTCAGGATTCCCCCTGAGATTTTGGAGCCTTTTGGATAGTTTGGTTAGTGAATTTGATTTGAAATAATTATTCAATTAAAAATCCCACCACAAAACAAAACAAATTTCGCTCCCTTCCCCCAGTGTTTTTCCCACTGAAGCAAAAAAGACAAAGAAATGCTAATTGGAGAAGTGCTCTATAAAGGATTTTGAAGTTTGGGAAAGAGAAGATGATGAGAGTAAGGGAGACAAGTCAGAATAGTAAAGACTGAGAAGGGAAAAAGGACTCAAGTGGATACCTTATGATTTTCTGTGATGAGAAAAAAGGTACAAGAGTGATAAAATGAGCGGATTTGAGAAGGATGTTATCTTTAGTATCAAATCAGTCGTTAGGTTCAGGAAGATACTGTGTTGCTCTGTATGGATTGTGTTTAATGGATAGATTGCAGAGGGTTGTCGAGCAGAGCCTGTGGATCTCAGAAGGGAGCCATTCAGTGCATGTTTTCATCTCGTGGTAGTAGTCGTCTTTTATCTTAATAGATCATAAATTCTTCAAGGCAGGGAACTGCCTTTTAATCTTGTGTTTGCACAGTACTTGCTACATTGAGATTCTGTTCAATAACGGGATTGTAAATGAATTTATAGGAGACCAACTATGTTTGTGGTTGATATTGATGATCTGTGTGGCACCAGAGATCTTATTACTGTTGCTGTTTGTTACAAGACTGTTTTCAAGTGATTAGAGCTTAGACAAAAAACTCTTGGAGTTTGGCAAAAACTTTCCAAGCTCATGAGTCTTGCTAGATTTGCTGTATGTGGAAACTTCACTAAAAATACAGTGTTGGTTTTTTGGAATAACTCTAGGGAAGAGGGTGTCTTTCAGCTTCTTAATGTGAGTTGTCTTGGTGGTTTAAAGATTTGAATCATGTTGGAGTGAGGATTTTAAACTTGTAAGGTGTAGGAGTGTTTTTGCATGGAGAAATCATCCATTTGGACCAGTTGGGGAGGAATTAAAAAATCAGTGTGGGCTTGGTAAAGACCTAGGTTTTAGCAGCTGTGTGTAACTTCCTGCAACTTGGACTGCTGGTACTGGGGAGTTTTTCTGTCCTGTGTCCTCATTAACATCTTAATTCTGAGGCCTAATAGCTGAATAATGTGAGCACAGGAGAAAAACCCTGGCCTTGTAGAAGAGGTGGGTTGGAACAACGAGTATGAGATCAAATGGGGTTGGCCCTGGAATTTGACAGACAAGGGGGGGAAATTTGGTAGGTTTTGAAAGCAAAGCAATCAGGAGCTAGAGGTAGGGAGAAGGTGGATGGCACCTGAAGTCTGGGAAGGAAAAAGTAGGGGAACTGGACTGAAAACCAGTAGAGCAGGGAAAAACAGGTAAGGAGAAACTGGTCTGGTGAGGGTTCAGGGTGTGAGGGTGTCAGCTCTTTTCTTGGCTGTACAGGGAACCCTGAGGGGAAAGAAAGAACACTGTGTTTGGATGAGGAATCTTCAGGGTGAGAAAATACCACGAGGGGCAGCATGCAAAGTCTAGGTGAAGAAGGGAAGATGGTTGGAGGGTGAAATATAAGAGCTATGTGTGAGATGTGAGTATGGGGGTCAAGAAATGTAATATGTGCTGGACAAGGAGATTACTGAAAAGTCAGAATTGTAGAGACTGGAAATCAGCAGGCAAGGCTAAT
>NW_008238464.1:12848145-12854246 GCF_000691975.1 Corvus brachyrhynchos
AATGGGCTTAAAACAAGGAGTCAGTTTGGCAAAGTTGCTAGGAGCAGGTATCTGTTGTTAGTGCAGAGCAGAAATGTTTAAGTGTGTACTGGGCAGGAAAGTGCAGAAGTTCAGCTTTTTGCTGAACTGTTTCAGGACTCTATTGTCATCATTTGATTTTAGCAAGTATCTGTATTATCCAATTAGTTGACTTCTTCTGTTGGGTGAGACAAAGTCCACTACTACTGTTGTTTCCTCTGCTATGGCAAGTGGCACAGCAAGGTGTTCAAACACATGCTGGTGTGATGCTGCATAATGTGATTTCTCTTTCCCCAGACTGGCTTTATAAAGGGGTAAGAAATTGTAAGTAAGAAGCCTAAATAAAAAGTATATTCATGTCAGATATTCAAATCTAGAAAATTCCAGACTTAAAGTCACTTAACTACTGCTTGTTTTGTATGAAAAGAGCATTTTTAGTGACAAATTTTCTCATATATTTTCTTGCCTTATTTGATACATGTAGAGGAGCAACTCTGAGGGCAGATGGGAGAGCTGATGAGAATTACTTCTGAAGGTTTTGCCCAAATTGGAAGATGGGCCTTTAGTGAGGCAAAGGATCTTTTGACATGCCGCCACGTGATAAGGTTAGAAAGTCAGTGGCCTCATTGTCAAGGCAAGAGAATATTTCCTAGAGTATTGGAATTTATCTGTACAGTTGGCAGTATTCAGCAATCCAAAGACAATCCTAAGCATTAATTTTTTTTCAAAAATAGCATTTTTCAGGGTTTGCCTTAAACCCCTACACTGAGAGTTGCAATTAGTGACATTAATTATTAGAATTCAAATACTTCTATTCCAAAACATCAGAAAGATGAAGGCAAAAGTATAGTTAGTATCACTGCCATTTTTGAACATTTTCTTCAATTTTGTATATGTTTTCAGACTTTTCTTGTCTACTTCCTGTTTGTTGTATTTTGATGTTCAACTCTGTCAACTCATAGTTTTGTTTTGAGCTAATGCCATTTGTGGAATGGGAAGAAAACAAAGTGATTGCTGATCGTTACTTCAGTCTTCCCTCAGAAAATATTTCAACGACTGGACAAATTTAAGTCATACTCTGTATTTGACTGTGATGCAGATTGTTAATATAAAACATAAAATGAAACCTGTAAGGTACAAAAATTTATTTCTGGAAGTGATGCTTTGAAAATGTTTAAAGTGGAGCAGAACTGTTGAAATAGTAATTTGGCTGTGATTTTATAAATTGGCTTTTTAGGCTGTTGTTACCAAGCTTGAAAGAGATGAAGAAGCTTGTAAAGGAAAAAAAAAGAATTATTGAATGAATTTGGATCTGAAAAATATGTTCTCCCATGAGAGGAAAAGAGTTGAATTTATTCAGTTGAAGAGGTGTTTAAGAAGTGATTTGAGTACCGTTCATAAAAAGAGATGATAGCAGAGACTTCAGAACTCTTTGTTTTGGTAGATTTGTAATAGCATCTGATAGTCAGAAGTTGAAACCAGAAATATGGTATGTTTTTAACAGTAGTAGATATTAGATGTCAGCGTAGTTTTTCCACTCCTTTAACTCTCTAGATGAAATTACCTAAGTTTTGCCTGATTTAAGTCGGCTATCATTTGAAGTCTCATTGTTTATGACCATCAATTTTTACTGTCTCCATTGCATGATGTATCATTTGACCTGTATATAAAATACATATAGCTAAGTATATCTCATAAGGACTGGCAGAGCAGCCATCCTTTCATTAGAAAGTGGAGAGTTGCTCTATTTGGTTGTTTCTCTTGATGCACCCAGGAAGAAATCCTATTTATCCCTGTTGTGGTGGTGGCTGCTGCTGCCCGAGTTGTTGGTGAACCACAGGGCTGAGCTGCAGCATTAAACTCATGGTGGGCCGGCTCAGGGGTTTGATATCTCCCTTGATGGTCAGGGTGAGCACCCACAGACCCTTGTGTTAACTACTTAGTTGCAATTGGTTCATCATTTCCCTGCCCCATTTTGTGTATGACCTCTTGAATACGCATCACGCTGTTGAATATCTGTAAGTTCTAGAAAGTTCTCTGGTGTTCGATACCCCATTGGTCCCCCTGCAGTGCTCCCTCCCCCCTTGTCTCTGGCTGGTCCGTTTGTACTGTCCCCTCCCCTTTGCCCAAACCTGATTGGTTCGTTGCACCCCTATAAAACCCCTGGACCCGCTCCTGTTAATGTCTTCTGTCACTAGAGCCCGTGCTGGAATTGACTCTTCTGAACCCATACAGGAGATCCCTCTCTAGCTCTTCATCTTCAGTGTGCAGGCCTGGATATAGCCGCTTGCATTTGGGCCTGTCATTGCTCCTGGGACTGTGGGTGTTTGCGAGGTGGCTCTACAGCCCCTCCTGAGGATCGCCAACTGTGGATAGGGACTCCAGAGGTCTCCAGGTCTATGGCGGACACTCGGAGAAGGTGCAGCACTGGTCCTCTCCCAGATGCAGTGGCTTGCATCATATCCCCATTACTTCAGGCATCTAGGTCACTGCTGTTGCACTGTTTGATTACCTCAGGTTGGGAATACAGTGGAATTAAAAGCATTGCATATAAAACAGTACTTGAGATCCAGATGTTTTGGATTTTCTGTGCAAATGTCAAGCCTGGATGCAGCCACGGTGTGGATGGGAAAGCCGTGCAGCTGTGTGGCTGCTCTCCTGGCATGTGACTGGGAATACATGCTGCAGCAAATGGTGTTGAGAAAGGGCTGCAGTGCCCTCGGCCTCTCCGGGCAATCTGCACATATTTGTACTTTAGTTCTTGCTCAGAATAACTAAGTAATATTTTTAAGGGCATGCTGTAGCTGACACTTGTTTTGAAAGCTTCACACATACATATATATGCCATGATAGATCTACTTCTCTCCCTGTCATGAGGGAGGTACATTCATTTTTTTTTTTCATCCTGTCCAGTAGGTCTTCAGACCGATATTTAACTTCATATTGTGTGTGAATCCCAAGAAAATGTTTATGATTAAAAATGAGTGAAGACAGAAGCATCCTAGGTTAATGTTACTTGGTATTGGGTATGATCTTCAAGCTGAGTCTTTTGTTTGATTGGTAGATTCTGATTAGGTGTTAACACCTTACAATGTTAATTAGCTGATTCATGGTAAATACTGCTAAATTACTGGTTTCCCCCCTTTGCCGCCTTGATCTCACCTCTCTGATTTAAATGTTTTGAAAAAGTAACTTAATTTCTTTTCAGATTTATATTGCTGGGGGAAAAGCAGTGCCTGTATGAAGTGAGCATTAATGTTTTCTTGTAATTCAGCATTGTTATAAATGAGTGCTACATCTCCAGTCATTGAGTATTAGAAATGTTTTTAGTAGTTTTTCAGTGTCTTGAAGTGTAGAGGTGGAAGGCATCCACTGATTCTTTCTAAGATGAAAGGTTTTCCTTATAGTACAATAATAGTGATTTATGGTTTATTTAACTGGTTTTTACTAATTAAAATACATATCCTTTGAAAATCTGGCTTAGGCAGCATAAAATTTCAGGACCTAATGCATGTGTGCCAAAGCATCAAAACATCTTTTGAGCCACAGAAACCTCATTAGCAACAAAGCCACCACTGTTAAGCTTCTTAACATTTCGTTAAAGGTGAAGGGGTTTTTTTTGTGTGTGTGTAGTTTTTACCTCTTAATGGAAGTATTTTCGGCAATTAGATATGTATTGTAGACACCTGCTTTACTGTATTTGTGTGCATGCTAGAAAGGACTAAATTAGCAGTTGTGATTTGAGTGTGTTACAGCAGTGTGATGGCACGTGTTACGAGAGCTGTTTCTCGAAGGGTGCTGTGACATGGTATTGATTCATATCTGCCTTGGGTCTTGCAAGCTGAGAAACCCTGATTTGTTGGAACTTGTCTGTGCTTGAAACTGTCAGAGAAGGTACTTTGCTATTTTTATATATATAAATTAGTGTGTATCTGAGTTGGTATAGACACAGTGGTTGTATTTATTGTAATTAAACAGCACCAGGCAGTGTGAAAAGAAAACTGGGTGTTTGCATTAGTGTATTTTCTAAAGGGTTATGGGGAGGGAAATCTCTGCTTTTCAGGATCTGCACATGTGAGAATGCAAGATTTGAAATGTCAGAAGTCTAGGGCTGGGATTCAAGTCCTATTATTTGGGGAAATATTCCTATTCAGGCTTGGATTCTAGTGATTAGTTTGAGAGATAACAACTTCATGTTTTTAGCAAATATAGTGACAACACTGTGTAAACATAAGAACAAATGACTCGTAGGCAATAAAAAACCCTAGAAACTTATCTATAGTAGAGCCCTGTTAACAAGCTTCACAGACATGCCTGTTAAATGTAATGTTGGTTTATAATTTTGTGTTGTTTCTTGGAAGGTAGAGCTTTGTAAAGTTGTATGTGAAGCCAAACAGAAGTATTTCGTTGATACATTGTTGAAAAAAGTAAAACTAATACTTTTCTGCCTACAATTAAAAATTGAACTTCCTGAATATCGTATCTGCTGCAGGATGTGACAGTTCACATTCACCAGCAAAGTCAGCCAGTATTGCAGCTTTTAAGTAATCTTCAGCTTGTTTCTGGTTGAAAAAAGCAAGCTAAAGAAAACACGCTCTAGGTATTTTTCCTACCTCGTTGCCTGCTGTGGCAGGGCAGGGAGCACGCTCAGCAAGGTTTGGCAATACAGTGCTCTTGAGCTAATAATTCGCTGCTGCCAAAACCAGTAATGTCCTCCCTGCCAAACCACATGGTCTCACCCCTCTCTTGCACTGGTACCCTTGCTTATCTGACCTTGCAGTAAGAAAATGAGAAAAAACCCCAACCCTATGCAGTATTTCATGTCTCCTTTTTTTTGGGGAAGGGTAGTGTTCAGCTGGTTGAGTTCCCTACGCTCAACTTAACCTTTGGGGCAGATGGGTATTTGAGTGGTTTATGTCAATTAAGCTTGATTCAATAAGGAATTGGATTAGGGAAAAGTGATGAGTCAGTTTAAAACCTTCTTTGAGTAAATCCTCTTTGTGAATGGCAGCCTTGACGACTGATTTTTAAAATACTTCCATAGTAAAACAACACATCTAATCAAGTTATGTTTCAAAAGGAGAGAATCAGTTTTCTGACATAAGATGGATGTTTAAGGATGTTTAAAGGCCAACAGAAGAAAAATAGGTGTCAGAGTCAGTTTTTTAGTCGAGTAGCAGCACCGAAGTGGGTATCAGGAGGCGAAAGAGCTGCAAATAGTAGAAATGATTTGGGGACTGAGCTTGTGGTATCATCACCAGCTTAGAAACACAAAATGCTTGGTGAAGTCAGTGGTGAGTGTTGCCAGGGGTGACAGGGAACAAAGTTGGTGTGTGAGGAAATTAGACCAGATGTGTGCTTGGGAGGTGTATGTGAGGGAAGTGAGTATAAGATCAGGTAGATGTGGAAAGTATCTTGACAGTGGAGCATCTCCACGGAAGATCTCAGTTGGGTGTAGAAGTGTAGGGTGTGACTGAGGAAGGAATGGAGCGTGAAAAGGCATGTCAAGGTAATAAGAAAAACCATGGAACAGCTATTTGGGTGACTTAAAAGGTGGTTTTGTCACCAGTGTTTGGAGCGAGAACTTGTCAAAAGATTATTCCAGTGTATCTGGGGAGTTTTTTGAGGGAGGTTAATGTGTATAGGTGGAAATTGCCAGGTCATAGAGGAGGAGGTTGTAATATTTGGATTAGATGAACAAGATTTTTGTCTCTGCTTATGGAGAGGGGCAGGGACTTTGATGATGTGTTCTTTTTCCTTTATACCAATCTAGCATATTTCATGAGAATAAATCCTTCAGTTCTTAACTAGTCATTAATAGCAAGGAATGGGGGTGTAGGCTTTGCTCTGCCATACCACAGGGTCTTGATCATTTCTTGATTCTGTCCCACATAGGAAAGTTAATTTGGACTTAATACAATGAGAATGTGCTAAAAGCTTGGTAAGACGTGATCTGTGACTTTTAATAGCTGATTGAATCCTGCGAGTCAGCCATTTAATACAGCTCCAGTCCTGGCAAGGCTTGCTCTAGGTACATGTTGCATGATCAAATAAGCTGGAATGTTTCTTTGTTTGTTTCCCTA
>NW_008238464.1:12854265-12861772 GCF_000691975.1 Corvus brachyrhynchos
GATGAGCGTGGTGGTCTCCCCGTGGTTTGCAGGATGGAGGCAGTTCTGTGCTGTACTGTTCACCCTTTGGCTGAAGGAGCTGACTGCCATCAAGGGCTGAGTTAGTAAATATCAAAACCTAAAGCAACTACATTTTTTATTTTTGTTTTCAAAGACTTTTCTATTTCAGTATATTTAATTGGCAGTGGGTCAAAAATAAAGTACAGTGATATCAATACCCTTGAACCAGCAACAGAGAATCAAAGGCTATCTTTCATAGCGTTCTGAAAGAGTTATTTTTGAGATGAAATATCTATGGAGAATCTTGTTGAAACTATTTTGACTTATATTGTACTTAGGCTGAAACTCTTTCTCACAGAGAGTGATTAGGATTCTTTACAGCAAAATGCAGAGTTTGGTATCAAAGCTGAAAATGCTTAATATTTCAAAATTGATTTATTTAATGTTGGACTGCAGTTTAAACAGCTAAAAATAAGACTTCTAAAAAGCCTTAATGCACAACATTTTCTTAGAAAGAGTGGCCTACCCATGTTTGGGAAGGCAGCTGAAGTACTGCATAATTATCTAATTCTATAGCATAAACAAATCGTGACCCACTTCTCAAAGGTGGATACTGTCCAAAGTTACTTGACTTGAACAGCAATTCTATGAGTGCTTAAAAGAGAATTACAGAATAAAAAGTACACTACCTTTTTTTTTTTTTTTTTCTTTTGGGCAGTGTAGGGATAATTAGGAGCTGGAGAAAGAAGTGCATGTGTTTTGAAATAACTGTTTCAACACTTCAATGTCTTTTCCTTCCCCCAGATTACATCTTTTGGATAAGACTAAGAATCACAGTATTAAAGATATGATAAGGCACATAGGTAAAAATCCTTGAACCCCAAACTTCAGAATAAGTTAACCACAAAACCCAAGAAAAAACTGATTTAATGACCATCATGCCTGTTGGATCAAAGGTCTGTTTTAGTAGCGTCTAAGTAGCCTTTAATACTATAATTGATGATGTTGTGGTTTAGCATAGCTTGGTTTTTAATTAAGGAGAAATCCATCAGAAAGCCGTCCCACAAGTTAACCTGATGATCGTCTGTTAGAGATAGCATAACTGACCTCTACTTCACATAGTTAAAAAAAAATTGGAAATGGTTGTAGATGGAACTGCAATAGGTAGTTTGTCAAAATTTGGTTAAAAACATGTATATTCATATTATATATTTTTATATGCTTGTTTTCAACTGTATGCAGTGTTCTGGTTCGCAGCATTTGAAAAAAGTGTACGCTACTCTGTGTTGGTTTGAGTCGTCTTATTTTTGCTTTTCTGCCAGCTTGTAGTTTATTCAAGGGAAAGCCTAGTGGTGCTCTTGTGGTTATGGGTGTACTGAGATTTGTGATAAACAAGCACCATGTGCTCAAGACTCTGCACGGGCATTTGACTACTACTTCTGTGCTTAATGTAGCTGCTCAGTTGGGACAATTAAATTACAGAATTTTTTGTTTAGAAAAATGGTCACTAGTACCAGCTTGCAGAAAGATGGTTAAAAATGCTCTACTTTGAAATGATGGACTTGTTTCTTGCTTTTCTTTGAGATTCCTCTCAAGCAATCAAATACAATCCTTGCCTCAATAGACTTACATCTGTGAACTTCCAGGCTTTTCATTTGATAATGCTTCGGAGGCTGAATTTTTATATTAAAAGTACTTCAAAAATCCATTGTAGCCTACTTCTTAATTGCAATTTGATTTTGATGCTTATGTCTTGTCTGTATGGCAGAAGACATCGTTTTAACTGAATCTCCATATTTCACAAAGGTTTAAAAAAAACCATTTTCCTCAGAAGGAAAGCAAAAGCATTTTAATTAAAAATGGTCAGGTATTTTTTGATCAACTGTATTTTGTATCTGGACTGCCTAGTCATCGTTTTGTGTTGGCTGTAGGGGAACTTTGGGAGTAAATGTCATGTCATAAAGAGGAATATCTGTTGTGAAAACTTTTTTGATTTCACACAGTTCTCCACCCTTGGAAATGCAGCTTAATGCATGCATGAGCTAGTATTTTAATGTTCTTCCTTATAGCCAGGATTGCAGAAAGAAGCAACTCTTCAGTTATCTGCACTACTAAAAGGCAGCTACAATGTGTATAGGACTTAAAGAAAGATTTTTTTTTAAGCCTTTTGCCTTAGTCAAGGGGAGTGTGTAGAGTGACGGAGAGATCCTAGAGCTTGTCCTTATCCTTTCTTTTGTGTTGTTTGTATTTAATAATTCTTTGCATATTGAGTCGTGTACTGATTCAGCTAAACAACTTCTTGATTTCTCAGAACACTGTGTAATGCACTGAATTAAAGAAGTGTTTTCTTTGATCTTAGTGAATGGCTAGTTTCACCTAAGTTCCTTGGAACTGATCTGCAGTGTGAAGTATGATGACTGTTCTTGAAGTGTGTTACTTAATGTTTTCTATTCAGGAAGATGATGATGTTGTTGAGGGAAAAAATTAAATGCTGAACCCTGCATACTTGTCTTAGGCAGAATTAAAGTGGTAGGTTGGTATTTTCTTGTGTGTTCTGTATGGGTTGGTTGGGTTTGTTTTGTTTTTTAATATGGTACAGCTACAATTTTTTCCCCAAGAAATTGTGAAATAAACCCTTTAACTTTTGGTTTAAACAAAATATTTCCCTTTAGCCTATTTTTGGAGTAAAATGTCAAGAGGTTTATGATCAGGCTGACTCTTGGATTCTGATGGATTGATGGTGCAATGAAGATACTGTATTTCCAGTTCTAGGAATTATTTTCTTACTGTAAAATAAGCTACTTTGTAAATTCCTGGTTGTCTTCTTTAATAGTTTTCTGTATGCACTTACATGAAGTTTTGCTGAAGCGTTACAAATTTCTTCAGTTGGGCATGATAGAAGGCTTTTGGAGGAAAGAGTCTTTTTAGTCCATGAGTAAGTATCCAAACACAAATGTATGTGAATGGTCTGTACCATGTCATTTAATCATCTGAAATTTCAGCCAATTTATAATCTGCAATATTTGTTTATGGCTATAGTCTCAGTGCTTCTGTTAGTAAACACTATTCTGATTTTACATCTGGAAGGTTGAAGTTGAGAAATGTTTGTGGGGAGTGATCTGTGGAAGATTTGCTGAGCCACGATTAGTTTCGTGGTGGTTTTTTCCTTGGTTTAAGTTTTTAAAGAAAAGTCACAGTAGTGTTTCCTGTCCTTGTCTGTAAATGTCACTCAAAACCTCCTTACTCTTTGTACTGAATCTGTTCTTAGGGATTCAAGGCCTTTTAGGAAATTATCAACTACCTTAATTTTTAATTTTCAGAAGTGGCTTCTGGAAAGTTTGGCACAGATTTTGATATCCCAACTTTTTGTCTTCTTGGAGTGTGTCATGTGCTTAGAAAAAACTCTTTAAGTTTTCTCAGAAGTAAATATAAAAAAACCTTGAACATTTCATAAAGCTCAGATGTAAACCTGTTTTCTTGCTAAGCCATTATAGAGTATTTTTTTATGACTTAGTAAAAGACAAAATAGCAGGTGATTCATATGAATGAAGATATATGTATATTTTTTTCAAACCAGTGTTCATAAAATTTGTCACAATATTCAGGAAATAGGCTAAATAAAGCTCCAGTGATTGTGGAAAGTAGTTCATTTGTGCAAACTTTTCCCACTGAAATACCAATACTTGTATGTAGAGTGAGCTCTCTTGTAATATTGTGTTAGGGAAATTATTTCTGGGAGTAATCTTGTAGATCTGTCTGTGCCTGTTCAGTGCTTCTGTTCAGTTACAGTGATGATGTAGCTATCTTGTTCTCTGGACATCTGCCTGCTAGGAGTGAGACGAGTCCTCTGTTCTGTCTCATAATATCTGCCAAACAGCTTTAAGGCAATAATGCACTTTCATTACTATTGATGGGACTCAGTTTGGATCCTTGAATTAAAGTCTCTCTCTTTTTCTGTTTTCTGACTTGTACAGAGGTTTTTACCATTACCTGTTTCTTTTGGAAACAATATCTGAAAGGGAGTATTGGTAATTTTTTTCTTCTAACATGTAATGGGTTCAGAATTTTTTAAAAGTTTTGTTGTTTTAAAATACAGCTGCCTCATTTTATCATTAAAACATACTGTAATAAATTTCTGGAATATCTCCTTTAGGGTAATTATGTTTGGTATGTGAACATCTGGAGTTTTTGAAGTTTTGCACATATGCCTGTTTGCCTACATGGTTCTTAAGATATTTGTTTTAGTCTTTCTGAAGTGACTTCATAAAGAAAATCATATTCATTTTTTACTCAAATCACAACTGTAAGTTTATTTTCTTTACATTTAGAATCTATGGAACATTTATAAAAGGCTTTTCTGTTCCATTTAAAATACAAATTACCCTGTGTCCAAAACTCTTGTTCCATTTGGAACACCCCAAAACTAGGGGTAGTGTCCTGACTGTGGAAATTTTTTCCCCACTCTCCAGTCCCTGAATACGGTTCTTTAAAATGCAAGTCTTTTGAGATCCTGTGTTCATTTTTTCTGTCTTTCGCCTTTTTAATGTATGTGTTCAAAAGCTTATTTTTCAAAGTGGATGAAGATTTTAGCACTAATACCTGTAGCCAGATATTTCTAGGTTTTCTGTAAAGAAAAAAAACAGATGTTATACAGAATAATAGGCTCTTAATACAATGTCAGTACATGATGTTAAAAGTGAATTAGTCAAATTAGGAATACATTTTTTTTTCTTCCCATTAGTGAAGATAGTCACTTGTTCAGATTTTTACAAGGATGATTTCAAAATAGTTGTGAGAGCACTTTGCTTAAAGAATTTTTGAATGTTTTAAGATACTACACTTGTATTTAAAGTACATGAATTTTGTTGTGCTTTTGGGGGTTTAAGTGTTTGGGGTTTTGTTTCTTTTAGAAGATGGAAATCTGCACTATGAATAGAGTTCTAATACAGGAGATTTTCCTTGAGTCCACATTTACTCATTTTATATACTTTCTGTATGCTAGGCAGGCATACTTTTTAAATGTTGGGGTTTTTTTTTCATGGCAAAAATAGCTTGCAGCTTACTGAAAAACAAGGCAGACCTGTGCCTCAAAATCCAAAGGAAACTGCTGCTTGGATGAGGCTCTAAAGAGGGCATTTATATGTTGTGGAATGAATGGCATGCCTGCACTAACTCCCGCAGGCCGGATATTTCCAAGGTATCAGACAGAGCTGTATATACTGCACTTTTCCCCCTTAGGATCCAGAGGTTTCTCCCTTGGCAAGGTCTGAAGGACCCTTGGCAGGAGGATGAGGTGGGGAGTGGGGTCTGGCAGGGGAAAAGTAAAATGAGTAAGGTGACTGTATGTGTATGATGCTTTTTTTTATTTTCACCCAGACTGCCCTTCTTGTGCTTTGTGAGCTTGTGTTGTTTTTCTAATCATTGTTCTTTGAACAGTGTAGTTAGGAATTTCCTGTTCACGTTTTACTACAATGGTTTGTTTAAAATGATAGACCGCAGTCTTTCCTGACCTAAAACTAGATTAGCCTTGAATGTCGAAAAGAAGTCGGACAAATAAAGAGGATAGGCTGTATTTGCTTATGTCATGGAGAGGGGCCTTTTAACCATGGTCTCAGTTGTATCAAATACCACAAGTCATGTTTCTTAAATATTTATTAAGACAAATAAACATAGTTATTGTATGAACTGGCAGGTCTCCAAATTTCTGTCTCTTTGATTCTCATGGGTGGGTCGCTTTTAATCAGGAGAAGTATATTTAGTCAAGACTCTGATATCTACTGGATTACTGAATCCAGCCATAGCTCTCAGTTCTCCCCTCTCCCCTGCTTTGTTACATTTTTAAAATGCAGCAAAATAAGCCTCAGCAAAGTTGAAGTTTTAAAATACTAAGCAGCAAATTTTGGGAAATGCATTGGGTGCCCGTGATAAGAAAGGTATAGTATAGTCTTTGTATGTACTGCCGTATGTTTGCTTTCAGATTTTGGGGGAAAAAATCTCCAAAGCCCAGCGGTGTTAGATGTACAATGAATTGTAGCATCCTTATTATCCAATTTATGTTTATTTAGAGCAGGTTCCTTGTAGAACACTGCTAATCTGTGTAAATAGAGCACACCTATAATGATGGAACAGTACAGGTAATAAGGCTATTGATTTTTATCTGGAAAGAGATAAAATTTCAGTGTTAAAAGCAATATATGACCTTGACTTTGGACTTTTATTTTACAGAAAAAATACTGTATCATAAATCATATTATGGTGCGGCACAAAAGTTTTATTCAGTTTTGGAGGAATGGCATATTGACCTTCCTGAGTTCGGTACTGAAGTCATTAGTGACAAGTGTCAAACTCACTAATATACACTTTATACAATGCTCTTGGGTGTTTTTAATACAAGATTGTCTGTGACCATGCACATGTGAAATTCTGGTAAACCTGCTAAATGACTCTTTCAAGATGGGAGATGTCAGATTTGTAAGGTTGTGAAGCCTCTAGCTGATACGACACACAGGCATGTCATTACAAGGGTGTTGCCAGTTAAAATACTCAGCTGTTACGGTATTTCCAGCTTAGCATCTAACTTTGTTCCACCCAGCAAATAGTCACATAAATAGGACTAGCTGTGGATTTTTAAAGGAAATATTTAATGTATTTTTAAAGAAAATAACATTTGGAAGGAAAAATATTTGGGTAGCTTGTCTAGGGTAGGGCAGGGAGATGCCTTGCAGGGTACAGAGTTTGATGTGCTGAAGAAGCTCTCAGTAGATGTTATATGGAAAATGTTACCATTTATAGAAATCAGGTATTTCCGTGAGTACCGGAACTGGTGAAGCCTGGTTTCCTGTGGGTTTGAGTCTTACGGCTGATTGAATTTGGTGTCTGGGAAGGTGAAAGTTCTGCTGGATGCTTTTTGCCTTGTGTTCGGGCTATTTGCATTTGCTTGCTCCTGGGCAGATTTTCTGATACTTGATTAGGTGTGAACCATGTGTTTCTCACTTTCCATTAGGCCTCCTACTTTCATAAACTTTCAAAGATATTTGAATTATCTAGGGGGTTTCCCTAAAATTAGAAAACTCATCAATAGGAAAAAGTCAAAATAGACTTAAGTCTATTAATTGTGTTATTAATAATCACATATCCATATTTTTATAGGAGATGGGACTATGAGCACCTGATTTCTTTTTTTTTTTTAATGACCCTGTTGTCTACTAATTTCTAGTAGCCAGTTTTGTTTGAAAAAGGAGCCAATTCCTAAAAGCCAAGCAGTGCTTTTACCTATTAAATGGTAGAAATAAATTTTGAGATTAGTGTGCCAGATTTTGTGGTACAGACTTGGACTTCAGTCATTCTGTAGTGTGTGTGCAGTGGATGCACTATTCATGCACAAATGAAACAAAGCATTAGATTTAAGTTTCCAGTGTAGGTGTTAGGCTGAGCTGTCTGTGCTTTTAGGTTTAGTTTCCTATATGCATGAACAAAAAGTGTAATCTTTAGTAGAGAGCCAGAGTCC
>NW_008238464.1:12861788-12876717 GCF_000691975.1 Corvus brachyrhynchos
TCCTGCTGTTAATGTACCTCCTGGAGCTGTTAGCAGTCATTTTGTTGTTCATAAGTATCAGAAATGCTTTGTGTGAAATACTGTCAAGGGCAGTGGATGCCATTGGTCCCACTGTCAGCAAAAATTGTTCACTTTGGTTTTGACCTTTGTTAAACACAGATTTTTCTACCTGGAAAAGATCAGTAAGTTAAGGTGTGAGTAAACAGGGCCCTCAATCTTCCATATGAATGCTTTTTGTGTAGCAATATGGGTGATTAGTTTATTCCACTAGATGAAGTAAGTGAGGTGAATAAGGTGAGTTAGCAATTTCATTATGAGACGCTGTCAGTTGTGTCTAAATGCTATGTTGCAAATTTGGCTCATGCTTTGAGCTGGTTGTGAGCCAGTGGCTGTGGTTAATTCATCACCAAACCTGAGCTAACAAGCCCTGTGTAGGCTAGATTATATTAGATGGAGCTCTGTGCCACACTGAAGTAGCTGGAAGCTGTACTCACGGGAGCCAGAGCAAGGCTGCTTTGAGTCTGCTGGAAACATCCTGTGTAGACAAATGCAGAAGTGTTTGTGTGGGGTAGATAATTTCTACCGTGAATTTACAGTACCTTTACTGTAATGTTACTTTCTTTACAGAAATCAGTTAATGTTCTTTTTGTGTAAGCTGTAGGCTCTAGTTACTTCTTCTGGGGTTGTATTTATAAATTATGCATAAAATCTGTATTATCATAGGATGTATCACCAGTGTTAAATGGATTGATAATGTTCTTACCTGTTGATTTGCAGTAATACAGCATCTTGTATATAATAAAGTTATCTTAAGCAAAGATCTTTGAAATAAAGCCATGACTTCAGGAATATTTCTAATATGATCCAATCACTTGGAAGGCTAAGTTAAATCTTCCCACTCCTGCGCACTGAAAGAAGCTGGAGGAACACGTGCCGTGATGCAGCACAGTGACTCTGCCGTGGTGCTCACAGAGATGCTGCTGAAGCTGGCCATCCTTTGGTGGAACAGGCTGGCTGTGGCTCTGGAGGGCTCAGACTGCTCCCAGTACTGTGAGAAGGCCTTTATGTGCTTACAGGAAAGAAAAAGGAGACAGTACTAAGAAAGCATTTTTGTCATTGTTTGGATAGCTGTATATTGTGTACAGTCAAAATTTACACTTACAGAAGCTTGCAATGGGCAGGGGAACAGCGCAATCTGTGCCATTAATATGTGTGTGCATGGGAAAGCACATGCCTGATCTAAAAGGTGTGTTTGAGAATGCTTTTGTAGTTCTCTTGTTTTGGAAATTGGAAGATCAAGGCAATGTAGGTTTAAAACAATGGAACAATGTGCTGGGCTTAATTGTACAAAATACACGAGGATGAACTGTTTACTGAGGGCAAGGCAAGTTCATTTTCATGGTTACTTTTCAGAGAAGCAAGAAATGAATTTTGTTTTTATGTTGGAGCTCTGAAAACAATGATTTCTTTTTTTCTTCTCAACATTTATGTTTGATGGATGCTAAAAGTTGCTGGAAGAACTTGTCCATTCTTATTTAATACCTATTAAATAAAACCATGTGTTAGAACAAGCTACTATTAAAAATGGAATTTGTGTAATTAGTGTTCCTTTTTAATACCAATTAGAGTCCATAAACTTTTTTTTTGTTTACTTTTATGCTGTTCTTGGATTGTATAAGTTGTTACATTATGAAATTGTTTTGGGTCAGTTGTCAATAAATGATGTATTATCCTTTTAAGTATTCTGGATTTGTATTATGGCAACAGCAATGTCATCCTGTCCTCTGCTTCTGGTCAGGACTCATTTTCTACAAAGAAGAGAAGTGCCCCTTTTATGTGTTTGCTGGAATTTTGAGAAATACAGATTATTCAGTCAGAAGAAATGCGCACATGTGCATTGGTGTCTGCCCTCAGCATCGCTGTAGTGCCACGTCAGAAAGCAGTGTGGTCCAGAGTGTCTTTCTTAGCTGATATGTTGCCTTGCATGGTGCTCTCTTTAGAGAGTTTGGGCTTTGGTTTTTGGGGAGCGGATGGAATCAGTATTCTTGCCCAAATCAGCATTCCACTTGAGACTTGACTGGTGTCTTAAATGGGTGTATTTATTGCTGCTTTTTTGTTGAGAGGAGTTAGGGAAAATTGTCTCGGTAAAACTAATTTCTGCAGGAATCAGAAGCATTAAGTCATTGTGAGTAACATGTATTGCTCAATATATGGCCAGTGGGTAGGAGGGGGCCCAGACCAGTCATATCTGTAAAATTCAGGCTTCCACTAAAATGTAGCACAGCAACAGGGTTTAACGGGCTGGGCAGTGAGGTTCCTTGCCTCAGAAGGCTGTTGTGAAAAATGAATAAAGATGACTGGATAGGCTGAAAAGCCATGCTGCTGAATGGTTGTTAGAAACACCTTGTTAATTGCATGGGGGAGGAATAGATTTAATGCAATATGATGATAATTATTTAACCGGTGATATCTTCATTGTATTCTAATTAGAATTTGAGAGCAAATTGTCAGAGAAGTTAACCTGAGGACATTAAAAATTTAGGTCTTTAAACTGTGATGAAGAGTAGAGAAGGGATGGACCTTTGCTCTTCTGACAGCTTCCGTCTTTAGTAATTCCTTGTTGTGCTGTGGCAGTATGAAATCAGAAAACCGAATCCTGTGAATAAGAATCCTGAGGATTTCATGCTGGGAAGAGCAGAGTGTGGCTATGTATGTAAGCATCTGGGTTCATTTATGGGGAAGTAAGACCTGCAGAAGGAAGCTGGATGAAGCGTGATGGCAGAAGACAGGCTTTCCTGGCAGCAGCAGTCTAGGAAATGGTGAGAAAATATCTTCAAATTATTTGTTCAGTTGTGGCATAAGTACAGGATGGGGGAGGAAAGAGGGAGTACTCTGGTTTCTTTTCCACAGCTGTTTTGGAGAGGCTTTCTTCTTGCTTAATAGATAATGGTAAAAGGTTTTTGGAAATGACAGAACATGAAATTGTGTGGAGAAGGGAATGTAAGAGTCATTACCATGTTTTTCTGGGATTTTCCTGTCAGGCTTGTACGCTGTCCTGCCTTCCCATGTACCATAGTTTCCCTTTCAGTTCACTCAGGTTTCCTAATAGAATTTGAGAAGCTAGTGGTAAGTTTTGAAGTCCTGCTCTGTTAAACACACTTGAGTCACAAATTTTTCAGCACACATCTGGAATAGCAGTCGTGGTTCAGTTTGCTTCATGCCCTCCTTTTACTGGATCTCCTGAAGCATTGCTCATCAGCCCAGCTAAGCAAGCAGGCTTACAACACTTCTGAAAACTGTGCATTTTTTTTCTCTTTCAGGCTACTCAGAGATTGAATCAGTAGATCTTTGAATAACTGGAAACAGCTAGTATTGTTGGGAAAAGTTTGTTACCTGTCTGAAATTTTGCTGATGATCTCCTGAGTCTAGGGGACAGTTCTGCCTGCCATCCTCACTTCAGAGACTTGGAGGGCCCCATTGATGTTTAGGTCTTGCATAATAATAGTTTTGAAGAAAATAGGTGCATTGGAGTTAAAGAAACTAAAACTTTATATGCTTCCTCTGTTAGTAACACAAAAGGCTGTGAAATGCAGGGAACAGTTACTCTGACAAGATTTTGCATAATTTCCATGGGTAGATATTTTTCTGTATTTTAAGTAAAGGAAACATATGTCCCTTCTGCTAGAACTTAGAATTCTAATATGTCAGATATAAACCCCATTTCTCTTCTGAATGCGTCTGTCCAGCCTTCTTGTTATTTAGTACCAGACATGCCTCATGGAAATGCAGATGCTTTGCTTTTCCTAATTCAGTTTTTTCTGCAGTTCATTTAATCTGCATTTCTGATGTCTTTGTGGCTTTTCTGTGGTTGCATGTGAGCGAGTGCTTTCTGTATCAAAGATAGACTTGATCTTATATGAGAAAAGAGAAGCTGGGAAGAGATTTTAATTGCAGTTACTGTGGAAAAATAGTTTTTAGTGAGGATATGGTTGAGGATATGACTCAAAACACAGTAACTTGTTTCCTTCGCACACTTTTCTTTAATGGTTGCTTGGTCAATCAATCATTTCACGTGCTTTAGCAGTTAATTTCCTGCATGAATATCTAGTTATTTCCTGTGCAGCTCTGGTGTGTGGGTTTGTGTGGTATTTTTTTTTAACAATGTTAATAGATAAACAGATAATTAGTTGATTCCCAAACATGTTCTCCGTGTCAATATCCTATGTTGTTAGGTCTTAACCTTTCATGAGCACTGAAAGAAGTATTCATATTGGGGATTATTCTTCCGGGGGGCTACAGTACCACTGTCTAGAAGTGGATATTCAAAGGTGCTTTTGAGGTTTTAGTTTTTCATTTGCTGTATAATTGAGTTTCTCAGAAACTTTTAAAATAGGCTGTGTTCTTGCTCCAAACTTTAGAAGGCTCATATGGATCCTGGTGCCTCAATGCTCTCTTCCAGAGATGCTTTTATGATGCATCCGTGTGTTTTTTTCATGTTTATTAAAATTGCATGGCCAAACATAGACCGAGCACTGTAAAATGCCAGAATTCATGTCTGCATTGTCATTGTTGTGACACTTTCTTTATGTGGCTGTTCTGATTTTGTTTGGGTGGGTTTTTTGGTTCTCCTTCCCTCTCCCCCTCCCAACCTGTGTGAGGCTTAGTGTACCCATAGTATACTGCAAGTTAGGCTGGTAGTTTGCTACGAATAGTAGATATTATTCACCTCGTGCCTGTTCTACATTGCCTCTTTGCTCATCTGATAGCAAAATAAACTCTATTCAGTACCCATGGGAACCCCCCCCAAATTGCTACTTTCCCCTTTCTCTATTACTTTTTTTGAAGTTCTGGTGAATTGAAGCATACTTAGTTTACTGTACGGTCAGATGAGTGTTAGAAGTAGCTGTGCTATGGAGTGATGGGATTGTGCAGGTCATGGCAGCAGAGGGGGACACACTGGAAGGTAGCAGGGATCTCTCCAGCTCAATGGTACCAAACTGTTAATTGAGCTTTCATGCAAAACCGCAGGTGGGATTTACGGTATAGTTGGAGTGGAGAGCACAGGGGAGAACAGAGCCATGTGCAGTCTCAGAGCTGAGGGATGTAGAGGCTACTTTCTTTTCCCATCCAGCCAGATAGGCTGTGGTCTGTTCACAGTCCTGCTGGCCAGTGCCTTCTGCTTGAGCTCTGCTGTTAGTCCTTCTCCTTGTGCTTATCCTACTTCTGTCTGTGCTTCCTTGGACCGTTCACTGCTTTCTGATTGCCACTGCCTCTTCTTCCAGCACCTGGTTCCCATGTTCTTTATTCTTTTGTATCCCTGCTGCCTGCTTCTTTCTTTTCCTCCGTGATGTTCAGGTGCTAACAGAGGCTGCATTTAAAGTTTCTAGAGCTGCTCCTTGCAGCTGGAGCAATCCTCTCAGATGTCCTGGAACGCTGGAGTTTAGTGAGTGGCTGTGTAGCCAAGAGAGGTCCTGAGAAGCTGGCATGTGTTCAGTGGAGATTAAATCTGAAAAGACCCGAGCTTCTGTACTTCACAGTTATGATGAGCATGTGCAACAATATTCCCCTCTTCAAATCTCTTGTACCTTCACCAAACTTGAATGGTTTTCCTCCGGTATAGCATGATACCTACAAAATTCAGGTCCCGGGGTTAGCAGTGCTGGGATAATCTAGAAGACTGTTGTAAGAATTTAAGCAGGGGGGCAGGGAGGGACGGGACAGCATTTTTCCTGTGCTTCATTGTTTCAACTGGCAGAGCGGTGTTAATTGAGCTCTTACAAGAGATGAGAAGGAGGCACACCCTTGGGAGGGAGAACTTCAGCCAAGGCAACTCTACTCTAGCAGAATAAAAAGCAATAAAAAAAATTCCGAATGAGGAAATGCCTAACGAAGCATATCAGACTTCCTAATGAATGGGTGGCATTGCATTACAGTAATGTGCAGATGATACAACATCATATTGCAGCAGACTTTAGATACCTGCTACTTCTTGTTTGTGGATACGCAGTGCTTCCAGATAAAGAATTCAGATGCTTATTCTGCTATGTACGTCTTTTCAGTGTTTATAAACACTGCTCTTGTCACTATGGAAGATATGCTCTAGGTCACCCATGAGGTTGGGCTACATGCAAGGATTACCAGCTGAAGTTCTGTGGCTTGTATTATGCAGGACTTGAATTAGATGATGACAGTGACTTTCTAACCTTAAAATATGGACCTGGACAACTGAGACCACTGTGTGCTGCCATGGTGGAAGTTAGGGGCTGTCTGTGGCTGGCTGGCTCGAAGGCTCAAGGCGGGGGGGGGGGGGGGGGGCGGGGGGGTGGGGGCGGGGGGGGGGGGGGGGTGGATCTGAAGCTGTCTTTCTACAGCTCTTAAGATTTCTGTCCTAGTACTGGAGCTGCTTTTGGATATGGAGATTGAGCACTGTGCACTGAAAATATCTGCATTTACTAACTGAAAAGGAATGCATAAATATAGAAAAATATGCCAGTACAGCTTATTCCCAAAATATGTTCCTATTGTGGTGCAAGGGACCTTTGGGTGAGCAATATCCAAAAGGAAACTTTGGAAGAGATACCTACCACTTCTAGAGAGACTTGTCATTTACGAGTGATAATAATAATGCAAACCACAGAAGTCAGCTTCCTGAGTTGCTGTAAATGTGTGTTTTTAACACTCCTTTTCTAACACAAATGTAGGAAGCTGGCAAAGTAGCTATTTCAGTGCTCTAGAAAAGTTTAAAGCGAAATAATCTAAGGAAACGGAAGCCTCTATTTTTAACCTTCTCCGTCATGGGAGATGGGGAGGAAGAAGAGGAGGCCATCTACTGTTGAAGTCTCTTCAATATCTTAATATAAATTTAATCTGATTTCCACTGCTGTTTTAATGAAGAGGTATTTGTTGATGTTCAGTTATGTTCAAATTAGGATCACTTTAGGTTTGATGGCACAGTCAGTCTTCTAGAACTGAGCTTTATCTCCTGTTGACTGGTTTTTACTTTTTGATTTTCTGGTGTTTGTGAAATTTTCTACTGTAATATAACTCCCAACACTACTTGTGCTGTTTTATGGTTTGATTTATTTTCTTATGGCAAAAATTATTTTAGTGAGAGTTCGAAGTGTTTTTTATATTGAGTTTGAGCAGATTCTTCTAAGACTTTTTTTTCATACTGCATTCTTATAATTCATTAGAAGTATATTATTTATCTGGATTTCTCTAGAATTTTTTCCCAAAGTATTTTTTATTCTTGTATATATGTAAAAGCATGATGGTGAAGTTATGAGTAATTCCTCATATTACTTATTTGGAACTACTTTATTAGTCTAACTGGAAGCTTAGGTATAATACATTGTACAACTACTGGCAGCCAAAGAAGTAATAGCATCAAACTTCATAAGTTCAACCTCTTAAAAATTTCAGATGAACATAAATCTGTAAAACTGATTTTGGGTTATATTACTAAATTACTAATATTAATTGGGGAATATACTGTGTTAATTTGCAAGGTCAGCATCAAGGAAGACTGTAGGAAGCAAGTGTATTTGGGGAATGATAATAATAGTAGGATAATTGCATATTGGGAAAACAGGGGCTGGGCTAAGTTTTCCTAAAAGCTTGAAAATTGCTGTCTGACAAGGGTGTTAACCTGGAGTGTGGAGGAACTTCTAAGAGTTTAAGTGCACGTTTTAGAGAATCTTCTCCACAACACCTATATTAACATTATATGTATGTAGATAACATGAATTTCTGTTTGTGACTGGTAGATTGAGAATGTTGAGAATCAAAAGTTTAGAAATCATATAAACTAACATGTCATAAAATCTAAATAATTTGACAGCTATATCTGTAATTTTAAAGGCAGAGAGTGAGCTGTGGAGAAGGAAAAGTAGCAAGGCTGGAAATCATTGGAGAATCATTGCTTTTTACCTTAGGCAGTTATTTGGCTTAAAGAAATTATTTTACTTTGCAGGGAGGTTGGTCCTCCATTGGTATAAAAGCAGCAAAGATTTTAGGGAGATGAAATTTCTTCTGTTAGCTCTCCTGATAAGTTTGGAAAATAAGATGCATTTTAAGCACAGTTTTCTTTAATGGATTTATTTTTAGACCACTTTTAATACCTTATAGGTAGTCATTAACTGTTTTTGTAATACCACTTAGAATATGGAGCTTTGAAATAAATGGGTAGATTGAGGATGCTGATGTATACAATAGTCACTAATGCCTTGTCCATCACCACGTCTAGGCAGCTGAAACATGCATCCATTTATGCTTGACTAAGGATCTGTTACTCCTGGAAGAGAGGAAAAGCCTTAAATAATGAGGTGACTGCTGTAGATCAGTGCTTGCAAGAAATGGACTCTGAAACCAAAAGCATCAAAGATCCTGTCAGCATACTTCCATTTCAGTTGCTTAGTGCTAAGTCAAGCTTAGTAACTGTTCAGGCAAGTGATTGAAACGGTGCCTTTGGATGCAGTGTGCGTGTCACATTAGTTGCACTCTCTCACCCTCACATAAAGTATTGCTTTATTAATGTAGTTCAGAAATTTAAGAAGAGGAGCAGTCTGGAAAGCCTTCCTTACAGATCTGCAGTGCAGTTTGGGCAGGGGGCTGCTGGAGTGCAGTGTAACGTCCTCTCTGGTTGCAGGTTTTCCTCCATGCCCATGGGCACCCACTCCACTGAGAGGGCTTTGGAGCCAGAGCTGTGGCCTTTTACAAGGCAAAATTTCTCTGTTTTACAGGCGAAGTCCGTGCGTGACAGCTTAGTAGCATGTTAGAAGACATTACATAGAAATGGTACAAAAGAGTCCATAAAATTTCCAGGAATGTGATAATTGAACATGTTTGAGAAATGCCATATGTGGTACTTTTAGGAAAAATGCAGGATGAGTATAAACACGTTTTCAAGTGTGTTGGAAGAAGAAGAGAAGAAAAGCTCTTTTGAAAGATTAAATGAGAAACTCTTGTCTTGAATTTCTAATATTAGCTGGCATTGTAGACTTTTCTGGGTGTGAGGCCTTTGTTTACTGTTTTACCTCACAATTTGTTTTGAATAGGATGTATGTGAAGTCATGGTATGCGTATTCTTTTGGCACTTATCTACACATCACTTTGTTCCAAGACTTGAAAAGAATGGTCTCTTGAATATGTATTTTTTCAACTCTTTTTTTTTATACTCAGTCCAGTTGCATTTACTTTTTCCTCCCATTGTTTGTCAGTTTCTGCTTAATTTCTCTAGAAATGGTTTCTGGTAACTTTTAACATGTGTTCTCTTTTTTATTAATATAATTGAATAATACTTATTGGTGAAAATAGTTTCATGAAAATAATTTCAGTAAAATTTAATTGAATGTACTCCAAATATAGTAAGTTTTTGGAGGATTGGGGCTTAAAATATTTTAAAACATCAGATGAGCTAAATTTTCACTGATGATAGTGCTAGGCTTGTTTGTGCATATAGGCATGACAGATGTCTGTCTCTAGTGTCATTAAACTTCAATTTATATGTAGGGGAACGTTAGCTATAGCCTTTTCTAAAACACTGTTTCTCTTAGAGTACAGAAACAAAAAATCCCTTTAGCTGTTGTTTGTTGGCATGTTTTCTAGAATGATGGACCTTCTTAGTGTATGAGAGGGATTTTCACAGAATCGTGGAATATGCTGAGTTGGAAGGGACCCACAAGGATCATAGAGTCCAGCTCTTGGCCTTGCACAGAACCATCCCTAAGAGTCACACCATGTGCCCAAGTGCATTGTCCAAATGCTTCTTGAACTCTGTCAGGCTTTGTGCTGTGACCACTTCCCTGAGGAGCCTGTTCCAGCGCCCAAACCCTCTAGGTGAAGAACCTTTTCCTAATATCCAACCTAAACCTCCCCTGATACAACTTCAGGCCATTCCCTTGGGCCCTGTCACTGATCATCACAAAGAAGAGATCAATGCCTGCCCCTCCTCTTCCCCTCATGATGAAGCTGTAGACTGCAATGAGGCCTCCCCTCTGTCTCCTCTGCTCCAGGCTGAACAGAACAAGTGCCCTCAGCTGCTTCTCATATGGCTTCCTCCAGGCCCTTCACCATCTATGTTGCCCTCCTTTAGATTCTCGCTAATGTCTTTCTTACATTGCAGTGTCCAAAAGTGCCCCCAGCACTCGAGGTGAGGCTGCCCCAGTGCAGAGCAGAGCAGGACAATCCCCTCCCTTGTCCGGCTGGTGCTGCTGTGCCTGATGCCCCCCAGTGCACGCTTGGCCCTCCTGGCTGCCAGGGCACTGCTCACTCATGTTCAACTTTCCATTGACCGGGACCCCCAGGTCCCTTTCCGGGCACTGCTTTCCAACCTCTCATTCCCCAGTCTGTACATCCAGGGTTGCCCCATCCTAGGTGCAGAATCTGGCACTTTCCCTTGTTGAACTTCATGCAGTTGGTGATTGCCCATCTCTCCTAATTTGTCGAGGTCTCTCTGCAGGGTCTCCCTGTCTTTGAGGGAGTCAGCAGCTCCTCCCAGTTTTGTATTGTCTGCGAACTTGCTTGTATCCCTTCCAGTCCTACATCCATTGGGATGTAGTTCCATATATATTTCAAGATGCTAATGTTAACCTTTATGCATCTTCAGCTACTTGCCTTCTAGTCAGCCCAAAGACTACCAGTTAATGTCAGATTCTCTGTTTTGCTGAGATGTGTCTAAAATGGTTTAAAGTGTTTCACAGTGCTTTCTTTATTGAAGAATGTCTAAGTTAAGCTCCAGTCATTTGTCATTTGCATGGTATTTAGACTAATCAATAAATTGTGTAGACAAATCACTTGCGTGTGTGTATGTGTGTACATATATGTATATGCGCACACACACATATATATTTAGTTATTTCCAATCCGGATAATTGGTAAAGAAGAATGATAAATTTAAGGGAGGGGAATACCTTCAGTGGTGAAGAGATAACCAGTACAAACCTACAGAAACTTGAATTACCATTGTAATGTTACCATTTGGCTGTTAGAAAGTTGTAGAAAAATCTCTGCTATAATGTTTGGGATAGTCACATAGACTTCAAAATTTTGAAGAAAAGTTTAGTCTAGCAAGGTCAGGCTAAAAGGTAACAAGATAGTTAAGGCTGGCATAATCTTTCTGGGTGTAGGACATCTGAGGTTAGCAAGAGAATGTAGTAGATGGGCAGACACTTCCGAAGAACTTTACACTTTTGCGTCTCTGCTGCTCTAGTGAGCAGTGATAGCCAACACATTTTAATAAACTGGAAGTGAAAGAGGCAATGTAATAGTGAGGATGTTCTAATCTTTTTTGATATGAACTTCAAGTGATCATGCAAGAGTCCTCAGGAAGTATTCGACTGCGTCATAGTGTCTTGCAGCTTTTAAGACCATTTTACTTTTTACTGAGATGTAAAGCTTCTTTTTGTGCCTCCTTTTCTAACACATGGAGCTTCATGGACTTGAATTTGGAGTTTTATGTCCCATTTTTGTTCCTCCTTGTCTGCTGGGGACTGTTTTCCTGTCTGCTGTGTTTTTTCCCTGCTCTGAATTCCTCCCATGATTCTCGTTCATGTGCAAAATGCTTATTACAAAGAACTTGCTGGTAAGATCTTGCCAGATGCACTTTTTCACCCTTGCTTGGGTGACTTCCATTAGGAAAGTGCAGGTGTTTCCTCCTCATCTGATAGTTGCGTACAGAAGTTGTGACCAGCAATCAGAGGTGAACAATTTTTTGTGTATAGGCATACACTTACACACAAACACATATACACTCCTCTGTGTAAGGGTGAAGCACTTACCGCCTCTCCCACTGACTCTTCTACAGTGCTTTAGTTAACTGGTGGGCAGTATCGTGGTCAAATAAGCTAGCCGGAAATTTATATTCTTAAACCAGAGGAGTCTTTGCAAAACTGAGGTTACAACTTGTTGCTGCCTGCTCTGAGGTTGCCCTTCCCCCTCCCTGGTCAAACAAGCCAGGACTTGCCTCTGCCATGTGCTCTGAACTCCTTTGTTCCAAGCGCGGGCAAAACCAAATGTAACTCAAACTCTTCAGCAGTGTCTGATTGGCCGGTCACCCCGGGTCCGCCCCCAGTCCTCCCCTTTCCCCTTCTCCGAATAAAAGAAGGGCCCAAGAGGGGGCCTGTCCTTTTTGGCTTGCATCCCTTCTGTGAACATCTGCCTCTGTCTCTGAAAGCTTCTAATTGCAGGAATTGGCAACCAAAGGCTATGTTTCTCCCTCTTTGCTTCTACTGGTGGTATCAGCTTTGCAGCTACCATTTGCCGCTTTCAGAGCTGCTGAAATGGTGGATTGCCCGTGCTACCTCTCTAGGCTTCCTGTGGCTTTCTAAAGCATTGAACTACGAGCTAGCCGGTAAAAAGCTGTGAGTATTTTCCACAACTGTCAAGCACAGTTCTGTTGTTAGACAGAACTGAACACAGAAATGGGTTTTAGTATATTCTGAGGATGTAGAAATCTGGCAGCTGGATGACTTGCTTGCATCCAGTAGAAGGTTGCAGAGTTGTAGTTCGCAGGATGGAAGAAATAAATGGATAACTACATGCATGGCCTCTACTAACTAGGACCTTGATTATCAATCGTATGTAGTTGGAAAATGCTTCTATGAATGGATGTTGGTTAAAAGTTATAAATGTTGATTCAGAATCAGTGAAACTAGAGCACTGCATACTTGCTCACTCTAAAGCTGTCCTGTGTCTGGACACGTATAGTGTCATGTTAGGCTTCTTACACAAGTGGAAGAATTCAGCTTGCTTCTCAAATTTTGAAATTCTCTGTTAAATTTTCTTTATTGTTTAGTTTAGGCTTTTGATTCTTATTCATTTGGTTTTAGGTATTCTTTTTTGGAGTCTCACACATTACGGAAGTCCTTGAGAAGATCTTGTAAATATTTAGAGACTTTTGAGTCGCATTGGCAATAGAAAAGTTGTAAATATTTTGCATGTTACTCTTTCTAGCAAAGAGCATATTCAATACAAAGGTGCAATTTGAAATCAGTTTTGGAATCAGTTTGAAGGTGCAATTTGAAATGAGAAACTGTAGTTTCCAAATTCCTTCTCCTTAAGTGTTTTACCTGCCACATATCCCTGCTGTTTTCCGCTTACAGTTTATTCCCAGCTGCCGTATATAATTTTGTCTATTTTCTGCTCTAGATATCGAGTCATCCGCCATGCCATCCAGTCTTCTTCAGCCAGTCCCTCCAGCAATTGTCTTTGCCCCACTGCTTGTCTTAGGTTTTAGCTGGTGGCTTTGTACAGTTGCTGGTCACTTTGGGCTATCTATGCATACACAAACTAAATAAATTTTAAAGCATTCATGGACAGTCCCACTTAACCCCTCTGCCCATTTTTTTACTGTTTATCCTCTGTAAAAAAACACAGTAAGTTGCAGAAACAAAGATAGTTCTCTTAAAAGCACTGATTTTTTAACTTGGCTGTGATTTTTGAGGCAGGCATTTTCATGAAATTTCATGTGTACATGAAATGTGGGTATATTTTCAGCAAGAATTTCCCATAATATTTGTGTTCTGAATTTGGATACGGATCATAGCTGCTGGTAAGAAATGGGTAGCTGCTGGAAGACTTGGCTGCTTGTGTGGAACTGTTTCAACAGTTCTTGAGCAGCCAGACAAGTTATGCGAGAGCTACAATTGGACATAGGATTTTATGTTTCAACATACTAAGCCAGTATTTTTCAGCTGTTTTGGTTTTGGGGATTATGATAAACGATAAAAACAAAAGTATGTTATTTGTCTATTGTTGCTTGTTAGTAAATGTTTATTGTTTCTAGAACAGTGAAAGGTAAGAGGGTGTCCTTGGGTACATTTCTTAGAGATGTTTATAGACCATGTAGACTGCTATTACTTCTTGTAAGTCAACAAATAGGTTTTCTCTTAGCTGTGTAGCTTTACATATATTTTGCATCACAAAATCTAACTGTTCAGTGTTTAAATTAAAAATATGGTCTGATAGTGATCACACATTTTCCTCACACTTCAAGATGTTGATTTATTACTGTACAAATGGCTGGCTAATGCCATCCTGTGCCTTCTGTTCTGCTCATTGATGTATGCTGTGTTGGCTTGTGTTACTGTAAATTGAAGCAAACACACTGATCGGAGAGTATTAGCACTGTCTTCAGTTTATTTGCTGTTGAGAAAAAAAGAGAAAATAACGAAATATACTAATAATAATAACAACATAAAAGATGCAAATACAGTGTGATCTTAAAAAGACTGAATTTCAAGTGACCTTTAGAAGAGTTGGTGCTGTTATTTCCTTGCTGTAGGGTGCAATTTTTTTTTCCAAGGGAAATGTATCCCAGCAATGACTCTGAACACTTTTTAAGATCTTTGTCCTGAGCACAGAATTTCATTTGTGTAAGTTTCAGTCTGGCCATCTGTATTGTGGATTTACTTTAATGAAGAATCGAGTAGATGTTCAGTAAGTCATTCAGAGTCTGAGGTTAAATTACGTAGTAAAATGAAGATATATAATTTGGATTAAGAAAAAGGTTAAAAAAACCTTGTATCTTTATACGTATAGTTTGGTGAACTTTGTTGTACTTTTGACTAAGCGGTTGGTATGTAATTTACCAAACTTTATTTCAAAATCCAGTTCATTTTTATGACTTGGCTGCTTGCAGAGAGCTGAGTGGATGGAGGACAGATGAGGAGGAAAACCATGGTGTACTCCAGAGTGCTGTAACTGGGGATCTGGAGTACATGGTGGCATTTACTGTGAACAGAACAGCCAGTGACTGACTGGCATGTGCTGCCCTGGAGTGAGGCTGCATGGGTCTGCCTGTTTCTGCACTGTGGAGGAAGCTCTTTCCTTCAGCAGCTGGGCAGAGTGTGCCTGCCGTGTCCCTGCCCTGCTCGGGGGTAGTGGCTGGGTGGGGGGGGAGGCGCGCTCAAGGGCATGGACACCGTGCGCG
>NW_008238464.1:12876731-12878159 GCF_000691975.1 Corvus brachyrhynchos
CTGGGAAGAGTGTCCCTGCCGTGTCCCTGCCCTGCTTGGGGGTAGTGGCTGTTGGGGAGGGCAGCCTGCTCAGAGTCATGGCACAGCTGGGTGGCTACACACCCCTCTATGTCTCACAGAGACAGTCTTGCTGCCCAGGCCAGAGCTGTGTGGCGAAAGATGTCAAAGAAATGCCTCCTGGACTGCAGTGTGACTTTTAAAAACAATATAATAACAATCCTCCCATTCTCCCCCTGGTGTAAGCAGCTCTTCTTACCAGTGTTGTGAAACAACAAAAAAATGATCTTCCCTTCCTTCTCAATTTCTTGGTTTGGTTTGTTTGGGTGTGTTTTGTTGGGGCTTTTTTTTTTGGTTTTTTTTTTTTTTCCCTCTACTCTGTGCAGTTGGAAGGAATAAGAGCCATGGTACAAGAAAAGAGGGTTAATTGAGCTTTATAACAATGTCTGTAACTTAAATTCATGTTTTAAAGGAGCTAAGAAAAAAACACTGAAAGCTTTAAAGTGTGTGTCTGATTTCTCATTTTGCCTTTTCTCTTTATTTCCTTGTGACACTTCAGTAATATACTTGGCATAATACTTTCCTTGGATAAACTATTGTAGATTTACCAAATTGCTAAGTCTTTTCTAGTTATTCTATTACTAATTTTTAAATTGCATGGTGTTCTTTAGATCTCTAATGTGAATTTTTGCAGTTTCCTAATAAATTAGTATCACAGTTTCTGTATCCACATTTGTCAGGCAGAACTATCTATCCCCTTAGATGACAATTCAGACTGAGATCATGTTTGAGGAAATTTTTCTCCTAGTTGTCTGTGGAGGTGTATCAAATTTTATTAGATATTTTTTGCTGCCATTGGACCTGACCAAAATCAGGAACAAAATTAAAAGCACTGTTGATAGCTTCTATTCTTGCATCCTTCTCTCTGTCTCCTACAGACAGTGACTTTTGTTCAGAACTTGGTGGTTCTTTTTTATAATTAGCCCTCATGGTTAGTGCTTTCCTCTTAATCCAGGCCCACTTTGAAAGGTGGGGTACCCTGTGTGTAATTTAGGTGTCTAGGCATTGTTTAAAGGAGGGCACCTAGTTTACAACAGTGTTTCTACTTTGGAACACCTTTTCGATTTCCTGTTCAAGATCTTGGAAAAACAGGCTCTGTTTGTCTTTATTTAGTTCCTCCCAGGGGAAGTTTTACTCAATTAGACCTAGGGATTTCAAGCAGCCAGGGCCCTCTAATGTGGCATCAGGGCCGGGAAGACTGAGGATCTTATCCAATATTTTCCAAAGCCTTGTGTTTTCAGTGATCTGCTTTTGGTTTTGAAGGTGTATGACAATGAAGCTGCCCTACTCTATCCGTCAGACTGTGCTTTGGAGATGTGAAGTACAACTCTTTTTTGGACCCAGAAGCATTTCTTCTATTGTTTAAAATTT
>NW_008238464.1:12878171-12919314 GCF_000691975.1 Corvus brachyrhynchos
TTAAATTAGATGCTGTTAACAATGTTTCTAAAGCTGAAAGCCCTTTTGAAATAATTTATCTAAAATGGAATGTATTGTCTTTTAATGGTTTGTCTTCTTCCCATCCAGTCCCTGCCATGAACTAATGCATTCAAGAAATACTTGTTTTGCTGCTGCGTATTCAGAAGGCTGTACTAATGTGTTCTGGAATCCTTCTTTGTATCATAGTGGTTAAAGATATGAAATAAGTATGCAAGGAGGAGAAAAAAATAACTTGTTTGGTTTTATTTTACAGTTTAATTTCCGTATTCTAACTGCTTAGCTTGGTAATTAATGCAGAGAAAATGTGAATAAAACTTGGGTTTTCAGATGTGGTGTTCGATTGTGTGCAGTTACCAGACTTCTGTTTCTTCTTAATGAAAACATAAAATTTGGGCAGAGTTAGAAGTTACAGATCTGAGGTGCATGACATTGCTCAAAGATTTTTCTCTTGGCTTGATAAGACTGGATTTGGATTATGGAAGCTTTCTTATGTGATTCTGTATTTGCTTCTGGAGGGTTTCAGAGTCACAAAAGATTGGGTGCCTAAGGACTGAAGAGCATCATTACTTTTGGAAAGTATAAAGTCAGTTAATCTGAAGTTAAGGTTGGTTTTTCGATCTGTGCAGAATTCGCCCCCATGGAGAATTGTTACTTGTACCTGGCCTGTAGGTCCAGTGGCCGCAAAGAATTAATGCTGTAAACTGGTCCCAGAGGATTTTCATCTTCAGCTGAAAGTTCAGAACCTTCTTGTTAGAGTCTGCCAGTTGTGTTGGGGGAAACAGAAGGTGATCTTGGGTGAATTTATTATTGTTTACTACTGCGATCACAGATAAATGCCCTAGTTTGTCTTTACTGTGAATAGCACAGTTTGGGACAGCCCTGGTTTTTGTTTAATTAAAGATGGCCACATTTTTGTTGTGTCTTTGTCTTGATAATGCTTTGAAAAGTTTTTTTGTCTTTATTTCAATACTTTGAAATGTTCTAACAGATGTACCTTGTACAATTCTTTGTAAACAAGTAGAAAAGATCTGTTCTATTTTATAGAACTTAAGCTAATTAGAAACAAACCCAGAAGGTAAGCAGTGTTTCCAGAAGATACTTAATTTCAGTAGTTAACTGCTGTAATTTGTGGCTGAGCTCCAGTGTAGATATCTGCCTATGTTCCATTTTGTCTTTGTTACTCTGAAAAACCCTAACAGTTTCCTTAACTGCCAAGAAAGTAATCTTGTCCTCAGAGTTGTGCTGGTTAAACCAGAAGGGTATTTTTTCAGTTCACTTAGTCAAAGCAGTGCAAAACACAGGCAGAAACTTCCAATTCTTAGTTTTGTGTCTTTGGCTGAAGGTCCAACTACATAGGTATAATAAATGTGACTGAATTGAGAGTCAATGTGACATTATGCTTTGAAGGGAATCCAATTTGGAGCAACTTTGATTGTAGTTTAAAATGAGCAACATCAACTTAATAATGGTCTAAATATCTGGTAGACAGCTTTTTATGTGTTGGGATTTTTTTGCTACAAGTTTTCCTTCAAAACCATTAATTAAACTGTTCACACATGCTTTTACAACACTGTAATGAAAACTGGTTAGACCAGATGCGTTGGTTTTCTTGTCTCCCTTTTCCAAAAACTGAACATCCTGCAGGTCTGAGTCCTGGCGGGATCACAGAGAGCATTGAATTAAAGTTTTTGTAGTGTGAAAGGTTAGAGTATCATGTGCAGGTTTTATTTATGAATAAAGGGTGAGGGTATGTTTGTGTAACAGGCAAGCAAGTCTTATAACTCATTCCAAAGAAAATCTTGTCTATAGTGTGGTAATTTAGGAACTGATGTCTAGACTACTTTGAGAAATTGTAAACATGATGTCTTCAGAACAAGACCATGGGAGTTTAAGAAAAAACACCACACGTTGTATGTTTAATATTTGACTGAATTCCAGGGAGATCAGGAGTAGTTTGGCAATATCTGGTCTGCCTGACTGCTAGATGAATTAGTGAGAGTGCATATGTCAGTTACTAGTAACATCTTTCTTGAATACAGCATCTTTAGATTTGCACGATTACATGATGTAAACTACATATTTGTCAGTAATGGAAAATCTTTAAATAGTGGTGCACAAGTTTAGATACATCTTCATCTTATTAAATTGTTTGTAAGTTTTGGAGAATCCACCAAATAGGATCAAGCTATTATTTGACCTGAATAGCTTGATCTTTCTACTGTTGTGCAGAGCTGTTGAAACATTACATTGAAACTAGTAAGGATATTTTTTTTTTTATTCTACTACAGTTCATTTTGAACACTAATCTCAAGAATACTAAAATAGTTTCAGGAGGAAGGTAAATGCGGGTTTTCTGTTGGCTGTGTGCAAAGTTTTTTGCTGTTTGTTGGGGGTTGAATGGTGCAAGGATATCTTTTTTTTTTATTCTACTACAGTTCATTTTGAACACTAATCTCAAGAATACTAAAATAGTTTCAGGAGGAAGGTAAATGCGGGTTTTCTGTTGGCTGTGTGCAAAGTTTTTTGCTGTTTGTTGGGGGTTGAATGGTGCAAGGATATCTTTTTTTTTTATTCTACTACAGTTCATTTTGAACACTAATCTCAAGAATACTAAAATAGTTTCAGGAGGAAGGTAAATGCGGGTTTTCTGTTGGCTGTGTGCAAAGTTTTTTGCTGTTTGTTGGGGGTTGAATGGTGTGCTTACTGCACCATTGGACTAGCTAGAATGTAGCTGTAGTAGTATTTCCATGATTTGAAGTCTTTACCATTGGATTGTCTGCTTGGTTTTATTTTGGGGTGGGAAAGGACTTCCAAGTTCAAAGACAGACATACTTTAGTTCAGACAAAGTTACTGTTTTATACAGGTGTTATCAGATGAAGTGAATTATGAATCCTAATGATCTCTCCATTCCTTAGTGTATTTGTAAGCATAGTCCAAATCTGGTGTCAGAAAACCTTAATTGGGTATTATAACATACAAACGGAATTTAAACAAACAGTATTATGCTATAGATTATGCTCAATTTAAGTCAGTCCCTAAATTACAGTATGTATTTTATGTTTGCAAAGTTGTCATTGTTCTAGGTATTATAAATGCTGCAACAAATATGTGAGGAAGGTATTGTGTCTATATCCCATGTATAATTGAAATTACTTTATTAGTAGCTTTTCAGTAATTTAATTTTGTGACAGCTTTTAGAGGAAAACGTTATCCTAGGGGTTAAGTAAAGATTAAAATGAATATTCGGGTAATAGACATGATTAGACTGAGCGTAAGGGCTTTTATATTTATGTAATTTATTCTTTCTAGTTTTTTATATACCTTGCTGTTCTAGAGCAGTGTTGGTTTAGAGTCTTTCTGTATAATATGGAACCCAGTCCTTTCAATGTTCCTGTCAACACTGACATGGCTGTTTCAGTTTTCTATTACCCACTGATCTATCTTTGCATAGCAAGGGTTGTGATATGTTAAGCTGCTAGATAGTAATGCTGTTACTTATTAATTACTATTTCTGCTCTAATTGCTTCAGAATTTTTCAGAGACATTTGTTTGTCTCTCTTCTTTTTGAGGGAGAGGAAGTAATTTGGATATGTCTGGACCAAGAGAGTATAATTAATATTTGGAAATGTATAATTGAAAAGAGGAAGTCTGTTACATAGTGCTGTCTTGAATTCTAAGTTATTTTTTTAAAGACAAGCAATTTGTCACCCAAAATAAGTTAAAACCTATGAAGCTTCTAGTAGTTTCAGCAGTGGTGTACACCAGCTTCACATTTGTGTTCTTTGCAGTATGGGAGAAGAACTGGCAGGACTGCATGCCATTATAATTAATTTGTTATACATAGAAACTAGAGGGGAGAAGCTTGTCTTACCTGCTTGGGGAGTATCTGTCAGCATATTTAAATGAAAATTTATTTTGAAACTGTATGTTTGTAATTATCAGCACATTCCTAAGTAGTGTAACTAGTTTTTGATCAGCTGGCAAAGGTATCTTCGAAATATGTAATAACATTCATTGCATTGTAAACTCTGCACCTTTTGTATTTATTTGTGTTGTTTTTATTTTTACAGGATTACAAAGCCATTGACGTTTGCTGACTGTGTTGGTGATGAGCTTCCTTTAGGATGGGAAACTGTTTACGATCAACAGATTGGAGTTTATTATATGGACCACATAAATCGTGAGTAGATGTATGCTTGTTTTGAGGAAGCTGGGGTTAACTCTAGGCATTAGCTTTGCTTCCAATACCATTGATAACACCTCATGCTACAGTGAGAAAATGTATGCAAGTAATTTCTCGCAGAATATGCTTCCTTATCTTTCATATGGGGGCATAATTGTAAAACATTCAATTTGTAAAGAATTTTACAACCTATGATTGAGTTATAGTGTATACAAATATTTTGGTTTGCTTGGTCATACTGTGAAGTATTAGTAATTTTGTTTCTGCTTTTTGTCATATGTCAGAAATATTTTTGTTTTACACTCTTATATTTCCTATTTTTCCAGTCATGCATAGTTCACTCTTCTTTATTGGAAACCATAGTGCATTCTGAGAGAAATGTGCTGATTTTTAATCAGAAGCATTATGAAATACAGTACTTTCATTCTTGCTTAAGAAGTGCATGTTTTATGCTTTAATACAGTACAAAATGCTGTCAAAAAGACAACAGATATCCCTTTTGGAAACTAATTTTGAATGCTTTCTCTTTTGGACTATTGCTGAGCTTTGTATCATCACTGTGGCACATTTGCCAGTTCTACTTTTAAAAAAATGTCTTATCTTTATAGCTTTGTACTGCTGCTGCTATTACTGTTGTGCTATCATTAAGCCTCTTATCGCCATTGAGTGAATGCTTTCAATATTGTGGGAATTGGCAGTTAGTGGGGGCTAAGAAAAGAAGAAAGTAGTTATATGGGCTATCACAGCAATGGTAAATAGTATAATCTGAAAAACCAACCTCAATACTATCTACTTGAAATCTAGTCAATTAAAAAATGAAAGTGTAGAAATAATTTTGGGCTTCCAGCTGTCACTGGAATTACTTGTGTGTTGTGGTTGCACAATTACTTGCTTCAAAAAACCCAAACAACAGAATAATAAATGTTCCCATGGTATTGTTTGACCTACACAGGTACTTATTTGTTGTGAAATGTAACAAAGATCATTAACTAAATGATAAACTTTAAACAGCTTTTAATACATTAATCACAATGATAGACAAAATATTCAAAGGCAGTAAGTACAGACCGTTAGGTAATTCTTACAATAACTCTGTTTAAAAAAAGTATTAGTTTAAGGATTGCTGTCATGGTAACTTCAGTAATGTTGAAATTTAATAAAAAGTGAGGATTACATTGGAGTACAGTAATGGATTGCACTTGCACCAAAGTATGTGTGTGAATGCATATATTTAAAAAAAAAAAAAAAAAGAAGATATTGCCAACTCTTTTAAAATTTTTTTTTTAAATTTGCAGGTGGTTTTAAGAGTCCCTACAGAAAAGGAGTAGAACATGAGCTCCTACTGCAGTGCTGTGACTTAAAAAAGCTACTGATAGGCCTCTGTGATAGGAATAGCAACCACCATCACACGCAAAAAAAAAAAGGCTCCCTTTGCTTTTTGAATTGTGTTATTAGCAGCTTTACCACAGACTTCAAGTTTGAACTTACAGAAGGGATATTAATCATTGTAGGCATGTCAGATCTGGCTTGCGTTTTTTTCTGTGCAATTGAGAGCAAAAATTATACAAGAGAGTTTTTGCAAAGAGCAGTTGAGTTCCCAAATGATCAGTGGGTAGACAGAAAGAAAAGATGAATATTAATAGGTCTGGAAAAGTAAAGCTAATCATATTAGATATGAAATAAAGTTAATGTATGAACAGAGGGATAGAAGCTTCATGGGGACAGTGCTGAACTGAATAAAAGGAATCATTCAGCAATTAACAAGGTTGCAAAATTAGTCTCTTTCATGATAACTAATTACTTGCAGCCCACAGATATTATCCTAAATGGTAATTCAACCATCACAGTAAAATGGGTTTGTCACCCTTAGGCTAATACAGTGCTTTCAAATACCAGCAAGATTTATAGTAAGAGGGAAGACAGAGTTGATGATATAGCTGGATAATTATTATTCAAAAATTAGTAGGATACTTGATCCAGTTTTTAAACTGTGGACAACAAAGGTACCAATCAAGACTGCATTAACTTCCTTTGTAGAAGTGAGAACTAATGAGTAGACAATCATGTGCATTGTGAAATGGTGTCAGGCAAGTGGCAGAGATGGTGTAGGAGCTGAAGAAATGTTTTTCTGAAATGAGTATGTCTAAACCACTTGGAATGGCAGCTTCAGGAGAAAACATTTGGACTGCCTTTTGTGGCTGACTGGGTTAAATCCTTTATGCAACAGAGAAGTTCTGTGTTAATTGACAAAACAGTTAGAAGTGCTTCGGTGTCAAGAAATACTGCGAGAAAATGCAAGGGATAATTCAAAGAGAGTATTTCTACGCTTACGCTTACCAGGGACCTCTCATGCTTTGTGCACTCTCTCAAGCTTTTGGCCCTTGCACCTTCTAAAAGAAAACAGCAATACATCTGATTTTTTTTCTAAGTCTTTTGCTATGTTTGTTTACCCAGGAAGCAAGAAAAAGATTTCTAGGCAATAGCTTTCCATTTATATAAAAAAAAAAAAAAACAAACCAGGAACAGAAGAATCTTCTGTAAATCTCAATGGTGCTTCCAACCCTGATCTCCATCTTGTTCTGTAAATTCAGTACTTTGTTGACACCCTTACTAAGCTGCTCTTGGCTGTTGTCCAACCATTGCTTAAAACCCTTGGCGGTTGCCAGCCACAGAATTCCTTTCCCTCCTCCTCAGAGTCTTGGGAGCCTTTGAAGTCTCCTCTAAGCAGTTGGGCATTCCCCAGTGAGGGAATAATATATTCTCTGCATTTGTCTGGGACTGTTCTTGAGTTACTATAGTGTTTTTTTAATTGGTTGTACAGAAATGAAGGAAGTTAATTTTATCATACAATGTAGCTTTAGTCTTGTTATGTGGCAAACTTGTTTAGGAATCCAGGGGAAAGATCCATAAACCTGAAAAAATGTAACTACTGCACGAAAGAAATTTTCTACCTCAGACGGGTGCTGCTGGCATTTCAGGAGGCTTGTGAAATTCTGTCACAGATGCAGGCCCTGAAGTATAGGACTTCAGAAGCTTAATGTGTAATAGAACGTAACATCTTAGCCTGGGCTGTTTATTGAGATTAGGACTGATAATTTCCCATTCAAAGAGAAAAACTGGATCCTAGTAAGCCTATCTGTTTTATAAATATTTACTTCATAGTATTTATTATTTATATTTATTTCATAGTTTCTTTTGGGGATTTGCAGCTTTAGGAATATTAAAATTTGCACAGATTTTAGGGGTACTTATGGACAGATGAGGTAGCAGTGGAAAGTGAAATGCCCTCAGTGAAGGGTGGTCGGTAGTCAGAACTCTGTTTCCTTCTGCTTGCCCTCCATGTAGAGGAGGATTTATGGCAACTCAGCAAGCCAAAGCACATCCTGTCCTTGGCTGAGGAGATAGTTTGGGGTCATGGGAGCCAGAAGGGAATCAAAGGGGTCTCTGGGAAGCGGGGAGAAATTGCAGAACTGTTGGCACTATCTTTATGCTGTTTCAATGTTAGGAGTTGCAGAGAGAGAAAAGGTACAGCTGTTAAGAGAAAAAGTTATTTAGGAACCTAATCTGCAAATCTGTTGGAAGCACTGCTCTTTGATGAGCTTTCTGTTTTTTTGTTTATATACTTTTCAGATGGCTCTCAAATGGTAGAGCTGCTAGCATGACCTTGACACCATTAGAGTTCTTAATCTGTTGGGTTCAATCTTCTACAGTTTTGTATTTCATCACTGGCACCAATATACTGAATTACGTACTCAGGATTAATGCAAAACATAACTGTCTTTCATCTCTTGTGAGAATCCAAGTTTGGAAAAATTGCTAGGTGCTTACCTCCTGACTGTGCTGCAGGTTTTGCCACTCCTTTGAACACTGACCTTGTGTCTGTAGCAGCTTCTTACTGGTAGTGCTTTGATCATCAGAAATTAACACTACACTTAAACACAAGGCTTTACATGGACATCCTCAAATAAAACATACTTGTTGACTCACAAAACCCCCCCAAAAGAACCAATAATATTTGAGGATTTTAAGGTGTATCATTCTTAAATGCCTTTGCAACTGCAAAGAGATTGTTTTGCAGTAATAACTCTAAAAATCAATAGATATGGGAAACTTGGTTTTGGTTTGTGTTTAAATAAAAACTGTTCTGAACCCTGGCAAGGAAAAACATCAGACCACTGTTTCTTAAGACAAAAAAAAGAGAAGTGATTTAAATGCTTTATGGATTTGAGACAAAGATGCTGACTGCTCTGTTGAATTGCCTTATTCTTCTTAACTATGCAGCGGTAGCCTCATACAACTTGCCATACAACTTGCGAAGTTGTATGTAGTATCTTAAGGTAGTTCCAGCTATCTATGGACTCATGGGTTAAGCATTGAGATATCTTTCACATTTCCTTGTGGTTCTGGGTTTTTAGGTAGTTCTTGGAATTTTCATGTTGGCTGCGAGGGAAGGTTAGAGCCAAAATACTGTTTTCTTTGGGTTTGCACTTCTTTGTAAAGAAAAGAATAACATTTAAATGCCTTTTGTATTTGAAAAGGCTTTTCCTGTTCTTTCACTCTGCATCCTTCCTTCTTCTCATCCTAGCTGTAGTGTCAGGTGTGCTGGTTGAGAATGAATATTAACAAAAATAATTTGGACTCAGTAGCACAAAATGTCATATAATTTTATCTTAATGCTTTTACTTTTTTCTCCTTAGAGCTCACACAAATTGAGGACCCAAGGGAACAATGGAGAAGGGAGCAAGAACGCATGCTAAAGGAATATTTAATAGTTGCCCAGGAGGCACTCAATGCCAAGAAGGAGATTTACCAAATAAAGCAGCAGCGTTTTGAACTAGCCCAAGAAGAATATCAACAATTGCACAAAATGTGTGAGGATGACAGCCGTTCCTATGCCAGCTGTGAGTTTACTATCTTTTCTTGATTTTACCCACCTGCTCTCACAAGATGTGGTGTAAGAAATAGTGTGAAGTATTTCCATCACCTGATGAGTGAAGGTCCTGACTACAGCAGTGAGGTGCTATCTGTTGACTTTGCAGTTCAATACCTGTTAGGTTTATTACAACTGAGATTTAACATTTAATAGGGATAAATGTTAACATTAAAAAGGGATGTAACATTAAGCAGGCATATATCCCAGCTAGCATTTCTACCCATCTTGGAGCCAGCTGTAGTGATGCTTCTTCCAAGGCAACAAAGACAGGGCTGAATGTTGCTGGATCAGCAACCTACCTACTCTCCTAAACTAAGAGATTGTTTTCCACTTAACATGGTAGGGAGCCATCACCTTCGGGGAAACCTTCTGTGGATCCATAGTCTGTTTAGTTAATTCATAATGAGTTAAGGACAAGCTGTTGTGTTCAAGAGTACCTCTGACCATGAGCTAGGAAACTGTATTTCATTAGTTCATCTCCTCCTTGAGTGCCAGCCAGTGATCCTGATGTTGGTGATACAGAGCTTTGATTTCCTGCTCTTTTCATTCTTCAGATGTCTCTGGTAGCTTGGAGTAGATAATACACTTTTCCTGAATTCTGAAGATGTTGCTCCACTGTCATGGCTGTTGGTTGGTGCAGTAAGAAAAGGTGTCTTTGTCAAAGAATCATCCAGTCTAGTTAGAGAAGTGTATCAAATGGATATACTCAACAGCCATGTGGAAATGTAGTGGAGTTTTACGTGCTGGTGGCTTTTCAATGGCTGTAGAGTCATTGTTTTAACTGCAGGTTTGCTGTTAAATGCCAAGGTTTTAATAAGAATGAGAAGCTCTGCTTTAGCCTTTTCTGCAAATGTTTGAGAAACCTGACTGTGGAAGGGGGCTTAGAGCAGGTGTCTGGATAGAAGTGTTTAGCTACTGATTCAGTGGTATTTATTAATCCAGGTTAATTCATACATATCCCAAAATCCTGAATAAAAGTTGTTTTCTAGAGCTGAGGTGTCCCAGATGGTTTGGACCAAGTATTCTGTAACTGTTGAACTGGGATTCTCATGTTTTTGTTTAGTGTATATATATGTATTCTGTGATTCAGTTTGTGACATAACCGAACAGTTGTGACTAGTCTTATTTCCCCCTCTTACATTCAAGTTTCTGAAGAAGTAGCAAGATATTTTCCTATTAGGAAAGCATTTTTTTAAAAGAAACTGTTGTTTAAAGTGTGTTTAACTTCTAATAAAGACTTGGAATAGAGTAAAAGAGAGTGTCATCAGTATTTTTTGAGATTGTAAAATCTAAATAGACATTTATTACAATACTGTTCCAGGAGCTTGGGCTTTTTGTTCTTTTAAAATTTGTAATAGTTCTGTGGGATATTTTGTTGAATTATTTCATGTGATACAGAAAGAAAGTTTCTTGAAGATGAAAATATACTAGAAAAATATAATCTTTTACATATTTTTGAAGCTCTTAGAAAAACATGTTGTTTGAAACAGCAACAAAATATGACTGAAAATGACAAAATTGTAGGTTATCTGTAATGAAAGCAAATGCTAAGTCAATTTACTTATGTTTCTCAATCTTCTGATGGTTTGGGGTCTTGTAGGTATATCTGGAGTTAATAATGACAATCTGTAAGAGCAATTAAATAAAACCATTTACTTATTTTGAGGTGGAAAATATTTTCATTTTCTACAGATGTGTTAATATATTTTATATTGTTTTAAAGTCATATGCATCTGTTTTGAGAAAATGGGATGGGCTGATCAGTCAGTTTTTTTTTTTAAACATCCCTTTGGGAATTAATCATGTTGTCAACTCAAGATTACCCAAAGCTTCTTCTCCACTTGTTTTTCTTAATTTGACACCTCCACTCCACTGTGGGATGCTTGCTTCTTCTTTTATTGTACAGAAATATTAGACTTCTAATTCAAGTGCAATTACATGACCAAAGTTGGATGCTTTTATTGCGAATATCTTTGCCTCCACCACCACTTGTTTGAAGTTGTTGCATTAAAAGAAGTAAAACTTCATTGAGTGTTTTCCTCCACTTTGCTTGTGGGTGCTGCCATTGACTCAGTGTCGTGTGCTTATGAGTGGGAGGTGGTGTGAGCTCAGTGGTTGTGGGTTGGCAGGGAGGTGCCCATGCAGCAGTTTTGTGACTCAGTTGTGGTCAGCACTGTTTTTACAAAAAAAAAAAATCCATAGAAAATCCTGGATTTAGAGAATTAGTCTGGGCATGACTACTCATTTTGGCAAGTTTCTGCACGCTTGATATCACCTTGGCATTGCAGTATTCTTTCAAGAGTTGAAAGACTCAGTGCAGCCCCAGACACGGATATGGGTTTCAGTGCAGCAGCCTTCAGCTTTGCAAAAGGATGGAAGGTCTGACAGCACAACCCCATCCATTCACATACCAGGCATTTTTCAGAGTGGCTCACTCTGTAAATCATGGTTGCTCTTGCCCAGTCTATCCTCTAGGACCTTTACTTCATCTGTGTAGGCTTTAGCTTGTAATGGCACAGCTTGAAATCATTGCCTGCCTGTAGATACCCTGTGTTAAGAGCTCACTTGCCAGGGCTGATTTGTAAGTCAGTTACCTACACTGTTGCTTTAAGAGGCAACTTCTCTCCCTAGCTGATATAGTTTTGTTCTGACAATAATTTTTTTTTACCTTTAGTTTCTATCATACTGTTAATTCAGCGTACCTAGGAAACAACTAGCAACTAGTTAATATTACATTAATTGCTTGCATCAGTAGATGCTGCCATCCTATCACAGAAGCTAGTTGCTTTTAGGAAATATGCGGTGCTGCTAATATGCAATTTTTGGTGGTGTTCAGGACACAAAAAAAAAGTTTCAGGTGGGCTGAATGGAAATCTTCAGTTGTACTTCAGCACAGAGGATTATTTTAGACTCTGGTGACTTGTAGGAAAGAACTAATACAGCGGTTTATTAAATAGTGCCACATCTTAACAATTGTGTTAAAGAAGGGGGGGAAAAAAGTAAAATACTGTTTTCCATTTGTTTAGCATTCTCTGGATTTTCAGCTAATACCAAGTATGACCCATATCAGATTAAAGCAGAAATAGCCAGCCGTCGTGACAGAGTGAGTAATCTTTTTTCATTTTGTAAAAATATGAATTAGCATGGGGAAGGGAGGGAGGGTCTGTTTTACTTTAGCATTTACACTGAATGTTGCATTCGTTTATAGAAATACAGTATTAAAAAGTGGTTTTTTATTCTAACCTGTTGCTGTATTAGAACGGCTCTATATTAACTGCATTTCGGTGACTTGTGAAGTGATGCTTTTTCCATGTTACAAGTGCAAACATTTTTGTCACAAATGTTGGAGGCAAGCTCAGCCAGGCTTTCAGAAATTGCTTTCTCTCTACGAACTGCCACATGTAGTAATTGCTCTGCAGCCAGATTCTTTCAGTTCTGAAACTGAAAGAATCTGAAATTTTCAGATTCTTTCCACTGTCTTCATACTATTTACCCACTTTCAGTGAGGTTCCGCTGAACTGTAAATTTAGCCACTTATTTGGAAATCTCTTCACAATTCAGTAGACCTATTCACCAAATAGAATTTTTCAGCTGATTGGCCAGAGTTCCTTTATGAGGAGAGGGAAGTTCAAGTATTCTGACAATGATAGGCAGTTCTGTAACAAAAATGTTCCATATTTATATATTTTTAAAAAAACTAGACTAATGGTTTTGATACTATTTTTGTTGAAGCAAGAATAGTTGACTTCTTGAATTTCTCACACAATGCTTTAGCACAGAGAAGAAGTCTGCATGTTGTTTTCAAGCAAATTGATTATAAGCAATTATAAAAAGCAGTTTATAATATGACACTCTAGAGCTGGTTAAAAAACTGTACATTTCTTTTTCTTAATGGATAAAATGGGATTTAGCATTCTAGGCACTCAGCTCACAAAATAAATAAAAAATACTTATCCTTGCAGGATAGTGTTCAGTTTTTGTTGTAGTGACCACTTTTCACATGAGTGCCTCTGAAAATAAATCCTGTTTACCACCCTTCAAAGGCATTTATTCTATCTGTATATATTTATTACATGCTGACTAGTGTTTGCCTGATTTACATACTCTAAATGTCAGCATATTCTGAATAAGAAAATAAGCCTTATTTATTTAAATAATATTTAAAGAAAATAAACGAGGATTTCACTTATGACTATTTTCCTCTCTTCCTCCATCTTAAAACAAAATGACCTACTACATGCGTAGGATAATATGTTCAAGTGACTGTGTGCATAGGCATTGAATTGTTTCAGGAAATAGAGTGAAATAGGCACTATAAAGTTTCTGTGTACATGATATTAGTGATGCATTTTTTCATTTTACTTTTGGTGAGTGTTAAAGTTCCACCACATTAAAGGAGCTGGTGAGGGTATAGGAGTGTTTAGGAGCTGGTGCCATGAATTTTGAGGAAATGGAGAGAGCCGTGCAGGATGGTGGGACTCTTGACAGTCCTGGTTTGCATCTTGGTACTGCTGCAAAGCTCCTTGCTCTTGGAATAGAACTGAAGAAAAATTAATTTTTTTATTCTCTTTTTTAAAAATTTGTTTTGTAATGATTTTGTCACTTATTGATGTACATTTGAAAATCAAGAGCACTCTGTGTAAATTCTAGAAAATATTCTCAGTTTGGTAGCTTAAGAAGAGAGAGCTTTTTTCTTCCATCCCTGCCCCTCTTTGGGCTCTCAGTTCAGTCTTAGCCTCACTACCACACACTGAAACACCCCTATTACCCCCCGTTTATCTGCAGTCCCTTGCATTCTCCTCCTCTGTTGCCTTCAGTTATCTGTCAGCTTTGGAGGGGAAGAAGCTCTCTTTTCAGATCATTCTTGGCTCTTCCATGGTCTGCACAAGCTATTCAGGTAACTGTTTCCATAAAACCACAAAAATAGGGTTTTGGAGATATCTTTGCTGTGTCACTTTCGATTTACTCTCGCTAGTTTGGTCCAGGTAATTGACAAGGGGATTGAGAGGGCAGGTTAATATGAAAATAACTGTAGAAAGCCAGGCTACCATTTCTGGGAGAGAGGCCAGTTCTGCTGCCAGTAATTTTGTTTTCCTGGATTGAAAAATTAACAGCATTGAATGTTCTGTCTTTTTTAAAGTTGACTACAGAATTGAAGACAATTGAGAGGTGTCTTTGCTATGAAGGGAGAAGAAAATTTATTAAAATTATTAAAATTAAACTTGCTAGCTGTTAGCATAAGCTATTGGAGAAAGAAACCTGATAGAATAGATGAGGAAGTTGATACTTTGAAAGTATTGAGTGCTTTGATTTGGTCTTATGATATTTGAGAAAGTCTTCTGTTATTTTAATGCAAAATTTTAAAGCAAAAAAAAAGAGATCTTAAATGATCACTTCCAGCTCTTTAAAGTAGCTTAAGATTTTGTATTTAAAAACCAATTATTTTTAATGTGGAAGCTACTGTTACTTATTATTACTTTTAATTATTTTATATTATTCAGCTTTCTAGGCTGAAACGAGAATTGGCACAGATGAAGCAGGAGTTGCAATATAAAGAAAAAGGAGTGGAAACTCTGCAAGAGTAAGTTAAAAGTTTGTGGGAGGATCTTTTTTTGGGGTTTGGTGTTTTTGTTTTTTTAATTTGCCTTGGAATGAATTTCATAGAAAAGTGATGTTAAAAATTAAATGCTAAATGCTCTGCTTCAGACTTTCTGCTGTGATAGTGATGCAGGGTGAGAACAATGTGAAATGATGGAAGAAGGGCTGGACAGAATTGGTTGGAGTTGTGATTTCATAGGTTCACATGCAAGATCAGTTTTATAGGCCCTGTTCTTTGACTCTTCCTTAAGATATTGCTTGAAGTGGAATTAGATTTTTAAAAAATATTTCCCAGATATTTTTTCGAGATACCTACTGCCTGGAGCACAGCCCAAAGCACCATGCTGTAGAGTAGTTTCCCTGTGGCAGTACCAAAGCTTTCCAGCTGGGCATAGAACTTTCCTTAGGGGGAAATCTCTACACCTCAACACTGCTTCTCCCTGTTACCTGATGACTAGGCCATCTCATTCTGCACTGTATGGCTGATTTGTGCTTGTACTGTAAATCTAGTGGTCTGTGAGACCTTGGATTTTGTTGCATGTGTGCAAAATGACTGCATATAAATGTGACTCTTTGTCTCCTTCCAGTAAGGAAAGGAATCTCAGGGCAATTTGCCACTGCTCCCAGGACTACTAGGCAGCCCTGCTCTGTTTCCTGTGTGCTCAGTGGTGTCAAAGGTTGTGAAATGTTGTGGTGACCCTCTCCCTGGCACTCTTCCTGCAGGCCATCTGATGGGAACTGCGTGACTTCCATCTGTGTGCTGCTTAGTCACCTACACATATAGCTCATACATGGGATGCCCAGTGGGATAGGGAGAGAGGTTGCCAGGCCATGAAAAAGATGGCAGGTAAACACAGGTTGTTGTGGCTTCCAGATTTCTTCAGCAAGGCCAGCAGCTAGACCAAGAGCTTGAACAGCACTTGGATCTGCCTTGGATATGTGGCTGTGCATTTAGAAACCTTGACCTTTTTTCCAGCATGCATGTGAACAAACTGTCTAATGCAGGAGCTTCCTGCAAATATTGGAACTGTTGCATGTCTAATGCATTTTGCAACTTAAGTACAGCAGGTGCAGGAATATTTTGCAGCTTTGGATTTATTGCGTTGGTGCTACAAAGCATGAGCTTTCACTTCAGGAATTCTGGTGAAATTCCAGGGATCCTGGAGCAGTTAGGGTACTTATTTTCCAATTTTGATTGGTAGTACAATAACAAAACAAGATAAAGGAAGATTCTCAGATTTAACTTTTAAAAAAGGGGTAATCCATGCACTTAATATTTTTGGTATGTTTGGTTGGTTTTTCTAATAACAAAATTTTCTATTTTTTTTTTTTAATAAACAAGGCTCTTTTGTTTTATAATGCATTTAAAAAGTTTCATGGAAGAAAACTTGTTCAACCAAAATACCAACATTCTTCATTGGCAGATACAATGTAATTGTTTTCAGGCATAAATGTATTTTTATTGAAGCATTTAGAGGTAGTTGGGTGAATTGGTAATGTATGATATTAACTGAAAATTAGTAAAATTAAGCACTCAAAAATACTTGCAGTTTCAATATACTAAGTAATATTTTAAATATAGTCAGCTTCTCAGTATGGTGGCCTAGGTATGTAAACAGTAACAGAACAAAAGCAACTTTGTCTTTTGATTCTTAGTCATATTTTCTCTGAGTAAGAATTGCTATGCCTTTTCTACTTTCTTTATTTGTTTTCCTTCTTCTGGTTATTGGGTTATTTTAAGGGTATAGGTTCAATTATTTTATAAAAGGACTAACCACTTGACTAGGATGATGTAAATATTTGAAGGCCATTTGAAACTCAAGATTGTTTTAATTAGTATAATTCATTTAAGATAGTCCAGCAAAGTAGTGCAACTTTTTGAAAAGTAAAGTCTGCAAATGATTAAGAATACAAATGTTAGTCTTGGATTATAGCCCAAGTGAAGTTGCCCATGCTCCAGGATGGGGTTATAGGAGAGACATTCAAGAGAGGAATTATTTTAAAGCATATCTGATTAGTCAGTGGTAACTCCATTCATGTAGTTTAAGAGTTCAAGCACGACAGCTCGGTGCTTCAGTGCTGCTCAGTGCTGCTGTTGCTGCAGTCACCCTGTGTCCCGCACTGGGTGGCACTTGCTGTTGCCTTCTGGAGCTGGGCAGTAACGCGGTTCAGTGCTCGAGGCTCGAGCTCTGCGTGCCCTCGGTCAGAGCGAGCCCGGCTGTGTCGCCTCTGTGCGTCGCTGAAGCGACCTCGGCATCGGGAAAGGCGCTGCTGGCTGAGCTCGCTGGCTTCTTTACAGAGGAGACACGGCAGGAGCTGACAATATAGGCTCACTTTAGTTTGGAGATCAGAACATGGCAATGATCTTAATCTGGGATCCTGCTGAGAGGCTTTCCCCTCAATTTTATAGGGGGTTTGAAAACCGTGGGGAAAGGGGAAAGCAACCAATGAGTTACAAGGCAGGGGGAGGATACAATTCAACAAGAACCAATGAGGAAAAACTGAGAGGTGGGAGTTCTAACAAAGAACCCAAGAACAACCGAGTATCCGAGAAATTTCCCGAACACGGGGAGGTATCTTGGGATTGATTGGCATCTCGCTGCCCCAGCCCTGCAGAGGGCTGGGTCATAGCAACAGGGGTGAACCTTTTGCCTGTGTTACCTGGAGCTGAGCTCTGGTCTCTGCCGTGACTTCTTCACTTGTGAAAGAGACTTGTGGTTTTGGTTTTGTTTTGTGTTTTAAGTGTTGGGGTTTTTTTGCCCTTCTGGTGAGATACATGCGGGGTTTTTTTGGAGTGTTTTGCTTCTAGGAGGAAGTGAGCCAATTTAGAGAGTACTTAGACTAACAACTGAAGAGAGGAGCTTCTCTCACCTCCGTGTGTAGTCAGTAGACAAATTAGCCTGAAAGCCTAACTGTGCTCTAGCCTGTCCCTGTGCAGTCTCTCCCCTACCTCCTGTATTTGTTGGGAGAGAAGGGTCACTCAAGTCGAGTACCAAGGCTGAAGGAGTTTAGTTTTCCCATATCCTCCAAGTAAGTATATTGTCTATAAAGACATCCATTGCTCCTTCTTTAACACAAAAATGCTGGGGTTTCCCCCCTTTCCCCCCTTCCCCTTAAAAGTTTATTGCACTTCAGACATTTCCCACTTCTGTTACGTTTTCTAAATTTTTGGTTTGCATCATTCTTCTTCCTTCTTGTGCTAAGTCAAAGCTTCAAGTAACTGCCAAACTGCAAATGGCATGCATCCTGTTCAGGTTTTTTAAAGGCAGGTACATCACTTTATTTCAAGTGTAAGCCAAGAACAACATTAGGAGCCATCAAACTTTGGGCTTTACATTTGGCTGAATGTTTGCTTTGAAAGTCTTACCAGAATAGCATAATGTGCAGAAACTGGAACTTGCTGCCAGGTGACTCTCTGTGCAGCCTTTCCTGGGTATAGCTTTCAGAGAAGAGACAGCTTTTATGGAGAGAGCAGTTGGGTTGCTCAGTATTTCCATCATTTTATGTTACTGTCTGATTCAAATGCCTTTGTTAAATGCAAGTCTCTTACATTGACATTTTCCATGTACAGTGTCTGCCTTGGACTGTGTTTTGTTTTCTGTTCTTTTTAATTTTAGCAAAATGGCTTAGCCATCTTTGAGGAGAATGAAAAGAAAACAAAACTACAAAATGACTATAGAAGTAGGGTTTTATGAGGGGAGACACAATTGGAGGGGGGTTTTGATACCTCTACAACTTCAATACTGTCAGAATTCCAATCTCCTTAGAGCTGCAGCTTTTTATCGGGACGGTACTTTCTACAGTTTCATCTAAATTTGGCAATGTTGTGTGTGATAAAGCTTTGGACATGGGTCTGTGTTTGCCCAGTGAGACTTTGTAGAGCTCACTGTTTAAAGCCTGCAAAGATCCCCACCTTGCAGGATGGTGCACCTCAGCCTCCACCAGCACCTTTGCCCCAAGGTGTGTCTGATCCTGTCACGGTCCGGACTTACAGGGTTAAATATGAGCCTTTTCTGGAACAAATTCCTTCCTCTGGCCTGACAGCAGGGACCGAGAAGGAGGAGCAGTTCCTTCTCCCCTGTGTTTTCAATGACCCTAGTGCTCCCCGGCAGGAATTTTGGAGGAAGAAGGCGTTTAGCAGCAAAGGAAATGAAAACTTGGCCAGTTGGCCATGAGAGCAGAGTGAATGCTGTGAGAAGTTGGGAGTGACAGAGAATTAGGACTGGCTAAACAATTTGTAGCTACAGACTAATTTAGAGGTTAGGAGACCTGACAAAAGCTTTAAAATTAGATTTTTGCTCAAGTACAGGCCTGTGCTTTGGTGAGAATGGGAGAGTCTTGTGCATTTGAGAGCATGTGGAGGAAAATGGAGGAACGCAGAATCTGCCCTATAGGACTGAAACGATGACAAGCATATTAATAGTCCGTGTATCCTAGAAACATCATCTTACCTTCACAGTCTTGTATATTAGCTGAATATTCTTGCTATTCATACAGAGGTCCGATCTATATTTGTATCATGTTATTTTCCATTAATAAAATGGAAGATTCCTGTTAACTCTATGGCTTTCAGAAACAGATCTTTATGAAAAAAAGGAAAAATTAACAGACAATAAGTAACAAGTAATTTGGTAAGCTATGTTAGTCAGTTTGGGTTGACAGCAATACTGATTTAAGCCTAAATATTTTTGGCAGTAGAAACTTCTCTGATTCTTTCCTTAAACAAATATCAGTTCATAAGCTGGGCTCCAAAGTGGCATCCAGGAACATGAATATGTGGATAGCTGGACAGAAATCTGGTTGAAATTAAATAATTTCCTTTTCCTGAAATGCCACCTTAGTCCTGGCAAACAGTATAATGAGCAGTTGTGTAGAAGGCATTTTTGTGTCTAATATTTGAACATAGTTCTTAATATCGCAGTTAACTTCAGATATAAATGTGTTATCTTTTTAACGGGACTTTTAACGAATTGGATTAGTTGTTTTACCATGGTTTTATCTGTTCAGGATTTTAACTAAAAATAGTGAAGACTAGAGGAAACGTCTTGAAAACAAAAACAAACAAACCCCCAGATTAAATACACATGACATTTAAGTCCTTTCTTGTTCTTGAATTAGTATTCATAAAAGATTATATGTTTTGTTATGTAATTTGGGGAAATTTGTGTTGAAGTAAAAATCCTGAGATTCAGACTTATTTTGTGTTGTCTCCAAAACTAGGAACTATCAGAAAAAACCCAAACAAATCAAAACTGTAGGAATCAACCTGTTTTTTTACCTAAATATTGTGAGCTATACAATAAAACTACAGCGTTTTCATTCACCCATTTTTTCATTTTAATGTTTTAACTTTAAAGCAAGTAGTCAGATGTAAGTGGAATTGCACTGCTTGTGCAACTGGCAGAACATGCTGAGAGACTGTTGTTGGCACTCTTAGTTTAATATAATATCTATATTGAAACTTCTTAGTTAGTCTCAATATTTTAAATAGAGTTTGGGTATTCTTCTCCTATATATACAGCATACCCTCTCCTACTACATCTTTTTCTAGATTGAGGTCCTTTGTGATGAACAATGTGGTTTTTTATCTTTAATTCTGTTAACCTGATATGCCTTTTCCTGAAGGTATTTGTTCTTAGCATTGGCTTAATGACCATTCCACTTACCACCTTTTCTCTATATGCATACTTTCTGTGCTAGATTAACAGGAAAACTGAGTTTTCCATATTTTAACAGGAACTTTGCATGGTTTTCAATTACTGTAAATAACGTGTTAAAACCCCTTAGCCATTTGTTGTAAATCCAAGACCAAACAGTTATTTTGGTAAGTTCACTATAGTCTTTCATCTTACTCTTTATCAAAACAAATTATCAAGATGATACACTGGACTAGTCTTCTGCATCCTGATACGTTGTCCTTTACTATTATGAATTGTTGGAAAAAAGGTTGAAAACTCAGCCAGTGGATGTTCCACTTGAGAGATTTTAATATGTCAAGATGGAAACATTAGTATTACTTCAGTCTTATGTCATGACTCGTGCCCTTGCTTCTTGCTTAAAGATTTAAAATCTTCTGGGATGTTCCCCTATCATGTTTTTCAGTGCAGAATGGTAACGTCTTACAGATAACTTATGGAAAAGACATTCAAAGAGGCCTAAATGGCAGGAAAGCATTTGCAATAAAATTTTAGCATTAAAAATTTCTTCCTGAAAAAATCAAATGCCTTTGTTAGAAACTTCTAAAGCAGGATCGAGTAGAAGGCCTGGAAGAGATACTGCACTGTGTGATGCTGCATGAAAAAATGTGACAGCTAGACTGCTCATCGTTACCTTTTGAGTTACGACCATCTAGGTTAGTTTTAGGTTCCTTTTACTTTTGGTGCATGAAATACCCCACAGACATCACTCATAAGTAAGCTCTGCATTAGAACATTAAACCCAGGAAATTTGTTAGTTCTGCAGAACCTCAGTCTATAATTGCTTTGCTTTGTCATTAGAGTGGGCTTGGCACTGAGTGCTGTGTTAATTCTGAGTAGAGTGTAATTTTATTCCTGGAAATGAAGTCGTACATGAATAAACAAGAGGTCTTAAAAAGTCTGTGCTTTCTAATTATGTGAAAATTCCTGAATTTTTCCTAATATTTTCAACAGGATTGATCGTAAGATGTCAAATGCTCATACAAATTACAGACTGGATGAAGCACAAGCTATAATGAGTGAACTTCGAACCATAAAGAAGGCTATATGCACAGGTGAAAAAGAAAGGCAGGACCTTATGCAGGTAAAAAATGTGTTGATAGCTGCTATGGAGTAATTACACTGGATGAATAAAAGCCTTTGTGATGTGCGGTATTTGTTTTTATTTTATGTCTCTTTGTATTATCTATAATGAAGTAGGATTGAGAGTTCATGTGCTAAAATGTTAATAATTTTGTCAACCATGTTTTTCCCTTTGGATCTGTCACGATGTTACTTTTTGCCCCAAACTCTCAAGTACCCATATCAAGGCTCATGTTAGTTTCATACATTCTCACAAAACCCTCAAAGAGGATGATTAAATACAATGTATATGCAAGCTTGAAATTATTGAGGAATTAGAGCATGAGGATTGAGGGGAGATACATGCCTGAGTAGTGGTCTAACTTTTGAATGGCTTCTGTGTCCTGCCTCGAGCTCTCAGTTGCCTGTCTGTGTTATTAACATGATAGGAGCTTGATCAAAGAGCAGTGAGCCTCTACCACCACAGTGACTTCACTATAGACTTGCTAAAATATGCTGCATATGCAGAGAGGTGGTAAGGACAATTCTCTTCACCCAGTCTTCAAACATTTGTTTGGAAAAAGGCATGTTTGTTACCTAAAGTTGTGGTACCATACTAAATTAACATTGCCACACAAATATTTTCTTTCAGTTTTCTCTGCAGTAGTGTTTTTCAGTTTTTTTAAATTTTTCTTTTTAGTTGTTAAATGATATGGAGATCTTATAATTTACATATAATGAATTTCCATAGTCATGCAATTATTAAGTCTCCAATGCATTACACAAAGATCATCTGATGGACCACAAATCCTTGTTCAAGTAGACAGAACACTTAAGTCACTATGAAAAGTTTCTGCCTTGGCAGCTTTTAACATATTTGTTATTTTGGGCTGGCCAAGTTTTAAAGTGATTCTCAGTCTTCCACATGCCTGGCTAGCAAGAAGTGATTAGAAAGGCAGTTCTTCATGGATGCAGTAACACACATTTTAGGAAACCAAATGGTAATATAACGACTTACGTGTGAGATCTTGGAGCAGTTCAACTACTGGCCTTGTTTTTACTTCCGCAATAGGTTCTGTTTTACCTTTTTTCCTTACATTTACAGTCCTCAGTGGCAGTAAATACAGCTGTAAACATTGAGATGCTTTGAAAATCATTTTTGGTAAACCAGCTTTAAGTGTGCTCGCAATTTCTTTACATACACTGTTGCAGGAGTTAGAACTCTAGGATCAAGGATTGGGCAGTGCTGGCAGGACTAGAATGTAGAGATTGCATAAGACAGAAGCAAAAATGGAAAGTGTTTCATCCTTCTTCATGGCTCTGTGTGATATACAGGAAATATGAATCTAGGAAGTATTGTTTTTTTAATTAATGACAGTCTGTTGCGATAGAATCCAATAATTCTACATTAGACTATGTGTAGTCAAGAGAATCTAGAGTAAACAGTTGTTCCACACAAGTGTAGCATACAAAACAGTTCTGCAGGTTTTGTTAAAATGGCTATACAGGATTAAATGCCATAGTTTACAAGGTCTAGAGTTGTAAAAATCGTGTATTTTTGCCAGCTTATTGAGCTCTGCAAAAATATCCAGCTATCTTTTTTAATTTTGACCAAAAAAAAAATTACTTTCAGTGTCACCGAAGTAATCTATGCTATGCCTTTTTATAACTATGTGGAGATTATTGTCATGGATTTAGTTAGCTTTGTCAAATAAATGCAAGTCTATTTTAAATACCTTCCTAATGAGTTTAGAATTTGATTTTTATTTTCCTATCAATATTGGAATATTTTTGTCCCTGAAAACACTACATTTTAAAGCTATTGCCGTTTAGACAAACTTTCTTATGAAATCTTCTTTATTTTGAAATTTGTTAATAGAGGAGTTAGAAATATAATGTAAAAAAGTATGGGGGTTTATTTCAGAGAAAGGGAGTAGACAGTTTCTTACTACTTTCTAATTTAAATATGGCCAATGTAAGCAACAGAGCTAAACATAGAAGTGACTCAGTCTTGTGTAGGTGCTTGGAAAATTGTAGCTGTTTTAGAATTATGATAATTGGTTTAGTTGTGTGGGAGAGGGTAGTCAGATTTAAATTGGATGTTGTGATTACAAATAAAGCAAAATATGCAGTGCCACTGCTCCAAAAAAGTGGGCAGATTTCTCATGTAAGGTTGAATAATAAAGGTGTGTGGTTAGGTTCCTGAAAGCAGTGTGTCTCTCCTCACCCATTGCTTTCATAGTTTTGTTTGTGTTCCCATGTGCATATGCTTTTAAAATGTTGTCGTCCTTGGAGAACACCGGACTTTGGTTTTTGTGAGGTCTCTTCTCTTCTCTTCTCTTCTCTTCTCTTTAGGTTAGATAGGAAGTGCACTGAAATTGTGCAGAGCGCTCCTAAATCAGATGGAACAGATAATGGTGAAATGACAGTGCTCATTTCTCTCTTTTTGGGTGAGTCTGGGCTGGTGTGCCTAGAACTTCACATTAACAGTAGGCTGCTTTGGCAGTTTCTGTGGGACTGCAATAAACAATCCTTAAACTCCAGCTGAAAGATGGATTCCTCTGTGTAGCTGGGGAGGAAATTACTCCTAGCTATTTATGTAAATTGTTTCTATCTGAAAGTGTGCTAACTCGGGTTGTAACTTTCCGTGTTAGGGTTACTGGTGCCTGTGTTTTCACTCATCCAACTGGAAGGACTCAATCTATTTATGCTTTCTCTAGGGCATAGGCACCTGTTCATGTAGATGTAAGTTAAGGTGATGCTGCTTGGTGATTGCCACCTGTCAAATGCTTTCTCATTTTAAAGTAGTGACCAGGATTCAGCAGCTGTGCCTGGATAGGAAGCCTGGCCAGCAGCCAAGTAGCCCTTCATTACCTGCCAGGGAGAATGCTAGAGGGAGCATACCAGGAGTTCATAAAGTAGCTGAAATACAGGCAAAAGCTTAGATTTAAGTTCTAGCATCAGGATCTGTGGTACTGCACGTACCTGTAACATAGTATGTGTTAGCCAAAGAAGGCTGATGGAGCATAACTTATTAGGAGAAACCTCAGGCTTTCTGAATCCTGAGTTTTTGTTGGTGTGACTGGCTATGCTTTACTGGGAAGAGGCCATGATCTGAAGTTATTATTTCCATGTTACAAACCCATTAGGGATCCTTCTTGATCCTCCGTACAGCAGGAGTCTTGACAGGACTGGATGATTTCCAGTGAGTTTTGAAGAAGAGAGTTAGACAGGAGTCTGCAGATTTCATAAAGTAAAAGTTGTTTTTTTTCCCAAAGTTGTGGAGCAGTTCCTTTCACAACAAGTCTTGGAGGATAAAGGGACACTAGCTAGGGATCTCTTGGCAATGTAACTTGAACTTGAATTTGCTGTTTCAGGGCTGAGAAGAAAATATGTTGTTTGTCCTTCATACTAAGATGGCTCAGGTCAGTTGGGAGGTGGCAGAAGAATTGGCTTTTTTGGAGGACCCAAGACAAGTTAAGCTTCTGGAGGCAAGTGCTGGTAGCCTTGTCCCACTGCCAGCACATGTGGCATTGCTCTGCACTGTCCTCTGTCCCTGCCAATGCTGCTTTTGAAATCCCAGACCCTCTCAGACCTGTAGAGAGCAGGCAGAGACTGAAGAGGGAGCAGCATGTGCTGTCCGATATGTGGCATGTACCTGTGCGTCTCCTTGCCATTCCCTAATAGGAAAGAAACAGAGTGTGGTTTGAGGAGCTGTCAGGGAGGAACACAGGCCCCCACTCTTGTGGTTAGGGAGCCCACTTGTTCACTCATTCTCTACCAGGCTGGGAGTTCTCCCTCTTTTTCATCTCTGGTGGAGGCTGGCCTGAGGGAGGGGCTGGTATATGAGAGCATAGGGATGGACCATGTATGATGGAAATGGAGGCCATCAGAAAAAGCTGGTTTTTCTGGCTAGTTTCAGGCCTACTACAGTTCCATAATCCTGGATGCTTCCTAGGCTCTGAAACCAGATGCGTTCATCTTCAGGGTGGCCTTGCTCTTCCTATCAGCAGCAAACAGTTGCTGTTACACAGGCTCATTTCTGGACTCTACTAATTGAATTTGGTGTAAGAAAAAGCAGCATTGCTGTGTTATCCTTTTTAAACTACACTTTGAAGACTGAGAAATCTTCTGATAATTGGATATGAACTGTAACCTTGGCTTGTTGTAAATCACCAGTGGTTAGAGCCACTGAAATTCCAGAGGACCAGCATTTTCCCAATGCAGTGCTTCAGGGTTGTCCCTGATTCTGTAGTTCAGACACTAGAGTAAGCAGTTTTTTATGTGCATTTTTAGAGCCAAATTGTTTGATTATGTTATGATTTATAAATTACTATAGCTCTTCAAATTTCTGATAATTTTTTCCCCCACATTTTTAGATTGTCCTTTATCCTGTGGTGAGAGGACAGAATGTTTTTAATTTTTGTTTGATGTGTAATGCTTAGGGTCTCTGTCATACATAACAGCTGGCACAGTGATTTTGTTACTAATGCTACATTATCTGTAATTTCTGAAAAAGAGAGAATGCACAATGAGAAAATAAGTGATACTAACAATTTTGTTCTTTTTAAGGCATTTTAAAAGCCTGTCAACCAAGCTTTTATTGTCAGAAAAGTTGTTTTTGTTGTTTTGTGTGATTCTGTCATATTCCCCTTTCCCCTCAAAGACTGATGTTTCTGCTTTATTCTGACAATTTGTGTCATTGTCTAGACATTTCAGCAATGTTCCTTGCTTAACCCAAAGTGTAAAGTATCTCTTAACTATGTGAACCCTGGGTAAGAGAGCACAGGGGTGATATCCGCTGTCATAAAAGTGCAATCAATACAAGGTATTCATCAAGTTGGATGAGATAACAGTAGTGACTAAGGAATGTAACCTGTGCAGAACATGGCAAAAGGGCAGGTGAATCACATTTGTCTTCCATATCAGCTAGCATGAAGTTGACAGCTGCTAGATTTAAAGAGCTGCAAGCCATACAGAAGATAAAACATTCATAGATCTAAAACAACTAGTATTAAGTCTGTTTACTGTTACATTCATCTTTTAAAAGGAGAGGTTTATTCCAAAGCAAACCTTTTGCATGCTAGTAACACTACAATGAATTTTGCTTTCTGTAAATAGCTCTGTATAGACAGGCTGCCAGTCGTATTCCTTAAATACAATTTTAAAATTTGTTTTCTGTTATAAAAAAGTATTATAAAACCAATTTTTTCTGATTTTTAAAAATATGTCTTCTCCTTTAGAGCCTGGCGAAGTTAACAGATGGATTCAGGAATAGCTGTTGTATTACGGATTCCCTGCAGGATCTCCAGCACAATTCTAGTTCACTCAGTGACTCCTGTTTACCTCAACAACACTGCGATGCTTGTTCTCAGACTGACATCACTGGCGAGGTATGCGAGTGTTCCTATGCGAAACATTTGCTGTACAAAATTAGCCGCTTTTGAACTACAGCGATACAGTGCTACTTTTTAAATTTAAGAGGTGTTGGCTGGAGTGGAAGGAAAAATCTCAAGCAATACTGGTGGTGAGGAAGTTGCATTTGCTTGTTTCCATCGTGTGTGAGCTATGGGCTTGGTGGTTCTGCTGCTTGAGCATGGCAGAGGGATGCAGGAACATGCTTGTGGGCTGGTAAAATCAGCTCCTGGACTCAGCCAGCCCAGCAGAGCACTTCTTGCATTACCACTTCAGTGACTACAGGTTCATCCTGGAGTAATGGCTCTTGCTTAGGTGTCCATGGAGCTCTTCTCTTTATATTCCCAGCTCTGAATTACTGATACTTGTAATGAGGCAGGAAGAAAGAAAATACTTTAGCCAGGTTGAAGTTGCAGTAGAGACATGATTTTGCATGAGATGTTAGCATTGTGGTAGTAGTGATAGCTGTGTATTTTTAAATTTTTTTTGTAATCCTGTTTTTATCATGCTCACAGTCATTGTTAATATACACTGAAGATGTGTAGTAGATCTCTGCTCCTTTCTTCTGTCTAAGACAAGGAACATATTTGTTATTTTCAAAGTATTTTTCGTAATCAACAAAACTTCTGATGTAGTCTGTTATACCTTTGTGCTCAAATATGCCTTTAAATATGATATTTGAGAAGAACATACTGGCATTCCTTGGAAATGGTTCTATCTGAATGAAATTGTGTACTCCAAATAATAGTAAGTAAAAATTTGGCTTGCACTAGTACTATGGCAACCCAGTTGTTAATCAGTAATAAAACATATGCCTCTGGGGATGACTGACACCAAAGCAAGAAGGCAACTTGTTTGTAGTTTGTTAGTATGTTAGTTTAGATGTTACTTCACATTTAGTTAGAAATCATCTCATTATTGGCTGTATCATCCCGTTTCTCCTCTGTTACAATCTTCCTTCACTGCCGGCTAGTTGTCAGATTGGATGTCTCCTAGAGGGTACCTACAGAAGAGGAAATCTTGTTTTTGAGAACATAGACTCTTCAAGAATCTGAGAAAATGGAGCTAATGCTAGGCTGTCTTTCAGGGTATTAGGCAGATGGTGCCTTTGGGGTGTCATTTTTCAGATGGATGGTGGATGGGATCATTGAATTCTGAAATTAATTACCAAAAGGAATGGAGGAGCATTTTCCCATTTGCAGTACGCAGTCCAAGACAAGTACACTGTAGAAATTGTTTTATCAGGTATAGGCTTTTTGTAAGGAAAACAAAATTACATAATTGTCTGAATCGTTTCACTGAACTGTTGTAAGTGGCGTGTGAGTAGTAAAGAGGTGGAGTTTTTACCCATGTGTGATGATGGAGACAGAAGAAGCAGCAGCTAGAGGAGAACTCCGGAGGTGCAGCAATGCACTTGTATAGGAACCTAGGTGTTAACTATAAGACCATACACGAACTTCTGAGGAGGCAAGGGCATGCCCTAAAATAGAAATTGCTGTAGAAACACTATGCAGTAGGAGTTGCAACATAAATGCGCTTTCTACAACTGCTTCAAGGATCAGGTGGTTTTTTTGTACAAGTATTTAAAATGCACTAATGGTGTACGTGCTGGGTAACACATCACAGTACAGGGAATGTAATCTGAATTGCTTCTAATAAAGCTATTCATAAAATAGCTGTATTAAGTAGCAAAATATTTCAATTAAAACACTCTTTGTCTTTTAGACTTGGATAAAGTTGAAAAGCTTTGACCATTTATCAGTGATTCAATTTGCTAACCCTTGATTTCCAGGTTAATAAGTTATTGAAAGGGCTTATTTATCTTCTCCGCTTTTAGCAATAGATTTTTTATTATGTTATTACTTAAAGCATAGAGGTTTCTTTAGTGAGTCCAGTAAGGAAGACTAATTATCCCTTTCTTTATTGTGATGAGAGTGTTTTTAACTTGTTTCTTCCTTTTTTTTCCTTCTCTCCTTGCTCTTCAACTCTGCAAGTTTGGATTTGATGACAAAACAAGACTTGTAGACAAAGTAAGGCTGAACTGGCAATATGAAGAGGCCAAGAAAAGGTAATTAAAGAGAAATCTATTGGGTTTTATATTTACTTTTGTGATTAAAGTTTTCAAAGTGGAACTACCTCCTAGCTGAAATATCTTCGGGAAGACTAATTTGCTCGCTATTGAGTAGTTCACAGATAATGAAAGTTTAGGTAAACATAAGACTTTATCATAAGATTATTATATTTATTTGCAGAGATAAAGCTAAATGTCAGCCCTGTTCTATACTTGTATAAACACAAAATTGTAGTGGTTCAATTAAACTGTTTTAGATTTTTTCACCCTCGTTCTCAAACCTAGGTATAAACAGTCTTTAAATTTCCACTTATCAGCCTGGTCTGTCAGTATATCCAAAGCTTTGCATACCTGTGTCTTAAGTTCAGTGTACTGAAGCCATGAAGAAGAAAGAATGCAGAACTTCATGTGAGATAAATGAAGATGTTCAGAGCTGAACAAAAGGGTACATAAAAATAAATGTTGAAATTGGAAAAAAGTCTTGATAAAAATGATAAAAAATATTACTTGAAATAGATTGATTCTTCACTAAGTCCTTTGGTCTAATTGCTTATTGTAAGTATTTCTCTTGTGGAGGCCAGTCTTGCAGTGTTTTTTCATGGGTTTATAGTAAAGTTTTAAAAGTACTATCTACTTAAGTAGTTTAGCCGGTCCTCATTGAACCTCATTGTTTTCAAACTATTTGTCACATATTCAGGACAATAGTTTGGGTACAGATGATGACTTGAACTCAGTAAATTAATGCACTTATAATTATTTTGATTTGTGCTAGTAGCATATTCTGTTACTGAATTTGACAGTCACTTAAAAGAGTTAATATTAACTTTAAAAACCATAGTTTTAAAATTTTTATAAATTAGGATATTTTTTTTCTTTCCAATGCGTTCTATTCTACCAGTTTTTTACATCTCTCATAAGAACAGTTAAAAAGAAGTTCAATTCTTTTGCTTGTTTTTTTCATATCAAGGTGACTTTTTTTGTGGGGGAATCTGTGATGTCTTGGCAGGAATAGGAAGTTTGTAGGCAGTTCACCATTTTGTTGTTCTTGGAAAATTTACCCACATTTGGACACAATACAGGCTTCAAAAAATTAGGTTGGTACAAGCAAGTTAGGTAAACACAGCTAAATCTTCAGGATTTGTAACTTGAATGGAAGTCTGCATTGTACATATTGCGTGTAAATAGCAGTGACTATTACCTAATAAAGGTTAAATAATTGGGGAAAAAAGAACAGAACAAAAATGTGTCAGTGTCCTGTTTGCTCACAGGCTAACTTAGCACTTAATAGTCCAATGATAATTTAGTGATTTACAGTTGCTGAAAGAAGAATGATAGAATTTAGTTTTATACTGTTTAGTTTAACAGAGCCACTGATGCTGTGATAATTGTATTAAAATGGTTTCAGTTCTGCTTTCTGACATACCTTTCCTGTGTTTTTCAAAACAATTCTCTTCTTGTGTGTTTATTACAGGGAAAAGAGGGAGTAGTGTTTTTTTGGAGGGGTGAAGTGGTGTTGAGTTTTTATGGGTTAATTTTTTTTAGTAGCAAAGCATTTCTCAGCTGGAAATGCCGAATATTTGTTTCTGCATGGAATGCAGTATTTTGAACATCAGAAGTGAGCTGGTGTTTGATCTTAATGAAGTGTAGAAAATCTGGGTAACTAACCTTCCAACTAGAGAATGGTAATTGCAGTAAGAGTAGTTTTGCTTTCCCAGGATAGCAGCTCTGACAATGGTCTGTTATTTAGCAAAAGCATGTTAGTTGCTTTAAAAGAGTAGCCTTATTCTGCCCAGTATGTTGTACGGAAGTAATCAGCTTTCGGCTTTTGAGTGGAACTGCACAAAGCTCATTGCCCCTACCAGTTATCTCTGTGGTTGCATTCTTCATTTATCATGCATTCCTTCCCCTTAGTTTGCTGGCATTTCTGTAGGGCTTTTGTCTCTGCTAAATATCTTTGTGTTCATTCTCCCTTGGCTGGTGAAATATCTACTGTTACTGCACAGTGTGGGTGACGGAATGTGCTGCGATGGATTAAATCTACAAAGTAGAAAATTAAAATGCTACAGTATGTCACAACTGTAAGGCAGTATATTGTGACTGCTTGCTTGTCAAGCGGGTGTGGAAACATACTGCAAATAAATACAACAGACAAACTTTTAGCAGGAGACTTTTAAAATGCACTCTAGGAGAAAAGTTTATTTTCTCCTAAGATATAAAAGTTATCTTTTAAACATAAGAAAAAGTTATCCTTTCCCTGAAAGGAAAGCAGGAAAAAAGCCCCACAAACTGAAGGACAGAGTGTTTTAGTTGCTCTTGTGAATCTAGCCAGATATAAGCAGAATATCTGATAGATGTAGTAAAAAGTCTTTAAAAATTAAAATATGTTCTCTGTATCTGGAATCTAAGCAAGGAAATGTGGTGCTGGGATTTTTGAATGAACTATCCTGAGGAATTCAGGAGATGAGACTCAGTGATTGCAGAAGAGTTGGCTTGCACTCCCAAAATATCTCTCCTCCCTCATAAAGGATAATTTAATTTTAATTCCTGCTTCAAAAATCTCTCTGACTGCTGAATGGTTTGGCCTTTGCATAAATTAAGACATTCACATAGCTTTCCCCCCCCATCACTTTCCCACTGGAAGGAAGTTGGATGATTTGCAATTTAATTTTTCCCATGGGTATTTCAGATGTTGTACACTGTGGGTTCTGACATTTCCAGCATGCTGGGGAAGAGATCCTCTCCCCTGTTTCTGATCCAGGCTCTTGGAGGAGTCTTGTAAATTCTACTTTTTAGCTCACCAAACATGCTGAAAGGAGGCTCAATCACTTTTCTTCCGCTCTGTACTCTTCCCCCTCCCCCATTATTTCTAAATAAACTGTACTTTATTTCCATGAAATTTCTTCTCTCAGATCTGCCAGTGTGGCCCTCCAGAGATGCAGGAGGGGGAGGGAGGACGGTCTTTTTGAACAGACAGCCCCAAGCTGCCTGGGTAAATAGGGTTTTTAGTTTCAGTTGCTATTTCAGTGAGACCACCTCCCATGAAAGCATTTGCACACTGGAAAGTGTACCCCTCAAGCACTTTCCTGAATAGGCTGCTTCATAGCACGAGAAATCAAAAGCAAATTGTTTTTCTTTGATAACTCTTAAGTTGTGCAGTTCAGTATAATGACTACATGAAGTATATTAGCAAATGTTCATGAAATGTCATTGCTGCAGTGCCTCATATCCTGTGAAGTGTGTTAATCAGTAGACGAAAAATAATCCCTCCAATAAGCAACAAAAGTTTTAGCTGTGGGTTTTTGGTTTGTTTTTGTTTTTTTAATAGTTCAGTCTGATGGTAGCTAACTGTAATGAACTAATACATTCAAACATCTTCAACCAGTTTACCTAGTTTGGGTGCAAAAGCAGTAATTTATTTGCATCTTCCATAAATTTGAATTCAAAGATGTTATTTTTCCATTAATTTCTTAGAGGCATGCAATGGATGTCAAGAGATTTATTTTAGCCTTGAAAAAACTCTTCCGCAGATATTCTTAATATTTCCACATTTAAGTATGTTACTTCCTTCTGCTCATTATAGTTTGTTGAAAACTTGTCTCATTTCCAAAATTAAATTTCAGTTTAAAATCACTAGCATAACCAGAAGTGTGTCAGTGCAATTTGTACTTACAGTGACAACATACATGTTGAATGGATATTGATAGCAACATTCCAGTACTAATACAACAACAAAGTCAAGTGTTTTCCTTTTAAAGTTTATCTTGTATAGGCAGGTTTCAAGATTTAATTACCTAATCTCCAGTGAAATTCAGTGGATTTGTATGCTTTATTCTGCTGAACTAATCTGAAAATCTGATTTAAGGATGAAGTAATTTGTTTGATATCACATAAATTCCTGGCTCAGCCAAACCTAAATCTTCCAGTGTTGGTTTTTAAACATAAAACATTTTCTTTGGGTTATAAAGAGAGCTTAGATGTGCTTTTGAACTTCTTTAAAGTTTTATACTATTTCACCTGTGCGTTTGGGAAAACTTGCTTTTAGCAGATTTTTGCAATTTTCCTAAAATCTGCAAAATGCCAGTGGACTCTAATGGTTTCATGAGTTTGCTAAGCCAATTTAAGACCTTGTTGTTATTGAACAAATTGGGTTGTCAGGAAGGCTGGGTATTCTACAGAGCATACTTGTGTTGTCTGCCAAAGCCACAGTGGCACATACTTGCAGGAACAGCCAAAATAGACACGGTGGAGAAATTTTGTGTGCATTTGGCCGAGTTCCCCAGCTTCTTGTTCTTTCCATTTCTTTCTTCATCTTTCTCTGGTGTTCCCTCTTTGAATATAAATCATAACCCACACTCAAGAGGGTCAGTAAATACCAGAAATTGCCAAGTTCTTACACCCTTCATTATGTCTTTAGTCCCACAGCCACCTCCTTTGGGTATTGCATGTGAGAGATATTCCCTGTTACCTGAAGTGTCAGAGAACTGGGTCCAATATAAGCCTGGGGAAGAGTTAAGCAGGGCTGATTTATGTGATCTTAGCCACTGTTCTCCTTCGAATAGGAACTGGAATATTTTCTTTATTTTATCCCCATTGGTCTTCCCATACCACAGGTAACAAAGGCCCCAGTCCTAGAGTGATGTGGTATGTCAGCCAAAAGCCTAGGCATTTAAATGGAGAGGAGTATTGTTTGGTTTCCTTTTTTTCTCCTTGTAAAATTCAAACCATGTTAAATTTGAAGAGCAATTGCCAGCTCTGGGATACCCATAATTTGTCCATTTTATGCGCATGAGTTAATACCTGTGAACCTGGTTCAGAGCATTTCCCTCCCCAAGACACCTGTCTTGTTCATAGTCCAAGTAAGGATCTAACATGGGGTAAATTGTAATTGTAGATTACTCATCTCACAGAAAGTGATTTTTACTCACTTCTCATGCTGTATTTGATAAATACCCTCTTGAGTTCAGCAGTATAACTTCATTAGTGCTAGGTTCAGGTATCACCCTTGAAAGTGATTTTCTATACGTTGACAAAGTCTTCAAGGTTCCTCAGGTATTTTTCAGTGACGGAAGGGTTGCCCTGTTTTGTCAAGGGGAGAGAGAGCTGTGTAGAGCAATAATGATTCAGACATGCTACTAAATTTAATTAAATTGTGTCTAATTAAATTTTGGAAATACATGCTTTTTTCCCCCCTTATGATGTAGTTTGTGTAGTAAACTACTGACTGCTGATCTCCATCCTCATGCTGTGTCTGCATTATTATGAGTGAGACATCTTTCTAGATACATTGGTATGGCCATTTCAGAGCAAATGTGCCATTTCAAGTCAGTGTTTGCTTAAGATCATCATCAGGTTAAACCTTTGTCATCCCATCTGTGCTGCTCCCTTACCAGGAACTGTTATGTTCATCTCCATTCGAAATTTTTAAATACTGAATTAAGCAGCAAGTCGGCCTGCCTACCTAGGGAACCAGTCATTTGATACCACCTACTCCAGTGTGGAATGCAAGCTCCTCAGCACTTGTTATGCAAGGATGGGAATGGGCAAAATGCCTGGAATGTTGATAGCTCAAAATTAACTGTTTTTTCCATAGGAATATGTTAAATTGCTGGATCAGTAGGGACCTCAGTATCTGGCATTAGGCCAGATAAAAGCACTCCTTTGCAGTGACTACAGTTAAAAGAGTATCTTAAAACTACTCCGTAGGAAGGAAAAATGCATTTGAAAAGCAGAGGCTTCATAAAGGATCCTAAATATTTCTTTTTCCACTTTAGGTTGCAATCTATCTCAAGTCATTGATTTATTTAAGTGGATGTTTTAAGGCAGGTTAATATATGCACTGAGTTTGAAAACAGCCATTTTCTTCTAACAAATCAGCAGTGAGAGTGGCTAGTGTGGTACAGGCATAAAGTCTGGCATAGGCAAGCATAGTGAAATGGCTTATTTCTGTGTTTACTGTGATTGGAAGAAAAGTTCATGTTTGAGGAGACAGATTGCAATTATGGAACATAACTAAGAGGATTTTTTATTAAGTTCTGAGCATAACTAAACATGACTACTCAGATTTTTTTCTTAGTTTTGAGTGAATGAGACCGTAAAAGCCTTAAGGTTGTCTTCTAGCCCAGGAGATAAATATTAAAAAGTTTGTCACTGGTAGTTTTTTGGAACAACTTACCGTACAGAAGGATTCCTCAGTGGAAAGCAAGCAACAAAATTGCCCCAAAACTTCAGTTCATGTGCAGGAAATAGAGGTTGCAGAAAACTGGCTTATTGGTGCTTCAGCAGATACCTATATTATATAGTGTTTTGTGCCTGCTTTTTTTTTGAGTAAAGGGAAAACTGTAGAAACAAGAAGAGCTAGCTGAAAGAGCTAGCTAAGAGTGTCAAGGGAATCAAAAGTAAATACCTAATCAGATTTTGGAACTCTTCAGTGATACAAACCTTGTCCACAGCAGTACTTTTCCCCCTTTAATAACAGCATAATTAAGTTATTGTATGAGAACTTCCTACTTTGAAAGCATCACCATAACAGAAATTAAAGGGAAAAGCAAACTTTAAGCTGGAATGTCATACACAAAGGAAGTTACATGCTCTCAGCAAGCTCAAGTGTCTAAATTAAAACCTCTTGTATTTAGTGGGGGTGGTGTTTTACTCCCCAGTCAAGTGGAATCATTGATTTGCTAGCACTGAAAGAGGGGGATCTCTCTTCCCTGATGATACTTCTCTCTTCCTTGTTGCCTTTATTAGTGTTCATTTGCACCTGTGATCTGCTTCTTAACAAGCTCACCCTGCAATGTAAAAATAACTAGCAAAGCAATTGTGAGTGTTAAAATGAAGGAAAGGGTCAGTGCTTCAGCTGTCTTATGAAGAAACACAGAGACTTCAGATGAATCTCATCTTCTTTGGTCTGCAAGCTGTGTAAAAGCTTATGAACACAATCACTCAAATAGTCCAGGCTCATCTGATTCACACTCGCTTGCCAAGCTATGATAACTCAATTGTACTGGAATTCTGTGATTCTGTTGAAGGGATCTTGAGTCCTTATTTGTTTTATTTGGCACTGAACACCTGAAAATCAAGCTGTATGTGTTCAGGAGTGTTTACTGAATCTTTAACAGCAGAGCAGCCTGGATAGGGGAGAGAAGGGATCCTGACCCTGCTTGTGCTCTTCCTGGCCCTGACATTTGGTCAATGGTGCAAGGTGTTCTTCAGGAAGCTGCATCTGGAATTCATGCACAATGGCTGAAGTGTGAAATATGTAGGCTGTATGGATTGATTCACAATGGTGCTTTCAGTAGCTATTGGCAGGAAGTTGGTTATTAATGCAAGGAGGAGGAAATGGTATTGAAGGGCTTGATAAAGTATTCTGCTTTAGACAAAAATATGACATAATACCTAATTTCTTTACCTGCTGTAAATGAAATCGAAGGTGGGGGTGGGGAATGACAGTGAATTTCCTATTCATATATGAAAGCAGTCTTTTGCAGCACTGCAAAATGACTTATATTGATAGCTTATTTCCCTTCCCCTGATAAGAAGATGGCCAAATACTTCTGAGATGTCAGTATGAGATAAACCTTATTGCATGAGGTTTTGTTTTCAGATGGGGGAAACCCTGCTCTTGTCATGTCTATGCCTTTTCTTTTACTCCTAATCACATGTTATCACACTGTGGATCTTCTCTTTGTGTGTTACGTGCTTTTACCTTTCTTTGTTTGTTATTAATTTTCTTTCTTACCAGATATTTTTGAAAAAGATAATTTTAACCAAAACCAATGAACTATATATCCCACTTCTATGGCTGGCTTAAACACGCCTTTTTTTATTTAGAGGGTAGTAATCTTTTAGAGGTACTGATCTTTGTTTGAATGCTACCATTTCAAAGTGAAGATGAAAGTGAGGTGTAAACTGCAGAAATGTTGTACAGTTCTTGAGTTTCAAATGTTCAAAAATCAGAAAGCTAGATTTTCTGTTATAATTTTGACTGTTACATTCTAAAGTGTCTAAATTGTCGCTGCAAGACAAACATAAATACCGATCAATAAGTGTTCTCCCTCTTATGCCAAAAGAAACATTTGTGAAATGTCTAGCTTTAGTGTTCTTGGTAATACTGATAAGAGTTCAAAATTCGTTTTTAAAAGAACATTTTGTTAAAATGTCAGCTGTGGAATTATTCTTAAAACTGTTGTTTCACGTAATGGTTCAGCATATTGAGATACAGGAAACTACTTTTAACTATAAAGCATGCTACAGAAAAAAGATCAAGTTAGCTTATTTAATTGCATATTTTTATGACAGATTCATCTAAAGCCACTTGTATTTTGTAACCAGTAAATCTTGTCTTTCTCTTCTGCATTTTTACATATATTTATCCTCTTTTAAAGAGTTTCGAATATACAACAGCAGCTGGCCTTGTTAGATAATGAATCCTGGCCAGGAATGGCTGAAGCGGACAGGGACCGTCTTCAGCTCATCAAAGAGAAGGAGGCTCTTCTTCAGGAGTTGCAGCTCATCAGTCAGCAGAGACGATCCCCAGAAGATGTTGCACGTTTGGAGGAAGAAAAAAGACGCTTGGAGGATGAAATTCAGCGAGCTCGAGCAACGTCTGCTCATGGGGCCACTGAAAGGTTTGGGAACTTGAACTGTTTTCTTCTCTATTGTGAGATCCATATAGGTAGCTTGAAAAGGAAGTGTAGGGGATTTCATTGTGTTTAAGGAAAAAGTAGGTTACTACAGAAATTTACTTTCAGAAAAAGAGGAGACTGCTCCTGACTGTCACTGTTCTATTCTGTTTGTCTTGAACTTTTCTGAAGCAGAGTTGAGGTGATGTTGACAAGTTAGTTTTCCTTTCATTCACCTAAAAAGTCTGAATAGGAAGAAGAAATCTGAATAGAATCCCAAAAGATGCTTGGAATAAGTCTGAGTGATACTGTCTGATAATAGAGACCTGAATAACATTACCTGGATATTGAAAGATTTTTCTGTTACTTGCAGTGGAGTAGTACTCATCTCCAAAAGCATCAAAACGAAGATTGTTTGCTATATTTAGTTTCTGCCTTTCAACAGGAAAGTTAAATGATTATGTTTTTGCTTTTATATACAATATTTCCTTTTCATTTGCAATCTCAGCAGTGGGAACACATCCCAATTCTGACATTCAAAGAACACAGTAAGCAGAGTCATTCTTGAAAACTTAAAAATCAAGTTATATGTAAAATAAACAACCCCAAAAACATATTAGTGGAAACACTATGTTTATTTCGAAGTTGCCCAGCTTTTCCTGTAGCCAGAGAAAAGGACAAAACCTCTTAATCTCTTTTTACCACAGACTGCTTCCAGTGAAAGCAAGAAACTACTTGTTCTTGCTTCTCTTAAATAGTGGTAAAACCTCAGCTTTGACACTTCAGCAAAAACCTACATGAACCGGCTTTGATGTGATCTGTGTAAAGGTTAATCTTTACACATTTAAGACACTTTAAAAATACTTGAAAGTGCTTTCCATATACAGATTTTGACAACTTCAGTTTCTTTGAAAGGGCTTACTTCAGACAGTAAATTCAGGCAATAAATAGAAAATTCACAGCCAACCTACAGGTCAGTGTAATGTATTTTGCAATTTTGCAATATCGTTACATTGGCTTTCCAGCTTAAACTGACAGAAAAGGGAGTTCACTTTACACTGTGGTGTAGTAAGTTTTATTTGTTGTTTTTGGGCTCTCATGTTAGGTAGTGCATACTGTGTTGGCAAGAAGGCCAAGCTATTTTTCCATGGAGTTCATGCTGTGGAAACCAGCATTCCAGTGTGGTACTTGATACTTCAAATGCTAGCAGAAAGTTGAGCAGAAGTTAGAGTAATACTGATGGGCTCTCTATTTTTGTATAAAAAGTTGGAGGAAAACTTAACTATTGGTAGCCCTAATTTTTTGTTTGTTTTAGACTCAGCAATAACCAAAAATATTCCTCATTCTGCTTTTGCACTTCATTCTAGTTGTGAAATACAAAGGTGTTTCTTTCTTAAATAATTAGTACATCTGTTGCTGAGTTTTAAAGGCACTGAGTTATGTACAGATCAAAATGAACTTAAAATCTCTATGACAGAGGTGGGTGTTTTATTGTTGAGGTTGTTTTGTTTTGTTTTTGTTATAGTGTTACTTTTAGTAAGATTGGCTGACAGCCTTAGTTGGAGGCACATCTTACCCTTTAGAGCAGGTACCTACCCTGCAGCATCTATCACTGTGGAGTGTAGGTTCCTAAGTTTGTTTTTTACAGTAGATGGTGTGAATATCTCTGCTTTCCCTTGCAAGCTTTTGAATCAGTTAAGTTTCTTATGTCCATTTGTCCTTTTCTTTTGGTTCCTGTGTGCAGTGCCTATATGGTGCAAGTTTGCATAGCTGAGCTGCAGCTTTCCTCCTGCTACTTGGTTAACCTGGCCTGGGGAGCACTGAGGCATGAGAAAAGCCTGAGAGCTGCTGTTTTATCCAGGAGAACTCCCTTTCTGATGATTTTTAAACCCTTTTCATTAACATGTTGAATTCTAACATCTGTCTTCACAGCTGAGGAAGATCTGAGGCACTCTAATAAGTTTGATCTGCTTTCTCCAAACTGTCTGTCAGAATCCCCATTTCCAGCCACCTTATGGTGTAGGACTGGAGCTGTAACTTTCCTGGACATACAAAATATACAACTCAAACCAGAATACGACCCTGATACTATCTTGAAGTTCAGTGGTTGGGCTTGGAAAAACAAAACATCAGGAATATAATTCTGGATCCAGAAAAAGAATCCAGTAGATACAATCTATTATTTGAAATTCTAATGATGTCAGAATACAGAATTTAAGGTATCTTATAGGTGTATGAGATTGACAGCATTAAAGTTATATTCCATTTGTGTTGTGGCAGTGGTACTGAGTAATTCAGCTGCTTGTTACTAGAATGGGCAAAAAATAAGTTTCAGCATGAGATTTTTCTTACAATGTAGTAGTGAAAATGCCTGCTTAAATATGACAAATATATGCACCTAAAACACATAGACTAAGAGCTTAAATTTGACATTGGTGGTTATGCTTAACAGAAGTCCTTCAAAAATTGTCTTTTTATCTTTGAAACTTTGCACTAATTATCTTGGATAATAGGGCTATTTGGAATTTTTTTTTGTGACAAGGTAGAAGGTCATAGTATTTTAATGGCAGAATCAGATTGATGCAAGGGAAAAAAAGAATCTTGTAGAGTCTGATATTTTTACCTAGGGCTTTTTGACTTTGCTAATTGCTGTAATATATTTTCAGCATCATGGCTCTTACACTGTGCTTCAGTTACTTTTCTTGTCTGGGAATTCTCCTGGAGTCTTGGTTCTTGTGTTCTTGCTGAAATTGCCATTGCTGCATATGAGCAGCATAAATTAAAACTTTTCATTAAACAGTGCAACTTTTTTTTAACATTCAAAACTTCAATGCATTGATGTTTTTATGCGCTTGGGAAGCTCCTAGCGCATTTTGAACACTACTGTGATGAAGAAAATAGTAATATGTATCTGTTTAATTATAGGATACTGTTACAGGAGAAGAGAAATTGTTTGCTTATGCAACTAGAAGAAGCTACACGTTTAACCTCATATTTACACTCCCAGTTAAAAAGGTAAGTTATGTAAAACCAGCAGGTTTTGAAGTAACTACAGCAGAGAGCAATAATAATAATGTATGAAGTTTACCTTTTTATACTTTTATGTATGTGTGCCAAGTAAATGAATTTTTTACTACATTTATACAATTTGCTCTGTGGAATGTGATGATTTGGATGGAGTTTTATAAATAGTATTAGTGACAACTATTTGGGCTACATTATTAAGTGTATTTGGGAATTTTATATGTTCCCGTACTTTCTGAAAAGGAGATCAGTTCTTAAAATCTGTTGTAATGTTACAGTTTTACTAATGGGAAGATAGCATTCTTTTAAGTTCTGTGAATTGTTAATATTCTGATACCTTCAAAGGTAGGAGGTTTTGGTGAGATGACAAAATTTTGCTATTTAAATACAAGAATGTGTTAAGACCCACACAGAAGTCCAGAATGCTTTGCATATTCACACTCACAGCTGCCTTTTGAGATGCAGCTCTTGGGAATTCCTCAGTTTAACACCGCACCAGCATCAAAAGCTCAGTTCCTGCT
>NW_008238464.1:12919523-12924155 GCF_000691975.1 Corvus brachyrhynchos
ATTCCTGTCTCACTTCATCTCTCTCTGGCACTAATATTCTTCTCCCCCTTAACTGAGAATGGTAAGAGGAGCTGGAATAGGATTCATCCTAGAGTCTTTTTATTTTGCATTGAAAAAACCTGTGAGAGTGACGCTTACACAGCAGTTTGTTAGAACTTTGCAAATCCCTTTGCACTTCTTCTCCCTGGATTGTTTATGACCAATCATTTATGTAAATTTGAACTGGATCATGGTAATCTGTCATTCCTGGCTTTACATTGAGTCTGCTGATCCAGAGCCTGCTCTGGCCTCTCTTCTGCCAAATCACAGCTGCTTACATGTTGGAGGAAAGAGCAGGCTCATCCTGTTAGACTGTTGTCTTCAGGCACCGAAGCACTTAGCCCTGATTTGGTTGTCACATGTGCTGCTCCGGTCATGGTTGTGCCTGAGACCAAGGCAAGAGACATGAGCTAGACTTTAAAATGCCAAATCATCTTTCCATGTCACCATACTGAATACATGTGAAATTGCTTTTGTAATCTGGATTAGTGTTTTAATGTCTGCATTGGTGGTTCTGATTATATTTGAAAAGGCATTTTTGTGTTTTCTCTGTCTTTGCATGTCATAGTCTGTCAGCTAGCACCCTCACCATGTCCTCTGGCAGCAGCAGGGGATCCCTGGCCTCCAGTCGAGGATCCTTGGCCTCCAGCAGAGGCTCCCTCAGCTCAGTCAGCTTTACGGACATCTATGGCCTTCCCCAGTACGACAAATCCGACAGCGTTACAGACTACGGGCAGCACTTGCGCTTTGACATCATTCCCTTCGAGTCTCTCACAAAGGATGTGCCGTACGCTGATCCCATCGGACACTCGAATTTCAATAAGCAGCGGAGGTCTCTGGATACCCCGCAGTCCCTGGCATCCCTCTCATCGCGGTCCTCCTTGTCATCGTTGTCCCCTCCAAGCTCGCCTCTGGACACCCCATTTCTCTCTGCGTCACGAGATTCTCCATTGGCTCAGATGTCAGAAGGTTTTGAGGAGATGGCAGGCATAGGAGCCCTGGAAATGCTCAGGGCTCCGACCACAGCCTTGGGTGATGATGATGCACAAGGCACGAGTTCATCTCAGACGTCCGCTTACCCTCTCGACAGTGAAGGGCTGAGAGAAATGGGACCACACCTGACTGCTATCCAGACTGGTGGAGGTGAGTTTATGGATATTACTATTTTGTCACATTGTCTTAGAAAATGTCACACAGACCTAAGCATGCCAGCACAGTAGAGATTGTTCCTCAGTTAGGCTTATTTACTTCCATCAGTTAAAAACTGCATGGTAGATGTTATCTGTTAAAAGCCTGACCAAAACACAGGAAAATCCCCCAAGCCCAAACTCTAATTTTAGGGCAAAGAGGTGAAATAATAGAGAAATCCTTGTCAATAGATCTTAAAACAGTGGTGAATTGACTGGAAGAAAGGGAATAGAATATAGACTTACATTGGAGTGTAGCCTATCAAGGACCTAGCAAGAATGAGTAAGGTGTTAGAAAAAGTATGGGTTAATTGCTTCTGAGGGCCCCAGTTGTGCTGATGTTGCCTTTATTCTGATAATGTAAAGCAACACAAACCCAGGAGAGATAGGAAACAACCAATAACCACCCCCTACAAAAAACCCAAACACAAAATATGAGGTGATGCTGCTGACAGTGCTTGAAGGCTGGCTGACTCCATGCTGAATTTGTACATATTCCAGACCAGATTTCCTTGTCCAAGTTCTGTGATGGAGCAGAAGCCACAGTGGCATGGCTGTCAGGAGTGCGTGGTACAATCATGAGTAGGTGCTTCGTCAGCAAAGGAGCATCTTTTGTAGGGAATGTGCGAGACATTGGGTATCTGTTTGGCTGGTTGTGTCTGAGCAGCTATGTGTGCTGTGATCTCAGAGGAGTGATGGGTGCAGTTAGCACAGCACACACACTATTGAGTTTTCCTTTCCTGCTGGACTGTCAGATTGATGGACTTACTTTAGCTTGCATTGGCAGAAGCTTCTGAAGCACTGCAGTTGAGAAACGTAAATTAGAGAAATCAAAAGAGGAAACAGAAAACCTGAAAAAATGAAACAAAATTAAAAGCCTGAGCATACAGGAATGCGACAGATTTATTTTCCTGTTTTGATCAACCAAATGGAGAACTGCTCTTAGTATGAAAAAGAAAATCATGATAACATTTTTGTGTGTTGACTTGCTCTTTTTTTTAATAAAACCATACTAGTAAAGAAATATATTTAGAGTTTATCTTACTGTTAAATTTTGTGATTCCCATCCAATTTCTATATCCAGAATTGTGTGTTAGCAGTTGTGTAGAATGTTGCATTCGGGACTCATGCCATCAGGAGTAATACAAACTATGGCCAGAGATTGGATCATACTATCATACCAGAATCTTATTTGTCAAGTGATAATACAAATGAACATGGACAGTATTTACGGAAAACCTTTCAGGTTTTCATATTAAAAAAGAAAACATTGCCACAGTGCTAAAAAGCCTGTATTGTTCAAAAGCATTTAAGTCTAGACTCACCTACTTTTCTTAATACAGCTAGCACTGCCAGAAGATACTGCAGCAGAATTTACTTTTACTAGCTGTAAACATTTCTAGTGCCCTTATTGTAGCTTTCAGACCAAAATAAACAGAATTCCAGAGACCAGTGTGAAAACTTGTGCTTAAATTAGTGCTGTGAAGAGGCTTCCTGAGGTTTTCTTTAAACCTCAAATCAGACCACAGCATGTCTTCACCCATTGTGGTAAGTGAAAAAATCTAAGTAGTTCATTTATAGCTTGTATGTGTTTCCTAGAAGTGAAAGCCTGGTGTGAGGGCCTAGGCAGCAATACAGGATGAAGGGCAACTTCCTGCTTTGATTTTCCTTTTCTCTGTTCTCTGCTGTGTTTCTACACATTTCACATTTCTCTGAAAACCTCTGTGCTTAACTTGCTGTCAGTGCTGCGGTGTCCAGCTCCTAGTCCAGAGGTTACAACTTTTCTCTGTGTACAACAGAGTATATTGTGTTGCTTTTTGAGGAAGAATATATGATTAAAAGGTGGCCAGGCTGCCTTCTTTTGAGACTTTTTTATTTTTAATATTTGCATTTGGAAACAATTACTTAAAATTAACCTTTCTGATTTTTGACTGCTTTGAGTTCCACACTCACTAGCCGGTGGTTTGGAATTGTAATGCAGTTGTTTGCAAGTAGCAGTTGGAAGTTTTGAAAGTATGTTGGTTTTGTACTCTTTTCCTGGAAGAATTGAATGGAGCATCCAGCTTGTATGCCAGAGTTGGGAGCTTGCAGATACCAGGGGTTTTGGATTTCTCTGAGGTAGCATGCAGTGTGCCCTGCTGCTGCCACCCGATGGCCTGGCAGCAGAGTGCCATGCTGCAAAAACAGGAGGCCTTGGTTCTGGCAAACCTTGGCCTGTTCCTTCACTAGACAAAGCATGAGGTCATTTTGGTAATTTGCAAATAATGGGGGGTTGGAGGATTAACACTGAATAAACTGCATGAACTTTGCACTGATGCAGCACTTGAGCAAGTTCAAGGGGTTCTTCAGGGACTGCAATTTTGATGTCCAGTTGCTGATCTGCTGTTTTATTGTTCTGCATGTCACACGGTCATGTTGTGAAATAAATTTGCCTCTGTGAATGGAGGGAATATGCTTGAAAAGTTAAATCCATCATATTTATAAAGATGGGAGTGGGAGGAAACATATAAATAAAATATTGGACTTTAATAGCTCGACTATCCCTTCTCTATACTAAATCTTTCAAATGCTAAATTTCTTTTAATGCCTAAATAATCTCTTGTTTATAAAATATTGTCAGACATCTAAAGGGTGATTTATCACTGTATGCTTTTTGTCTTGTTTCTCATGCGGCACAACAGAAAAATTCACTGTAAGTGAACTGAAATTTCTTATTGTGTGTTTTTCTGTGTGATGTGTTGGTTGTTTTGTTTTGGGGTGGGTTGTTTTGGTTTTTTTTTTTTTTTTTTGGAGTTGCATGAGAAGAAACAGATTTTGCTACATTTGGTTTTGTTTGGTATTTTGCTGTATCTGTTTAATCATTATGGCATACTTAATTTTTTTGCTATGTCAACTAAACACACATTTACAGCTGTAGTTAAATTCCTGGGGAAAGTATTCTTTGACCTTCAGCTTTACTGTATAATAGTAATGCCTGACTGTGTTATGGTAGGTAAGGTCTGTTTGTGTCTCTGAGCAGTTTTTATGGAGTGTTCTCCTCTTTTATTAGTGTATTTTGAGCTGACATGCAGTATTTGTAGTCACCCAAGCCTGTGAAACATGCTTTAGATTTATGTGTTTTTGTAGTGAATGAAAGTTTGGGCAGCAAAATTTCCTTTGAAGTTCATTTTTTCAACTAATGACAATGAGAATATTCTTTCATTCAGGGCTGTCTTATATTTATCAAGCTTTGGCACTAAGTAGTTCTGGAAAATCATATATATTGTTTACTGATTTTGTTATTTAAATAAGAAAATGGAAGGTAATCATCTGTCTTAGAAACCTAGTTTTTAAACAATTCCTTAGCTTCCAGCATTGCAGTCTGTAATCTGTGCTAAATATTTTCTGTTTAAAACAAAATTTGGTC
>NW_008238464.1:12924184-12995582 GCF_000691975.1 Corvus brachyrhynchos
TGCATCTCTCCCAAATTTTCTGTGATTGTCCAGAGGTTATCGAATGCTTCTATGGCCTGCAGACGGTGAGCAAATCATTGTCAAGTTACAACACTGTTGTAATGTGTCAGTTTTTAATTTCATTATATTGGTGCTTGAGACCAACTTTTCCATCCAGCCAAACTGGGAACCTGAACCTCCCAAGGACAGAGCCCACGAGATCTTTCCTCTGCTACGTTTATACAAAGCGTTCACAGAGGGGGTGAGCCAAGGGCTTATTTACGAAAAGAAGTTGTCCTAGTGTAACTTGTTGAAATTAGTACAGAAATTATAGAAGCACTTAAAAAAAAAAATTATACACTTTTGTGAAGTTCAACCTCTTTCCAGAGATATAAAATTTTTGAGAAACTTAATATGTAGATGTCTGTACAGATTGCTAGTTTTGATTCTTCATTAATACCAGTGACAGAACTGAGGTGGGCTCTCCAATTTGAAAATCCTTTAAAAAACAAAAGGAAGAAAAAAACCAAACAACCAAGCAAACAAAAAAAATACCCAATCAAAACAACCCCACAAACCCACCCACCACTTTTGTACAAGTGATATAGAGGAGAGCGTGGTTCAAATGCTTTGTGTGTGCTCATTTGGCTCTCATTTGTGGTGAGGATGTAATGAATTGTACTGCATGATCCATGGGTTGGATGCTGTAGCTGGAGATGGGAAGGAGTGGTGGTTCTTTCTCTGGGTGCAGAGACACGTGCAGATTGGGCTGTTTCTACCCTGAAAATAAATTTCCTGTCTTACCTAAAGCTGACAAAATCCTTCACTGAATTTCATTGAGAGGTCCATAGGGCTTATGAATCCAAAGGACAGAGAACTGGCTCTGCTGATATATAGGAATTTTAGCTCCAAACAGGACTGGGTGAGTTTTGTAACACCTTTGGTAACTTTGTGCTGTTAGTGGCCTGGTAATAGGAATGTGTCTTGGGCTGGCGCAGAACCTGCTGGGCTTGGTGCACCTTCTCTGCCAGTTCCACAGTGGGTTGGTTAAAGCTGACCTTAGAGCATTTTGTTGATAGCAGCAGCGTGGTTGTGTTGATCTGGAAGACTTTTAGCAAGTTCTCATATCCCGATGTCCTGTCCTGGTGGTACTTGGGTGGGAGGTGAGGTGGGTACCGTGCAGGGGGGTGGCTCACCATAGCTCATCTGGGTTCTGGCAGAGGCTGGTATTCTGTGGAAGGAAACTTACTGAGTAGGTGTCAGCAATAAATTCGGATGCCTTACAATAATGTGCAACGGAGGTACTTAACAAGCTGTTACTTTGAGTAAGACATGCTTCATCCCTAGTTGAGGCAGTAAGCTGTAAATGTCAGCTGGTGCTTGTCTCCCATGCATTGTGCTACTGTCACACTGCTGAAACTGTCAATGCTTCCTTTCTGTCTTAAGTTTGTAAGCATGAGCAGAAGCAAATAAAATGCTTTCCCCACTTTTGAGGTGCCATCTCTTTGCCATTGCTTTCCTGCTTTGAGGACAGTCATTGAACTGTAAGCAAAAGGGGGTAAAAGTTCTTCCCTGTACAGTGAAGAAACTGCACTTCGCATGTCTGTTTAGTGTTCTTCTCTAGGACTCAAAGGAAAACAACGTCAAGTTAGGAGCTCTTGTTGAAGTGTTGAAGCCTTCCCTATGCAGTTCTTGAATGTTACTGCTTGTGCACTTACTTTAAAGGATTGGTAGCTGCTGTACCTACTTGCCTGTGCAAAACCCCATGTATAACATAATTTTGTTGGTATTACAACATGAAAATGATTGCTGAGTTGCTATTTATCGTGTGGCTGGTGATTCGGGGAAGAGTGGCAAAGGGGGTTGAATATTGTTTCCTCCTTCCCCCAGTCAGTTTTCAAAGTAATTCACCAAGAATTTGAAAAAAACAGTGGTCTGAGTGAGCTGGAAAACACTGGTTCTTTTTGATAATGCCTCTCAGACTGTAAATAAAAGCTGCTATTATGTGATGGTGTAAACAGTATGCTTTGAGACTTTGTATTAGGAAACAAATGAGAACAAAACCTCACATTGTGTTATCAGATAACTTTAAAAAAGAATTAGTCTCTGTGTTTGTTTTCAACCTATTGTATATTCAGTAGGTAAATCTGAAAAGCTTAGGATATCATGTGTACATATGTGAATTAATGTAAGTCTTCCTTTAGGAAGGAATTATTCTACCAGAAAAACATTTAGTAACAATGCAGTTGGTTTATACTTAGTCTCATCAGAGAGCAATTAGCCGCAAACTTCCTTCCTTCTCCCACAGAAAATCTCTGGTCAATCCTATTCTAGGTTTCTAACTTCAAGTTAGATGAAAAATCAGTGACCTGCACTTGTGCTGTTTTGCTGCAGTTTTGATACAATATGTTTCTTGTTTAATTTTGAAGAAATTCCCTTGAGCTGATGTTGTTCTCACTTTTTTTCTCCATGGCAGCTGTAACTCTGCGAGGAGACAGTGGTAGAAGATCGGAGAGGAGAGCCAGGCGAGTTTCAGCATGTCTCTCAGATCATTCACTGGCTAGTGACAGTGGCGTGTTTGAAGCTTTAAGCAAAAGGTCAGGTGTATAAATGCATAGTAAGCTGGAAATATTCCTGTTCTGCCACATGGCCCAAAAGAATTAGTTGTGAATTTAGGAGTAGGCTTTCAAAATCGCTAGTTATTAGTAACATAAAACTACTAGATTGCATGTTTTAAAGGAAAGAAGCTTTTTACATGCAGTCCACTGTCATCTTCAAGTGCCAAGTCCCTTTTGCTGTATTGTCTCTGATATTTTAACATCATATCTCCCTTGAAAGTTTTCTCATCCGATTAGTCATAAATCAGTAATTTTATTTCAACCATCTATAACAAAATAAAATTATACAGTGTGACTAACAATTCTGAGTATCATGTGATAAAAGTATAACTGCAAGGAAGAAACATACAAACTGCCAGAAGTCTAAAAATGTGTAGGTTCACCAAGTGATTGAAGGATGTAGAAAGACGTGTTACTTAATACAATTGTTTTAACACAGGAAGCAGTAACTGGGATGAAGATAAGTTTTGGAGGATGCTAAAGAGAAATGGAAGACAAAAGAAATATTAAAATAACCTAAATATCTTGAAAGAGTAATTCTAAAACCTCAATTTTTACAATTGTGAATTACTGCTACTGTGTGTTTTTAAACAGATGTCTCAATTCCTCCTACATTACCACTCCCTCCTGTATTACCAAATAATTGCTTATATCCACAAATCACAAAATAATTATTAGTTCATAATTTAGCAGCTTAGGTCACTATGTAGTTTACAGTACTTTCTGTTCCTGCAGGAATGAAGATCTGGAAGAGCCTGTTTATGGTGATGCTGCCAGTAATGAAGAACCACAAATACATGTTGGATTTCTGTGAGTAATTACTCCTCTTTCTCCCTATCAACTCTGCAGGAATTGCTCACTACTTTTCTTGTTTATGATTTTTAACTTTTTAATAAACTGAATCGTGGTGGATATTTTTAAGAAGTTTCTGAACTGACAGCCAAAGTTCAGTGGATGTACAGATTAGTCAGTCATGTGCCGCTTTGTGTTGGGGAAATGCCTTAACCACAGTTCATTCAATGTCCTTTCAATGCTGACTGATAAAAGGGCCTTCGTTACTACTTTCAGTAGCATTTATTTTCACTGTCAGGGCCATTAATGTGAGTATGGCTATAGGGATATGTCTCTGTAAGCGAGATCTTTTTCTGCTGGATAAAGGAGGATTACCTTAGGAAAGTCACAGGTGAAGAGACACAAATACAGCTGTACAATACATCTTTGAAATCCTGTGCCTATGGCATGCTATTGTTGGTAGTGGGAGTAGTGTGGGGAAGGGCAGATTATTGCTGTGCAAGACAGGATATTTTATTTTAGCCCTCCAGAATCATCTCTGCCCCTTGGAAAACTAATTCCTAAGACTGAGAGTTTTTAAAATATCAACCAACTTTGTTAGTGGCATTTCAAAATTCATGTTGATGTGAAAGAGTAGAATTTTTTTATTTGTTTTCAATGGCCCATGAAAATAATGCAGATGGATTTGTCTAATGTAACTGATATGTTGTTACACATGCACACACACATGCATATGGTGTAACTGTTTAAACTAAGGAATGTATTTGATAAAAGCTGTTTGCTGTCAAGACACATAGGAAGGCCAGTTGTTATTTTCAAGCTGAATAATGTTTAATTCACTTGGTTCTATTAACTTTGTTACTGTAGCTAATGCTTTTGATTGAAACTGATTTGTGCAAGAAATGTGTTTAACAAATGTGCTTTTGCATTCTTTAAATGTGTTTAGTCTTCATCTTTATTTCTTAAGCAAAGTATTGATGATTGGTGACTAACACAGGGAATTTATTTTCCAGGCATGACAGTGGAAGTGAATGTCTGCTGGTCCATGTGTTACAGCTGAAGAACTTTACTAGTCTAGTTGTTAAAGAAAACTGCAAAATGTAAGCTTAAATTTCACCCAGAGTCTGATCATTGCTTGTTTTATGCTGCAGTTATATATACCGTAGATTTATTTGGTTTCATTCAAAATTAAGCCATTTCTGGAGAAGATGGAATGTCTTAATTTCCATGAGGAAAGGGTTAATTTTACGGCCATATCCCTTTTATAGAACTTGTGTCACACAAATGTAGTCTCTGTGTTCTTACATGTTTATTGTGCAGAGGAGAGTTTGTTCAAAAATATCTGAGATATTCCAGAGTAAGCTTAGTGTATTTTTCTCAATTCCTATGGCAACGTCTGTATTACTCAGTAAGAGAGATACCTTGCCTTTTATCTTTAAGAAAGAAAACCACACCAGGAAACATGCAAACAACAGCAAAGGATCTGCAGGCTTTTGTGGCCTGTACAGCTCTCCTTGAGTATCCGTGAAAGACCTTCTGAAAATAACGTTAACACAAGTACTAGCTGAGAATCAGTACAAAAGATTAACTTTTTTTTAACCTCTGACAGCTTGTGCTACTTTTTTCAAATTTTGTATCACATATAGAATATATCTTAGTTTATTCTAATAAATGTTTCTTAAATAATCACAGTGTTGTCATAAAACACTGTTTTATCTAGAGATATGTATCTTAGCATATTTTAAAGAAATTCAACGTGTAAAAGTTGTTGATTCTTTATCTCTGGGAGAGGTTGTTTGAAAACTGGAAAATGAAGGTATGATAACATTGTATTGTAAAATAAGTAATTTGGTGGGAGCTGTTAAATTGACATACATCTCCCTGAATGAATTGATCTTTGTTGAAAACTTCATCTTGCTAACACTGCAGAACTGCAGTGGAAATTCTTCATGTAGGTCAGTACATTAGTGTTGGTCTTTTGCTCTGTTTGGTGTGAGTGCAAGGGCACATGATAGGGAAAAGTGTGAGTATTGTGTAGTACTCAGCCATGTTGCCTTGTCATCAGAAAAAGAAATAAGCATCATCTGAAGAAGGTAGTAATGTAGAGTCACCAAAGAAAAAGGTTAGTCCAGAAGGTTTGCTGGACGTTGTCGTCAAGGCAACCAGGCATCTAAATGACTCAAAATGCAGTTCTGTTCTTCATCCTTCTCAACCCTACCTTTGCTGGAACCAAGAAATTGCATTGCTGCAGAGTGAATTGATTGGTCTAGTCAAAAAATAAGTTTCTATTACCAAAAAGCAGAAGCTTTTATCAAGTTTAATTAACTCCTCCATGCATCTGTACATTATTTGAATCAGGTGCTGCGGCAGCTGGGGGGAAGTTTGCCTGCAGCAGCCAGTGAGCAGAGGAGCTGAATCTCTGCCTTTTTACAGCACGTGAATCTGTTTAACTGACTGATGCTCCACAGTCCAGTGTGCTGCAGTTCCACCATAAGGAACTCTTCCAGTTGTCCTCTAGCCATTTATTTACCTGCCAGTGTGAGCCTCTCTCTGGTGATGGCATAAGAGTTCTTGCAGCCATGTAGTCAACTTGAGTGAACCTCTGAGCTGGAGAGGGGTTTTTTAATCCTTAAGCCTTTGTGGGGTTTTTGCTAGGTTAGCTTTTTAACCCAGATAAATTTTCTAATCTGGATCACAACACAGTTGCATGAAACTGTTTGCTGGCATGAGGAAAGGAATAGGATATTGCAGGGGCTTGGCAAGCAGTCAGGACAGGGAGAACATGGAAACAATTCTCTAAGTAGCTCTGCTGCTTTTGCTGTTAGCTGAAAATGGTTGTTGATTGTTTTTGGCTTGGAGTCGTAAATGACATGGTACCACATATTTAAATTTGTCTTTTGAGACTGCAGATAGATGCAGTGACTGCAGATTTCTTTTGCCATCTGAATTTCTTAATTTCTTAAGGAGGGAAAAAAGGTTGCTTAGTGGGTAGAAGGAAGAAATGGATCCGTGACGCTTACGGGATAATTCAATTGCCTAAAACACAGGCATGTGTTTCCATTTGAAATAGCATAGCATAGCAAAGCACCTGGCCTCCAGCTGCTTCTGCTCAGAGGGAGGCTCTGTGTAGATCTCCCATAGATCCTCTTATAATTGGTAGCTCATTTTAAATGCCTTGGATACCTCAGGGCAGCTCAAGTGCCACTTGGTGCCTCTGCTTAAGCACCAAATTTTAAAAAAAAGTTTTAGTTAAAAAAATACAGCATTTTGAGATCAGCTTTGCAGATCTTCTGTGTTAAGGATGCAAAGTAAATCTGGTGATGAGATCATCTCAAGGTAGATTCTTAATGTAGAAGGTACACTGATGTTTTTGCTTAGCTTGATTTTGAGAAATGCAAAATGGCTTTCTTTTTCTGAATTGTGCTATTTGTCTGTTTTGCTGTTCCCAGTCATGTGAGAGTTTATTTGCCACCGCTTGAGTCAGGCACACCAACCACTTACTGCTCGAGAGCTTTGGAATTCCAAACTCTGTTAATATTTAATGAAGTGTTCCGAATCCCCGTGCACTCAAGTGTTTTGAAATTAAAATCACTGCAGCTGTATATCTGTTCAGTTGATCATCAGCAACAAGAAGAGCTATTGGTAAGTGGTTCTGTTTCTTAAAAGCCAAGTGGTATGAGAAACTAAAGTTACCAGAGGAATTTCTTTTTAAGATTAAAAAGAGATGTAAAAACCTAACTTTTCCTTAAGAAGTTCTGATAGAGTTACAGGTTAATGTGTTCATTTGTTCACATATGTAAGTATAATTCTGTAAGTAAAGAGACGAGATTTTAAAAAATACTTAATCTGACTTTTAAAAAGCTTTTAAACTACAGCGTGCTCAAGACTTAGGTTTCTGCAGGGTACTATAATGCCTGTGTGAGGAATCAGTACCATTCAAACAGGTTCCTACTAAAAAGATAACAAATACAGACCCCTTGTTACCATTTAGTAGTGGGTGAAGAGGACTACATTATTACGTAATTACATCAGTCTTAAACCTTGTTGCAGGGTAACAGTGGCCCTGGAACAGTTCTGTTACCTCAGCCTTTTACTTTAAACTAATTGAGATATCATATGCTAACTTCAGGTGTGTTAAGTGTTAGCTTCATTTAGCTGTTATCAAATACAAATATGCATAACTAAATCTGCCTTGGGGCTGATGTCCTGGCTATTTTGAAGTGAGTGGGTTGTCTTTGCAGTGGGAGGGTTTGAATGGGTAAGTGAAAAAAATTTTTAAGCCTATCAAGCTAAGAGGTACAGGCATCTCACTGTCAAGCTGGGCTGTGGACAAGAGGTGTTTATTTGAGCAAATGTGTGTTTGTTAGTCCACCTTTAAACTAAGTAGCATCTTATATACATAGAGTGGACCCAAGGTCTTGTCTGCAGTAGGAAGTTTTTTCTGAAGTGTATGTAATTAAAGAGAAAGCATCTCAATAAGAGGCTGGATATAATGGTGTAAAATGCTTTATACAGGTATATCCTGTTGCTCTGGGAAGCTCAATAGCTATTCAAGTGTGAAGCATCTTTCTATTGAAACAAGTGCATCTAAGTTTAGGGTGCTTTTATTCTAACTGCTGTTATTGAGTTGCCAAAAAAAAAATAGGTCGTCAGGTTATATTGGTAGGGATTTTTTTCTCTTTCATGGTCTTACTTTGGTTATGTCAGAAGTATCTTTGTCAACAGTAATTGGTAACATTGTTAATTTAGCAATACTCAAAGACAGAGAAACAATGCCAGTTTCTTAAGATAGGTACATTGAAGAATTTAAACATCATGATTGTTGTTCTCTTCAGCTGTAATTTGAGATTGAGCATTTTCTCAAACTGAGAAATCATGTGCTACGTGCTGCCTCTCTTTGGAACTGCTGTGATGGTCCCTGTCAACAAGGCCTTTGTCTTTCAAGATGTTTTCCACTGAGATTATAGAGTTTTTCCCACCTATTTAATAATGCATATATTTCTCAAATTCTTAATGACTGCTTTCTTTTTAATTACGATGTGCCAGTTTGATACTTTCCTAAGTGCAAAAGCCAGACTGGAGTTTATCCTAAATTATATAAGTACTTATACCTAACAGGGAATAAAAAAAAAAAAGTGGGAAATAGTTCAATTATAAAGAAATAAATACACTGCACTTGTGGGATGGTCTTAACAGTTTCCTCAATCTTTTACCCTTATGCCCTGCATGGCTGAAAGATTTTTTTCTGTCTTAAGTTGGCTTATTTCTTCCCTGGTGGCCTTGTCAATGTCAAGGTAAGGGAATTGTTATTTTCCATGATTAGCATATATAGTTCATGTTAAAACATAAAAGAAATATTAATGCCTTCCTTGCAATTGCCTGGCATTGCTGCTTCACTTCCAGTTTCTCATCTTTTACAGCTCTGACCAATTATTCCCTGTGTCTTAATTTGTTTTCTTCTTGAGTGTAACTTTTTTTTTTGCATTTTTTTGTTTTTATTTCAGAACATCCGTCCCACTTTTTTAGCATGATTTTTAAATCCTGATTGTTTTCTTATAAAGAGACGTGTCTGTCAGACATCACAGAGATATTCATAAATACTTTTACTGTTTTGCCATCCAAGTTGTTAACAAATGCATCAGAGCAGGCATGTCATATACCTCTATCAGACCCACCTTGGTTTCTTCATCCTTTTGAGTAAGCTTCAAATCTTGAGGTGGACATGAAATATTAATTAGTCCTTTCAGTACTGATAATTCTTAATTGAGTTTCATGGTGATTCTCTACTCAATTAGTGATTCCCTTTGTAGAGGCAGCTTCTTTGGCAGACTTGCTTAGCTGCCTAATAAATGCAGTGTCAGGCATCTTAAGAGTCAGCCTATGCTTTTTCCAGTATTGCTGGCAGGAAAACAGTTTTCCTCTCTACCTCCTAAACTAAACTCAGTGTGTCTTAAACATTTTCCAACTCTGATGCAAAAGTGTGAGTATTTGATATACATTTATATCTTCCACTGCATCAAAGCAAGTAGATAATTAAGAGGACATCTGGGTTATACAGAAAAAAGAAAAGGCATCTCTGTAGCCTCTGATATACTGCCATGAAATGACTTTCTCAGTAACATGCTGTATCCCCATATCACATTATTTTTTTAGTCTCAAAAACTTTTCTCTATTGTCCTCTATGCACCTGTTTAAACAGAGCCCCAGGGAGCATTTGTCTTGGAAAAACAATGCAACTTTTTTTTTTTATTATTATTGTTTTCTAATTAACTGTTTCTTTACCTACTTGAAGTTGAATGCAGTTTCTGTCTGCATTTCCTACTTCCTTTGCTGTTAGAATCATTGTATACAGTTATTTGATTTATGAGAGATGAAAGCCATTTTTACAGGACTTTTCCAGTGATACAAAGAAAACATTCTTAGCACGTGGCTCATTTAGGATGGAAATGAACAGGTTGTAGAGATAGCCAGAGAAACAAAAAGCAGTGCTTAAAGGCTGACTGATACAAAATCATTGGTAGAGTCCAGCTAGTGAACTGATTAAAAAAAAAAAAATTAAATATGCAGCATGGATTTGTTCTTAGCTGTTCTTCATTTAGGTGAACACCACTGAGAAATTTCTTACGTGAGCTCTCTTTGATGGAGTAGGGCTACTTCAAAGTTTGAAATACTTTTAGTGAGAAGCCTCCATTAAAACTCTATTTACCTGAATCTGGAAGAGGCAAGGATGGCCTGGAAAGTAGGAAAATAGCCTTATACCCCATTTGACTACCTTATGATATAAATAGGCAGGAAAAAAAATTGGTTTACACAACAGTTTTATTTCCATTTGAAAGTGCCTCTGAGGGCCAGAGAATGGAAGGGTATCAGAATACAGTTATCTCAAAAGACCCTCAAATTAGAGTAATATTATTAAAGTGGTATTAATCTAAGGAAATATAAAAATCAGATATATAGTTGGGAAGGCTTTAAAAATAAAATATTCATAGCTATCAGGTGTCAATTATATCTACATCAGTCACACAAATTTTATTTTTCAACTTTAAAAAAATTACTATCTATTGCAGTTCTTCCTGGTAGTAAAGAAGAGGCAAGAAATTCAGAATCTTAGACATCATAATGCAACAGAACAAAACTGTCTCTTTTTAAGAGACATTAGTATTTGGGGAAGTTGGGGTTTTACATTGTAAGTAAAATACTCTTTAAATGGGTGTCTGTCCTGCAGAGTATGTGCATCTTATTGTGGTCAATGCTTTTTTTTTTAACAGGGCATTGCCCAGATAAACCTGACTGATGCAGAGAGTTCTGGTGAGATGCAGCTTCACTGGTACCCTGTTCAGATCTTCACTGGTTCAGAGCCCCAGAGAGCAAAGACCAAAAACCAATGTGAAGACAGCATTCCTCAGTCTTCTGGAAATGTAACTACAGTTAAAACAGTATGGCTCTAAAAAAGTGATTTGTTTACTTTATTTGACTGGCAGGGTGGTTGTGATCTTACCTTGGGTGCAGGTTTTCAAGTTATCACAGGAAGTGATAACTTAATTTAACTCTTGGGGCAAGAGCTAGATTTCAGAAGACTAGTTGAAAACTAGATCATGTCTGGGCAGGTGGTTGAAATAGTGCCCTGTATATATTTGTATGCATGTTTCCAGTCCAAATAAAACACATTAAAAATTTCTGCCACTGCACTTGAGGAGATTGTCAAGAAAGGTTGTGCAATGTCCATCCTTGGAGATGTTTTCAGCCCGTGACTGGGCTCTGGACAGCCTGACTTGGCTATGATGCCTTGCTTGCTGTGGGCAGGACATCAGACTAGGTGACCTTTGGAGGTCTCTTTTGACCTAACTTTCTGGATGATGCTCCACAGTCAAGTAAAGTCTGCCCAGTTTCTGTGACAAGTTGAACACCACGTACTTTTGATTGGTAAGATTCAAGACAGATATTTTTGGTTGTGGTTTGGTTTTTTTGTTTTGTTTTTTAAAGAACATATGATGGCTTTGTTTTTATTTTTTCTCTGAATAGTATACATTAAGTACATTGGTTTGTTTAAGCAGTTTTATTTAAAGACTTATTTACCTTTCAGGATGCAGTGACAGCCCTGTTAGCAAGGACCACTGCCCAGCTGGAAGCAGTTGAGAGAGAGCTGGCAGAGGAGAGAGTGAAACTAGAGTACACAGAGGAGGAAATCTTGGAGATGGAAAGAAAGGAAGATCAGGCAGAAGCCATATCAGAAAGGTAAAAAGGGTTGAAATACCTCATCAAACAGATAGTAACTAATACTTCCTCAAAGATATTTACATTATGGGTATAGTGTGAAATAAAGCAGGAAAAGCAGCAGGTCCTTATTCTGAGATCTGCTTCCTGTTAGTGCTACAAGTATAAAATTGTTATGTCATGATCTGCAAACAGGAGGAAACCTTATTTGAATAGCTGGTTGAGTTTAGGGGACTTGGAGTTTGGGGAGTGGGAAAACATTACATCAAACAGAAACTTTGCCAAGGAGGCAACTGTAATGGGTTTTAACAGCCCTGTATTAAAGAAAGTAAATAAAATTTAGTGGTGACCTGGGACATTGTTAGGGTTAGGGTTGTGACTTCATTCCTAATGATACACCTAGTTTGTTACATAAGTTGTGTTGTTCTTTTGTTGTTGTTTTCTTAGTATTGTTATAAAGACCAGAACACATGCCTTAAGAAAATTAGGGAAGGTGAATTTTTGCAATGAAATGTATTTGCTTATCTGCATTTGCAGAAATGCAGGTGTGCTATGTTCTCCCATTGAAAATACTGTATTTTATTGGAGAAATAATACTGTAAAATTATAAACTGGCTTACATAATGTAATATGTAAATGTAATGCATAATGGAATGGGGTTTTTTAACACCTGCAAAATTGTTGTGATGTTCTGACTTTAGGAGTTGGCAAGCAGAATCTGTTGACAGTGGATGCAGTAATTGCACCCAGACTAGTCCTCCTTATCCAGAGCCATTTTGCGGGGATCCATTAGCTGGACACATGTTCGCAACTCAAGCAGGCCAGTATGGTTCTGGAAAAATGCAGCCTCCACCACTAAAGGTAATGAGAGAAGACACTGCAGCACGGAAACTGCCACCCTGCCTGGCACAGTGAGCTACTGCTGTGCCTGCAGTTTGGGTCTGAATTGGCCAGGAGAGAAAAGAATCAGCAGTGACATTAATACCCTGTATGAGTACTGCCTTTGTTGCAGCTGTATGGCTATTGAGTTGGTAGAAGTTCACTCTTTAGGGCTGGGTTTTGTTTGTTTTCTTACTACTTACTTCTGAACAGAATTTGGTTCTTATATCGAAAGACAAACTATTTTTACTGTGGCCGTTATCTAATCTATAAATACGCACTTTTATCAATTTTCTGCGTTTACGTGAAATTGTAACAGAAAGATGATAATCAAATTCCAGTGCTCTTCTTTCTGTAAGAATTTTGTAAGGAATTATGAAGAAAGAAATTTCAGGACTTGCATTACTATTTCAGTGTTACAATAATGTGGAGTAATTGTGCTGAAACTGAAGTATTTAGTCTTTTGTAGTCAAGATATGAGACACTGAAAATAATCCTTCACAAGCTGAAATCAGCAGACCTCCATTGAAGTAGAGGAACATAAGCTGTTTGTGTTGCCTTTGGGGAAGATCACACCTCTTATTGAGGAGTGAATTTTCTAGAAGTTTGGAAGCTTTGCTAGAGTAGCCTATGTTTTCTGTCTTTCTGAATATTTTAGTGTTCTTGTGTAATTGTGTGAACAGTCTTTCAGTTCTGTTTTCTTCCTTCTCTTCATTTAACTTCCTCTAGTTTTAAGGTGGTTACTTGCTTCAGAGTCACTGTGCTTATTGAAAGGTGACTTAGTTTTCTTCTGTTGAGGCTGGAGAGCAGGTGGTAGTTTGGTTAATGCCCAACTGCCAATCCTGAATGCAGTCCTTGTGCTCTGCATCTCATAATTGTTACTGTTCCAGAAAAGGCTTCTGAAAGGTAATCTTATAATTTTGAATGGCCTAGTTTTAAAACTTTTACAGAAGTGAAGTGATTCATCCTCACAGTGCTCATTAAAATTTGAATCTAGCTAGCAGGGCAAGTTGTTTACTTTTAATATTGTTGAAATGTCTGATTGTCTTTGCTAGGAGAGAGAAAATAAGGAAGAAATAAAAAAAATTCCTTTGTTGAAATTCTAGGTGGATAAGGAAACTAACACTGAGGATCTGTTTCCTGAAGAAGTTGCTATCCTTCCAAAAGAGAGAACCGGCCGCAGGCCACGGGGTTCTGCTTTTGTTCGTAGTAGCACAATTGTTCGTTCCCAGACCTTTTCGCCTGGAGCACGAAGTCAATATGTTTGCAGAGTGAGTAAAGCTTGAAAAGGAGGAGGGGGAAGGGGTCTCCGCACACAAGTGTATTAAATGTTTTTGATAATCTCTGTAAGACTTCATTGCATTTATAAGAAACATGCATTACTATTTAATGCTAATGAATAATCTTTAATTGAATTTAAACATTGCAGTGGGGAAGAGCTTCCCTGACTCTTTTTAAGAGTTATACCTGGATGAATTTGATTTGAAATGTAAGAATCTATGATAAATTAGATGTGAAGCTCTTTTCCTTGGCAACCGTAGATGTTAGGTGAGGGTGGTCGATTTTACAGTGGTTCAGTGCTATTTATTGAGGTGTATAAGCAGTTAGCTTAGAAGCCATGTTTAATTTTCACATACATAAAAATTTGAAAAATAGGACTGAATGCTTAATCTTAGGGTTATTGCATAAATTTTCATCCGACTCTGATTGCTGTTCTGAATATCAGTCATAAGGTGCCTGTTAGAGTGGGATGTAGGATTCCTGGGTGCACTGGGGCAAGTAACTGAGGATCAGCACAGCAGTTTTCAAGCTCACATTTATTGTTTGCTGCGTTCAGTGGCAAACGACTTATAAGCAGTTGGCTCATGGTATTGCAGATCAATACATGAGTATTGGTTTTGCAATACTGGTGAAACGCATGTAGCTTTGATCATACCCTTTCATAAATTTCTGAGAGCCTGAATTCGAAAATTCAGGAATGATTTTTAAATTCTGTGCTTTTAACAAGGATCCTCTGGTTTTTGCTCTCTTATTTACGTTGCGTGCAGTTCATCTATGGACCCCTTCAAATTCTTCAGTTTGATTTATGGATTATAAATCTGTTTATAATTGCAAAATATGAGTAAAAGATCCTCACACGCCAAGGGTAGCACCAAAAGGAAAAGATGATTAAACACTCTCACTTAATCTGCACTTACTTAAAATCAGATGTGGGGAAAAAGTGGGAGACTATTGTTTGTACCCACGACAGTAAATGCTTTAGGATGAAACATTACTGCTTTTACATCCTTCCTCCCTCCTTTTTTCGGTTACATTGTCTTGGATAATTAGTAGAATGGTTGGTGAAACTTACCTGTAAAACATTGATGGTTTTTAAGTTTTCTTGAATTATTGTAACTACCATATGAGCACTATTACATATAAATGTTTATAAATAACTAAAGCTGAAAAAATCAGTTCCTTAAAACAAGATAGTTTGTGTGTTTTAAAAAATAAATTTCAAATGCAAAAGAGAAAAAAACCAAACCAAATTTCTTAATGAAGATGATCTTGCAAGCAGCCTTTATTTTCAATGTCTTTTCTACTCAGCTGTATCGCAGTGACAGTGACAGTTCAACCCTGCCAAGGAAGTCCCCTTTTGTCCGGAATACCTTGGAGAGGCGGACTCTACGGTATAAGCAGGTACGCCTAGGAAAATGATCTTTAGATTTCATTAAGTTGCTAAAACACTGGTACTTTTATACATAAGAGCTTTAGATGTCTGCAGGTACATTCTGATCCTTTTAGGAAATGTACAAAACTTCTGCAATGTAATTGGGGAGGGAGGGGGTCCAAGTTCTGGGTTTGTTTTGGGTTTTTTAAGCTAAAAGGTAGACTTAAAGTAGTTAAATAAGGTTGTGAACAATTTTAAAGGAGGGAAAAAAGTGTGGCAGACAAAAATTACTTTAATGAGGACTGAGTTTATATTTAATTAGATGCAAAGTTTGATAAATCTTTCAAATCTAGTATATGATGCAGGGTGCAGGTTCAGAGACATGTGTGTGAATGTGACATTAAGACATTCATCTCCCCTCCCATGCAGCCTAACAAATAATAGTATTTGAGACTCAAGTATTCAGGAAAGAATAGGTTAAGCTCTCCTTTTGCCCCTATGCCATTCCTCAGGCTGTCAAACAAGTTGGCAGAGAAGGGCAGATGAGGCATTAATGTTGTGTATATAAATTACATAAAATGTAGTCTGGTCAGCAGAAGTTAATGCCTTGCTGGTATAGGCAGGCAGACAGCCATGCCTCCCATTTTGATTCAGAATGTATCTTAAAACCAATATTGAATGAAGCCCTTTAAGAGGTGTCTTGCTCAGTACAGTATTTTTCCGATGTCATGATGTCATTGAGTTTTTCTTATTGCATCCCTTTTATTATCATCATAGCATGGAATTTTAGTCCATAAACTTCATTAGGTAAATACTTGTAAATGGAAAGGAAACTGTAAAAGGAAGTAGTAGAAAGTGTTAATTGAAAAACATAATGTATAGTACAGAAAACCCCTACAGCTATCTAGACTTTTCTGGGGGATGTAAATAATCTCTAAAACTTCATGTGGAAAAGATTTTGTGTGTGAAGTAAGTACAGAAAATGTATGGTCTATAGAGCTAAAGACAGACCAGTAAACTATGTTGAGAGTAATATATTGTGCATTTTGTTTGAATCCTAATAACTCAACAGTCCTGCAGATCATCATTGGCTGAACTTATGGCAAGGACATCCTTAGACCTGGAGCTGGATCTCCAGGCATCCAGAACTCGACAGAGACAGCTGAATGAGGAGATATGTGTTTTAAGAGAGTTGAGACAGCGTCTGGAAGATGCCCAGCACAGAGGGCAGACAGATTTACCCCACTGGGTCCTTCGGGATGAGAGATTCCGGAACTTGTTGAAGGAAGCAGAAAGGCAGGTATGGTAATATGACATAAGCACTCCTCAGAAACTTCTGGTTTCAAAATGTCTTCATTTTGATAAGATGTCTAAAGAGCTGTTTGTACAGAATCTCACACAGTGAATGTTTTTTCTTTATTCTTGAAGTTAGCACAATAAAAATTATTACATTGAGTATTACCAAACTGTGTACTTATTTGAGGACAATTTTTGGAGAATGGCACTATTTGCCAGTGGCACTTTTTGTTTTGGATTTTTGTTTATTTGTTGTTCATTTGCTTTTGTTTAGGTATTTGTTATTGGAACTTTAATAATTTTCTTTCTTCTGGTATTTGAAAGAAACTTTGCTGATTTGATATTTATTCTTTTACAAGTATTTGGAATATTCCCTAAGTATGTGATTTTTTTTTTTTCCCCTGTTCTTGGAGAAAGAAGTTATGGACAAAGGTGGCAAAATTGCACAACAGACAAAACTGTCATTGGGTTATCAGAGACAAACACTGAGCCTAAATTTATAGTAAGATCTTGTTTCATGGATCTTTGTGCAGTAGATTTTGTTAATTTATGTGTCTTTCTGAAGAGCATTAATAAGTGAAACAACTCAGTCGTCTGCATTTATAGTTCTTAGATGATTTCAGACAATGTACTTATGTGGTTTTGCTGTGGTGAGTGGGGTAAAAAAATCCATTGTTTTAGTGTGAATATTCTTGTGTTTTATTTATTCACATGCCCATTTTAGGCATTATAATCTTGTTTTCAGACCAGACAGACCAAATTTGAACATCACCAAGAGCAAGCAGCTGAAAAGATGCTAAAGAAAGCATCAAAAGAAATATACCAGTTGCGTGGGCAAAATCAGAAAGAACCTATTCAGGTGCAGACTTTTAGGTAAGTGGTAATGCGTACTGAAATAGCATAGCAACAATTCATTAGACAGGTTAAAGCTTTCTGAAACATTTAGCTTAAATTTTTTGTGTCTTTTGATTTTAATCAGAAGTAATTAACCAGTAATTTAACCAGTAATTTTAAACTGTATCTGGATTTGGACATGAGTTCCCTTTGAATGCTTTGTTCTGCAAAGAGCCAAAGCTAAGGTAAAATTGCAGGGTTACAATTCTAGTACACGTGAAATTAAAAAAAAAAAAAAAAAAAGAAACAGCAGTCTAAAAAGAAAGATGTTCCAGGGCTTAAGTGTACAAATTTATATAACGTGAAAAAAAAAAAAAAAAAAAAAAAAGGCTTCAAATGCAAACATAGCTTAGGTGATTCTTCCAACTTAGCCTAGTTGCTATGAAGTCCAAATGATGTGTCAGTTCTTCAGTACAAGCCTGTGGGCATAAATAGTCTGTTTTATGTAATACATATAAATTACGAGTAACACTCTCCCTAAAAATTACTCAGTAATATTGGAACTTTCTTTCAAGAAGCCTTTTCTTTGGACTCTGTTTCCAGAGTTGCCATGTTTTTTTGCCATCTTTTTTTCCCCTTCTTTTTTGTAGACGTTATTTGCAAAATGTACAAGGGTGAACTTTGCATTGCAGAACTTGTCCTGTGAAGCCTTTTTATGATTAACTATGGCTGAAGTTCAGTGAGTTGTATAAAGCTTCCACCTAGGTTTTCAAAAATAGTAATTGTGTTCAATGGAAAGTTGCCAGAAGTATATAGTGAGGTTTAGTAGTTTTTGGAACTTTGTTGTACTCAAATAAAAGACCAGTTCAGTACATAAGTAACAAATACTAACCATTAACCTGAGTAAAGAAACCATGTTCTTGTGGGGAGGAGGGGGAACATAGGCATAATTTTATTTACTTCCTTTTTCTCTTGTTTTGATCACAGAGAGAAGATAGCTTTTTTTACAAGACCAAGGATTAACATACCTCCTCTGCCAGCTGATGATGTATGACATGTTGCATTGTAAACATGAAGTATTTATCGCTTTTATTTTAATGAAGTTCTTAGATTAGACAAGTTTCTTTAAAAAAATTGTGCAAAAGCTAATATACACGTTTTGTAAAAAATAAAAAAAAGTAAAAAAAAAGTAAACATAAACAAAAACATATATATAAATATATATACATATATATTTTATAATAGCGACTGCAACAAGGCTTGGTTTTTCCTTGTTGTGAAACTGACATCTCTGAAGACAACTTATTTTATAAAAGATCGACTATCCTGTTAAGAGCGTGTACAGTTTTTATGCTGTTTTATTTGACTTAAAGGCTGGAAGACAGAAACAAAGTGAGTTCAGGCAAATTCACTGTAGTGTAATTTATTTATAGTGCCTTTTTTCCTTGAAGGAAAATACCTACTTTAAGATGTATTTTAAGACTGAAATTTTGTTCCTCAGTATTTGTCATACAGTAGAATGGAACCATTGAGCTGGTTTTGTTTCTGATACCTGAAATGAAAATACTATGTTCTGAAATTGTCACTTTTTCAGCTTTATTATCTGTAGCTTATTATGTACATTGTATTCTTTAGCACTGTCTGTGTTATAGCAAAATATTATCACCTGCAATGTGTTTAACACTAATTAGAAGTGAAGTTAAACATTGCAGAATTCATTTGCATGTTCTTACTGTGCACTAATAGATTGTTTTCATTTCCGTTGTGTCTAAAGTATCTTTATATTCTTAACTAGATCTTCAGTTTAAACGGGGGAAGGAAAAGGGTGACAGGTCTTTGTTTTTCTGTTTAATGAAAAGGGAATTAAAGTAGCAGTGTGAGCTAGCTGTGTGGAAAGCCTGCTAATGGACTGTTACAGTGATTTCTACAGTTCTACAGATTCTCATCTGATTCAGGAAAGCCACATGTGTTCTGATTTCAGAAAGCAGCTGCTTTATTAAGGGTGCTTAAACACATGTTCATCCTAAAGGATGTGCTTTGCGATTACTGTAAGCAAGTTCTGTTGAACAGTGACACTTTCCAGGGGAAGGTGTATAATTCTGGAAGGTACAGCTCACTTGATTGCTAGCTGGACCAGCTAAAATCTGGTAAGAATTAATTTTATTTGTAACCATCCGTTTTAATGAAAGACTGTCACCCTAAATTCCCGAGAATGCCAGTTTTGTGTCCTTGCATCCTGCAAGTATGTAAAAATACTTCTTTACTAAACTACTATAATAGAGTTTCTCATATTTTTCTAATTATACATTACCTACAAAGAGAGGTGCCCAACACAAGATTGACTTTGCAAATTACTGGAATCTCCCCGAAGGAACATGATGTTGTCTTTTAATTAAAGATCAAATTGGTTCCAGATTTTTATATATCAGGAAATCAAAACAACAAAGGCCACAAACTAAACACACCTATCAGAATATTTTCAAATATTTTGTAAGTAAGTTTTCTTTGTGAGTTTCAACAACTTAGACTCTGTTACCTTGTCAAAGGTCAGGAAAACATGGAAGAAAAATTGAATTACTTTTACTTATCCATGCTGAGGCAAAAATTAATGGAGAAAAAAAGATTGTAAGCATAAATATTAATTAACACAGACATTTAAGGTAGTATTTGCTGTTTCCTAATATGGCCTATAGTCATTACAGGCATCAAGTGTTGCAATCATATAGCAATTTATGTGAAATTGAAGTATATTTAGCATTTATCATGCTATTCATCCTGAAGCCTGTTTTGCCAGTAAGTTTTAGGGGTGTATATTGGGTTCCTTGGGCACGACTAGATGAATTCAGAAACTATGCAGATAAAAATCAAATCATGTGAGAAATTTTTAGTGTTTGGGTAAAAGTCTAGGGCCAGCAAGCTTTTCAGTGCTCGTTACTTTAAAAAACCAGTTAGTCAGAATTTCACTTCTCATTTCCAGGGGAGGCTGTCACACAGCAGTGTTTATGCAGAGTTACCATGCAGTGACACCAGAAGTGCTTGCTGCGTATTAAGAACAGACAACACCATGTGAGTCTGGTCAGGTACTGGAAGGGGTTACCCAGAGAGGTGGAGCGCTCTGTCCATACAGTGGATGAGGACTTAACTGGATGTAGCCCAGAGCATCCCAGTCACATTAGGCCTGCTTTGAGCAGGGGTTGGGGTAGGGACCTTTTTTCCACCCTACATTGTTCTGTGACTGTAACCAAGGAGCAATGTCCGGTGGTCTCTCTGTCCAGGGGTTTTTAAATTGTGACTGCTGTGAGATGTCGTCGGTGTATCTTGTGGGTCTGTGATTCTGACTGCTGTAATGAGTTCTGTCTTGATGTGGTAATGAGTTATCATATTCAATATTCATCTCTCTTGTTTTTGTCACAGTTCTGTATGATTGTGTCATTTTTGTATTATTTGAAAGTATTTCTTCTATAAAATAAAATAATTTGCCATAAACAGAAAAAGGGTTTTCTTGTATGTCAAAGACATTTTTGAGTCTTTTATATTTGCTGCATTCCTGATGCTTTCATGAAAAAGATCATATTTTGAGTAACACTATCATTTAGGTTAATGTAATGAATTTTCAAATAAAGGTAAGAGAGGAAATCTGGGAAACTGAAGACTTAGAGGCGTTATACTAAAGAGCTGAAAGAGATGCAGAGTAAGGAATGGCAGGTATGTTCTTCTGAGTGCTTATTACTCATGATAAGTTGACAGCTGTATCAGAAGCTTGTAGCTGAATATTCCCCAGAATTCTTGGGTAGCTCCACTTACAACATGTTGAACTGCCTTTTTTTCATAACAAACATTTGCACTTTCTAAATTTGCATTGAAAGCAAGCTGACATTATTAGTTCTGTAATATCTTACTTATGATTAATTCCAAGGTGGAAACCACTCAGGAGAATACTGGTTGACATTTTTTGGCTGGAGTTTACTGCTGCTTTCACAAAGGAAACATTAAATCTGCATAGTTACAGAAAGACCATTTCTCAGTTTCCCTCTGCAACCCTAAGCTGCAGGAGCACAGGCAAAATCATAGCAAGGACATGTGACTCCTGTCTCTCCAGTATTTGCAAGGCATCAAGGGTATGACAGAGTTTAGGTTATTCTTAAACTGTCTTCTAGAAATAGGCATTTGGAACAGCAACCGTGCCTGTCTTGTGGCCGTCAGGAGCAACAGCAGAAGCTGTAATGGGTACGTCGGGTTGGGTTTTCTCTTGTAAGAACAAAGTCTTATTTGTATTTCTTCCTGCTGTCCTTTTAAGCACTTTGCAGGACTTAAAGATAAGTGCAGTATAAGAAGAAATTTTTTTAAATGAGTTAGATGAATGTTTTCAGTGGATATAAAACTGAAGTTTGAATTTCTAGGGAAGAGGGCCCATCACAGCTTGTTTTGACCCCAACCTCCTTTATAACGATAGTGGTGTACATCTTTGAGAGGAAGAAGCATTTACAGAGGGACTTGAGAAACTGCAAGCTAACAAAAGCAAGAGCAGCCTTTTCTAAAACATTGTGTGAAGAATATATTTTTTTTCCTGAGATCACACAATTGACTGAGTATCATTGAAAGAAAATACCAAGGAGTAAAGTTGATTTGATTTTGGAATCTGTAAATGCCAGTTAAATAATTTTCTTGCACTTGGAAAATCTCCGTATTCTTGGATTTAAAAGCTTCTTAGGAGCTGGTTCTGGTTCCTTACGATTTTTGAAAATCTCTTACATTTGAGCATACATATTTATTGTATTTTCAATAGAGAATCAGGTATTCTGTCCCTTTAGTTTGTCTGCAGTTTGACCATCCAACTAAAAATGTACTTCCAGTAGGAGATTTAATGAGATCATCTGGTAATCACAGAATCACAGAATAATAGACAAGATAAAAAGAGGAAATTAATTTAGGAAAGTCTGTTCAGGAAAAAAAAATGTAGGATTGAGACCCTTACACTAATTTGTTAAGTGTCTAGGGCACGATGTTTGTGTTCAAGTGTGTGTCTGGCATAGAAGTTCCCAGGTGCAGATGTTTCACCAAGTAAATGCTACTTCCTGTTTTCCGTATTTTCCTCTCATAAACTGATTGAAGGAAATTGCAGTTGTATTATCAAGAAAATAAATCAAGTGCTCAGTGTTTAGCTTCCTTCACAAATTCAATTGGCCTATTAATACTGATTTTAAGGGGCACAAAGAACAGACGCTGGCAGGAAGCTGGGACTTGTATCACTTTTCCACATTTCACTGACATGGTTATAAAGGCCTGGGGCTGTTACTGATCTATGAATGGTAGAGGATTATGATCTGCTGTGCTGTATGTGAAGGGCATAATCAAACCTTTTCTCTAAAGCCTTGCTTCTTGCTCCAGAAGAAAGGTGTGGGAACTTCGATGAAGCAAGCTAAGTGTTCAGATTTCACAATAAAATCCCACGTGTGTGGGTTTTGCATGGCGAGTCCATGTCAGAAATACATGGCACATCCATAAATTACTGCTCAAACACACTGGGACAAAAAGGTCTTCAAGAACTGTGTTCCTTCGACTTTGAACTGAGTGGGAGTCACTTATGTGCCTTCAGTTACCCGTGAGTATTTTCATGGGTGCTTGTGCAAGACCTCCCTCTATCCAGCTGTTGCATCTGCTTGGAAAGCCCCTGCCTGGTTACCTGTAGGGGTAAAACCAGTCTGCACAATACTCAAATGCAGGAAGGTGAGCAGTAAGGTGAATGTCCTGAAGTACAACACACTGCACATATACAAACATGCATAGGGTCTTCAGAAAGAACAGTTACAGCCTCTGCCTTGCAGAATAAAGCCCTAGTGGCTTGTACAAAATCTGTGCAAATCAGAACTTTGGAAATTTTTATCTCATAGAAATCAAATACATTGCTGAGTATGATAAAATTCTTAAACGCTCCCCTTGCCCCTCAAAAAAAGAAAAAAAAAATTACAATTGAGATGCTATATGCAGTTAACCAAAATGTGAAAGTCAGGCTAATTGCCTTTTCAAAAAAATATTTTAGGAAGTTCTAGCTTTTCAATACTTGGGAAAGCTTAAGCAGATGTTTTGAAAAGGAAAAGTAGACTGGCATGTAGGAGAGGGTTTTTCAAGAAGTGACAGTTGCATTGAAGAAAAGGCAGAAGGGCTGCAAGTGGATGGATGGATGGATGGATGGATGGATGGATGGATGGATGGATGGATGGATGGAGAGAATTAAGAAGCGAAGGTAACAAGGATGAAACAAACATTTGAGGGAGGCTTGCAGAGCATGAGTATGACACACAAGACGGAAGGAAGTCAGTCTGGGTAAGCTTGAAATGCAGTGCCAGGAAAGGAAAAATGCAAGGAATGGTGAAATTGCAGTTTGTCTCATTTCCAAAGTGCTGTGATTACATATTTCACAGAGCAGCAACCTGGGCTGCAGAGTCTCCAGGAGTGCTTGCTGGCTTGCACACATCATACTCCCTACGCTTTTACCTCGTGAAAAATGTGAATGTTGTTGCTGTTGCAAAAACTGCACAGAACGATTAGCTTAGGTTAGGGAGGGAGAAAAGCAGCATGTGTTCCAATGGTGACGGAATCGGCAGGGCAGGGTAAAGAGGCTTGCAGTTTAATCCCGCAGGATTGCAGGCTGGTGCGGCTCCCCCGATCAGATATCCTATAGACGGAGGATGCAGTCACATGATTGTTACTGCTTCCTCCCCATGACATCGCTGCTGGTGCAGCCATACCACCCAAGGAAGGATGCTATTAAAATCATTGGGATTGGGCTAAATGATGTTGCATTGCAGGTAAGCAACATAATTCTTCGAAAAATCATTTGCCGTTTGCTCTTGTGCTGCAGTCCTAGAGCTCCAGTTCCGTCGGGCAGGATTTCTGCTGGCAAATAAAGCGGCACATTTTCTGTGCAAGCAGAGGGTTTGCAGGTGCAGAGGCTGCCTGCTGGCTCTGTGCTGATCTGCCGGCTGACATCTCCAGTAGAAATGCTGCCAGATGGAGCTTTATAGCTAAAGAAGGCCCTTTGTTCCCTGTATTTTCCAATGGCTCCTTCGGGTGTCTGCGGAATTCTGTATTTACGTGAGCAGCCATCATCATTCAGTCGTGCAAAGAGAGCAGCAATAGTGTTTTGCTTGCATCCCCTGCCTTTTTTTCCTGGGTGCTTAAAGGAAGTTGCTGTTGTGTCTAAGCTTATAAAGGAATGAGGATTAACTTGCTCGAGGGGTTACGATGTGTATTTGGGGAAAGAGGCTTTTCCTTTATTGTTAATTTTTGCTGATGTGGTTTCAAAGCACCTAGTCTGACAGGTTTCCTGCATAATTTGCTGTAGTAAAAGGTCGGTTTTTCCTTGTCCTATATAAACGTGAAAAATCCTTTTCCAGAAGGAGCATAGGAGATGACAAGCGTATTTTTGCTTTCTTGTAAAATGCTGATCACCAGAAGGCTGAAAAATCTGCAGTAAATTGTGCTTTTTGACTTGATATTTATGGAAGCAAAGTCCAGAGTCTGTGTTCCTGGTGTGGGTGTTTAATTAGGTGCTCTGTACAAATACATGAGCATAGATCTGTAAAGGGAAAAAATGGTGACTCTCCTGTGGGGCTTTTTTTCTGTATAGCTTTTCAAATATATTTTAGGGTTTTAAAATTTTAAATTTTTTTTACTTTATTGTAATGCAAATGTTACAATGTGAAAAACAATTTTTGAGCTTATACTAGTCAGAAAAGAAAATTATATCTCTATATTTTTAACAATTGTGATAAATAATTCTATGCCTTTGCCAGAGAACAGAGGATGACTCAGCTGCAGCTTCATCAGGCAGAGTCAGGTGACTTTTTACTTCTGGTCTACAGGAAGAATTTTTTTATTCTTCCAAATCCTGTTCTTTGTTCAAATAATTTTTTTCCCACTGTTGGAAAAATCTGAAAATTTGGCAGGCCTAGAATCTGTGTGCTCACCCATACCTTAAGGGGGAATGTTTTGGATCTCCTGTGCTGCAGTAGATTGTACATCCTAGTGAGGGGTGAATTCTGGTTTCCAGTGATCAGGTCTGCAGTTGTGTCAGGATCAGAAAATAAGGTGTGTGGGAGGGGAAAGTAGATAATGAATTACTGAAGTACAAAAAGATGGTGGTTGTTCCAAACTGAAAGAAAAATAAATTTCAATTTTATTTTTCTCCAGCAGAACTGCTCCTGTTTTTTCAAGACTGAGCCTCTGAAGTGATAGAAATACAAACCTGTTGCTGCATGAGGTGATGGGGGCGGGGGGGAGATTGCATCCTGTTGGTGCCAATGCTGGATTTCTTCTCCTTGATTTCCCCTGGAGTCAAGGCTGGCTTGGTTCTCTCCAGCACTGGCTGTGAGCCAAGCTGTGCCCTTGCTCACCAGGCACTCTGAGACTTGGCTCTTTGCCCATGCAAGGAGCACAGCAGGGCTGCCACGCTTGGGTTCTACAAGGGTGATGGGTTCCCCCCCTACTCCGGAGCATATGGAAGTGCCCTGTGGAAAAATGTGCCGGGCAGTGGTTCTCCTGCTCTCTCAGTTTGAGTCAGACATCTTCTGTGCAAGAAGACAAGGCACCAGCCTGATGTGTGTGCTGGGAGCCTTTGGAAATTAAGGACTTGAGTGCTCTAAGAATTACTTAGTATAAAAGGGGGACCCTGGGGACATCCCCAGCTGGAAGGTGCTCTCCCTGGCAGCATCCCTGGGATGCCGTGCAATGGTTCCAGCACGTGGCTGCAGGGGTGCTCAGCCCCTGTGCACATCGGGACCTCTCTTACGAAGGTTGTACCTTTTCAAAGAGTGGCTGGTTGCTTTTCAGCAGGGACCAGAGGAGAAGGAGATGGGGAGCACTGACCCTGGGTTAGAGAAATTCCTCTTTGCCTGAACCAAACAGGCTCCTTGGGAGTGCTGTAACCTCCCAGGGCTGGGAACTGCTTCTTTGTGAAGTTGTTTGCTGCCCTGAAGGGGAAAGTGAGCTGGATCGTGACTGTGGCCAGGTGCTATAGCAGGGGGAAAGGGGATGCTCCCAGCACCCAGTCTCCTCCACAGTGCAGAGCCATCTTGCTTGTGTTGGAGGCTGGTGGTTTGTGGCGGGAGCCTCTCCGGGCCTGAACAGCTCCTGTTCATCCTGGCTCAGCATCGTGCTCAACCCTCAAAAGTGGTGTGATGCCCGGAGGTACCGGTCCTTTTCCTGATTGCTTTTGCCATCACACTGCAGCTTGCAGGGTGCCCAACAAGGGTGTGTGTGTGTTAATTTTTCCTCTTAGTGAAATGGGATCAGGTTGTAGAGAAGGAGTCTTAATTCACTTCTTGTGTGTGTGTGTACATACACACCAGGTGTTGGGTTTTTTCAGCTTTCTTCATCTCTAGCCCAGCAGAACCAAAAAATCTCACACGATTATTAATGTCAAAAGAGAGACTCTGGCAGGGTTACACTAGGCTGCTACTCCTAAAGCACTTTTAACATTTTGCTCTTAAGCATCACCCCAAGGGAGGGGTTTCCCCATGTTGCAGAAGCAGGAGCTTCCTCTCAGCGGGATGAAGTAACTTCTCTATAGCTGTGCAGCCCATTGGCATCAAACACAGCAGTGCAAACCAGTGCCCTGGGAACCAAAACACATTGCCCTCCTTTGTGAAAATGACTCACAACCTCTGCTCAGATCACGAGAAGTGACATGGTAGAACCAGATTAATGGCTTTTCCAGTGTGGGTTTGTCAGCTTTATTTCAAGCTGAAGGCTTAAAAGGGTTTTCAGCAAGAGGTACATTGAGTGCCACTGAACATCCCATTTCAGGAGAGAGCTGTTTAGGAGTAACTGTATACCAAGCCACTTCCCTTCTGACAGTGCAACTCTGCTCTCTCTGAATTAACTTGCTTTTTTTTTTCCCCAGTTCCAAAGCTGTTTTTCCCCCTTAATCTTAAAATTTTCTGAATGAAGAGGAAAAGAGGAGCACTGGAACCCCAAATCTGCTCAGCTGTATGTGGCATGAGGAGGAAAACTCTGTAGCACCCCTGACTCTTCAGATGTGACTTAAAGCTCTGTGGCAGTAAAAGCCATGGGTTCAGAAAGGAAATTTACCCTCTTTTTTTGTGAGGAAGAGGACTTGAGGGAAACCAAGAATAGAAACCATACATGCCCCTACACTGTTAGGACTGGTTTCCAGGATGTCCTGTCTCCTGAAATGTAGTTTCTTACCCAGAGGTTGAAGGCTTTCAGAGTTTTACCTAATCAAATCTTGTTTCCTTCAAGAAATAATGGGGTGTGGGGTTGATACAGTTCATGGGGCTCATCTGCCCAAACTTCTGGCCTGTTAGCAGAGGAGCATCCTTTAACAGAGACGTTTCAGCTCAGTTTCAAAAGTGCAGATGGATGTTCCAGAGGCAGTGACGCTTCCCTCCTGCTTTTTTCACAGCCTCAACATTTGCACTTAACAAGTAAATTTATTGGAGGGACCTTTAAGACTCACTGGAAACAGAGATGTAAGTTTAACATTTTTTTATACAGAGCCAATTTTGGCAAAAATTCCATTTGGAGCTTGCAGGAACAGAGCTGGGATTTTTATTTCCCCTTGCCTTCCTGACATAACTCAGCAGCTGAACTAATTTGGCTCAGACTTTCGAAGCAAACTTGAACGGGGAGCAGGCACATGATATTTCATACCAAAAGAAGTTTGTTTCTAAAGGGAGAGTCATCATGGGAGGGAGCAGGGAGCAGAATGCTGGGTTGTGTTTTACCCCTCAGAGGAAGAGAATGCCTCCCAGGAGGAGAAAAGGAGAAGAGGAAGTCTGGCTGTGATGGGAGGGTGGGAAGCCCTGTTGGTTGGGTATCAGCTCCCGGCGTGCCCTGTGTGCCCTGTGTCACCCCGTGCCTCCCTCCGCCTGTGCTCCTGGCCAGCGCTGCTCTCACCCCGTGAGCATGTGTGCTGGCTGAGGAGGGGCAGCTGAAGGCCCCTGGGGTTTGGTCAGAGCAGTGCCTCAGTTTTCTGCCATTTATCCCAAATGTTCCCTCCTGCCTTTCCCTTCTCTCCCAGGTCCTCTCCACTGTGATCTGGTGCCCTGCGTTTTTTGAGCTCTGCTGTGGCTTCATAATGTTTTCCTTAGAGGTTATTCAGGGTAAAGCTGCACATCAAAGATGTGACTGTATTTAACTTGACCACATTATCATAGCTGGAAACTCCATAATATGTGGTGGTGGGGCCATACAATAAAAGGCTGCAATATTTTACTGTACTGTTTCTGATACTGCAGCCTGCCCGTGCTAGCGTGCTGAGAGACTGAGGGTTTGGAGGGCTATTTGCTTGTATCTGGAGGCTGTGCAATTAGTCCTTGAATTGTAGGAAAGGCATTTACCAATTTTAATATCTTGTCTTTCCTCTGTATTTTCTCAATTTACAGGGAAAATTTTTTCCCATATTGTTTCCAAAAAAGGTCTGTAAGTGGGTCCAGCATTTCCAACTTTTTCCAGGAGTCTGAACTTGATTACTCTGATTCAAGGCCATTCTAACACCTTTTTATAAACTTCATCATTAAGACAGAAGGTCAATAACTTGTTTGGCTTGTTCAATCTGAAGCTTCTAAGTTGAATAATCTTAAATTGCATGTGGATATTTTTCAACCTATAGAAAATCACCCATTTAACTTGCTGGGGATTCAGTCTACTTGCTTTTGCTGAGGACTTCTTCCTTGCAAAATCACCAAACAGCATCTTACTTCTTGTTGAGAAGAATGTTTGATAACTGTTTACCTGTCTCCTATATCCTGTGTGATATCATGTTGCCATTTCTAAATCATCTTCTGCATGGCAGGTGGTGGAAGGGGAATTCCATCCACACCACCTTGGCCTTCCTGGCTCTAGGCTAAGCAGACCTCAGTCTCTTACCCCTCCCCAAAAGACACACACCCCTAATCATCTCCCTGTACTTTTCATTCATGTCTTTCATGGTGACCCTGTTAAATAATCTTGCTTGCTGCCTCCTCAGCTGTCAGGCCCATTTTCTCTGGCCAGGTGGTGCTGAAGACCTGTGGTGTAACCGTGCTCGGCTCTAGGAACTTCCTGCCTCAGCCTTACCCTCTTAGGCCTCTTTCTGCACACTGACTCTTCCAACCCGAACCATTCCATGATTCTGTGATTCAGCTCACTCTGCTGGCAGCACTGACCTGTTTGCCTGGATTCAGGCCCTGTGAGGAGAGTGCTCTGGGTCCATCTCTGTGACTGGGTCTAAATTCCTTGGGAGTGGGGACAGATGGATGCTGGGAGAGCACCCAGCTCTCGGGAGGAGGTGCGTTTGCTTGACAGATCACCTTGATCAGGTAATGGCCTGAGGCCGGGGCACCATGCTTGGTCCTTGGAACAGCCAATGCAAGTATTTGGGGCACAGAGTGGCAAACCATCTGTCAGTGCAAAGGGGTCTGGTGATGATGGCCATACTACTACTATAGAAAATAAATATGTGTTTAGTACTACTATACTGCTGTAGAAAATAAATCCCAGGGATTTTCACAGCCCCCATGCTCCTTCATTTTTGCAGTAACTGCTGTCATGTCACGCCACATGAGCACAGCTCATCTGACCAACCATTCAGGTCAGTGGTGGGCTCAACTACGATGGAGTCATGATTCAAAAACTTTGTGTCTGGAGTAGTATCTCCTCTGTTTTATCACTGTAAGTGTGTTGGTACTAGAGCATAGAAAAGCCCTGAGACACACCGTGTTCTCCTTTGGTGTGTTGGCTATCGCATGGCACATTTGTAAAACATGGAACAGGTGATGCTTTGGACACCCTGAAAAAGGTACTCCAAATGTGAATTGAGAAACTTGCAAACTAAACTGGCATTTAGGCTTCTGCTTTCTTCTCCTAGCCTCTTGCCAGGTTCACTTATTCTTTATACCACAGGAGAGGTATTTGCTGCCTGCATCCTGTCGTGTTTCACGTAGCAACCCCCCACTTCAAGGAAAACAGCAAAGAGTGTAGGTGAACGTTTGTTTGTCTGCTAGAAACATTTGAAGTGTTGAAGTAATTCAGTAACTGTGATCTGTTGAAAGTAACTTGAAACTTGTTGGAATTGCATTAAAAATCATACTGCCTGCCTCAGTGCAATGTATCCAATTAAAACAGAAAACAGGATGAGGAGAACATAGCATGGAACTAGCATCTAGGAGCAATAGGCCAGGGCCAAGACTTTTCCTTTGATGACTGTTCAGCTAGTTGTTTTCCATCAGTATACTTTTCAGCCTCTTTGAACGATGGGATGTTTTGGTCTGTGCTTGCCATGTCAAATACATTTCATATCTGATCAGTCAGCATACTACCTAGAATGTCAGTTCACTGATAGAGCTCTTCTGTCTGTGGCTTTTACATTTGCACGTGCTGTAACAGTGCTCTAAAGCTGAGAGTTTGTCAGCATTTTCACTGTAAATATGATTTATCGCTCTTCTATAAAACTTAGCTCCAAGCTGATCAAAGTCACGTGATGAGTTTACTCGCTGTGAGACTTGCAGAAAAAATGTGACCCTGAATACAATAATACTATTCCCTTTTGGTTCTTCAGAAAATAATAAAAAGTGAGTAAATATAATGAGATCTGGTGTCTGTGTAGTACTGGCTGAGCTTGTTGGTGTGTCCTGGTCCATCAGCAGCTCCCTGTGTTTGCACCCTGGCTTCTGTAGTTTGCTTGCATGAATCTCTTCTTTGCTTCCCTTACGTGCTTAAAAATTATCTGGTTTCCTGCAGCCATAAAGCTTCACAGGCTAATATTTGGACCTTGACTGCCAGCTTGCTCTCATGCAACTCCTCTGACATTTGTAGGGTAACTCTTTCTGGCTTCAAAATACTGTGCACCAAGCTTGGCTTGGGAGATCAGGAATTGACCACCAGATTGATCTGGCCCAAGATTTCTGGAAGATGTCTAGGGTTATGTGGCAGGCAGGAGAGCCTCCATCAGGAGGCACAATTGTCAGTCTGGCATTGTGACCTCTCTTGATTTGTGACTCAGTCCCTGCCAGGACTTTGCTGTGTCTACAGGATCGCACTGGTCTGGTATGGCTCTAAATCCAGGGAAGTCTGCTAACCAGAACCCTGTGAGTTCCAGAGATAGGTGGTTCAGTCAGGTTTCTTTTTTTTCTAGTTCAGTTTCTAGAAAGAACCTGTTTGCAATTATTAAAGCAGCATATTGACACAAGCATTCAGTTGTAGGTAGTAAGCTAGTTAGTAAAAATGAGTGCTCGCTGTTAAGGCTCTCTGCTGTATTGTAGGGAATAAAATGGCTGATGGAATTCAAAGTGGAGAAAGGCAAATCAAAGGGGAAAATGACCCCAAGAGATTACAGAATGATGGGCTCCAGACTGGCCACTGTCTCTCAGGGAGTCACAGCAGACTGCTCAGTGTTGGATGTCTGCCCTAGGAAAAGCTGGTGGAGTGCCAGAAATTATTAGGAAGAGAATATGGGGACTAAGCAGGAAACAGCCCTTGCACAAATTATGTTGCATCAGCATCTGCAAAAGTAGTGGAAAGGACAGCAAGGAAGTCTAAGGCATGGAACAACAAAGGGACAAAATATGTATGTTAGACAATTCCTCAGCAAGACTCAACACCTTTCAGTGTATACAATAAGCTCTGTCAGAGCATCCAAATCTCTTAGATGTTCAGGTGTGAGAAGCTGCATTTGTAATTCTGCAACGTTTTCTTTTGAAGTGTTAGTGTTACACTCATTAGGTCAGGTGAAGATGTCTACCTCTGACAGCTCTTTGTGATCAATAAATTATCACTTCTGGGAAGTAATCACTCTCATTCTGATGTAAATAGTTAATTTCCTGTCATCAGCTGTGAAAGGAGGTTAGGTTTTAGTGTCCAGAGTATAGTGCAGATTTCTCATGCTAGATGAGACAACCAGCACCATGGCTGTTTGTGCTTTTGCCATCATTGGAGTGTATTGCTGCGGTACTCCTGGCTACAATTCATGTTTGGATGAAGTTAATTTGCCCTTAATTTATGTGTGTGGAAATATCTGTCACTGACTGATTGGTGTAAGGCTCCAGTTCTGCTGGCAGAACTGAAAGCATCTGCAAGCTTCACTAGGAGGGCAAATTAGCTCATTCTGGCATAAACCTTGCAAATTATTACAGATGCCAAAGTAAGGTGAGAGAAATAAATGCAAAATAAAGAGAAAGAAAGGGATACTTATGGTGCTCAGTAATAAGATATAAGATGGAAACTCTGTAGTACTCAGTTCAAAGTGCTGTAGCTAGGTTTTTTGCATAATCTGATATCATGTCTCTGCTTTCAAAAGTGTAGTACCTGAAGTGAACTTTTAAGGCTGGCAGTCATCCAGTTCACTGCAATTTCCAGGTACTGGTATGCTACCTTGAGTTCAAAGTTTGTTTGTTTTCTTCATCTTCTGTGGCCCTGTGGTCTCTAGCACATTTTTTCTCTCCTTGGACATGTTGTGTAGCACGTATTTTTGGGGTAGATTCAGACTGAGATTGTAATTATCCTACATACTTGTGGTCTGGCCTGGTATTATCCGTCACAATACTGTCATGTGCTGGGCATCGACAACATACTTAAAAAGCTATTTTTTACATGATATAACTAGCATGTTGGGTAATTTTCTTGTGACATGAAGGAAAACTTGGCAATGCTTTCAGTGCAAGAGTTTCCAGAAGTTTGTTTATTTAGCAGAGGGTGCTGCCTTTTGCAGGCAGACAGTCTGAGCTGCATGTTTTTTACAGGTCCTTGTTTGCTGTATGGGAAGAATAGGGTGAAGTAAATGATCTGCAGAACATCACAATGTTATGAAGTAATAGCATTGTCTAATCCTTTCACCTCATTTCAGCTTCCCCTTCCAGTCCTCTTAAAAGACACTGAGCTCAAGGTCCCCTTGCAACTTCAGCTCCTGTTGTCAGCCTCGTCATCCCACCTTCAGATCTTCATTTCACTTAGCAAATGTGGGATCGTGCTCTCACCTGCATGGCGAAGTATCACTGTTCTCAATTGTCACTCCTCTTAACTTCTGCTTTTCAAATCATCCCCATCTTGTGGCAGCTTATTTGTGCTCTGCAGCGCTGCCTAGGACACCTGCTCTGCATTGAGTTTCCTTCCCCAGGCTGTGATTCACTTGCTTGGTTCTCTTTCAGACAAACATGCCATGGTTCTGGGAGATCACTTGATTTCCGTGTTTAAAAGGGTTTCTATTAATGGTGTAATGGTGATCTGCTGGTTGCCTGTAAGATAATGCTTTTCTCAGCTGCTTGTGCTCAGAACACTGTCTGTGTCATCCAAAATCCCTCTCATGGAGAGCAGAGACTGACAAAGCTGAGTGTTCATACTTATTACATTGCTAAAGACACCACTAAGGCAAAAAATTACATGGTGAGGTTTCAAATAAAACAGTTGAAAATGGGGAGGGGGGAAGAAAGAAGAAAGAGGGCTGAGCAGCGTATCAGGGTTTATGGACAGTCCACTAAAAGCTTATCTGCTACATTTTTGCCTGTTCCAATTAGAGTTGGGAAATTTCCTCACAGTTTCAAAGATCTAAATTCTTGTGAAATTCCCATTTTTATACCTGGTGGAACAAAGTGGGTGGCAGTCGTTGGTGCCCTGCTGGCCTCATCAGTGACCAGCAAAAGTTACCTTGTGTCAGTCAAGGAGCTACAGGCTCTGCAGGATCTGTTCTATACAACCCTTAAGGTCTGTATATGTCCCCCTTCTTCTTGTATTTCATATATATTTCATTCTTCTTATATTCTCATACTCCTACATGCCTTCATCCAAATTCCCATCAAATGCCTCTGGTAACTGTTTGTTGTAGTCTGGGGACAGGTGTCTTTTATTTCCTCTCATGCTTTAGTAGGATATGTGGTGGATATTTCTCCCCCCTGCTTTCTTAAAGCAAATATGAAGAGTTTGTGTGTGCCCCCCAGGACTACTGTTCATGCTGTCTTGACTTCCGGGCTCGTGGAGGTATTTCAGAAAACTTGGTTCTGAAATGCCTGACAAAGCTGCATGAATTCATTGACAAGTTTGCTTTTCTTCTGTGTACAGATCCTAATATGGTCAATGCAGGAGACATGAATGGTTCGGGCAACCTGATGGATTTTCTGGATGAGCCTTTCCCCGATGTTGGAACTTACGAAGATTTCCATACCATCGACTGGCTGCGGGAGAAATCGCGTGACACCGACCGCCATCGCAAGGTGACGGTGTCAGGCTTTGATGCATCACAGTCCCTGGCTTACAGCCATCCTGGTAGTGACAAACATTAGTGTTTTTCCAAAGTTATTGCTTCCTACCTTGTTGCATGACTTGAGGAGAACTTTTAAATACATGGACGTGGGATGTCCTGAGTTTGTAAATATGAAAGGGCTGCTGCAACTTGATCAGATGAGCATCTCAGAATAAATTATTGGGACTGCAGGAAGTAGAGAGTAGAGAAATTGTATGCACCATCTAAGAGTTTAATTATTTTAAACATTGTACTCTAAAACTGTCAGCCTGAATCAGCAGCACATCTATATGTATGTTTAATTTCAGATTACAAGCAAAAGTAAAGAATCCATATGGGAGTTCATCAAGAGTTTGCTGGATGCCTGGTCAGGATGGGTTGTAATGCTTCTCATAGGACTACTGGCAGGTATGTATGTGTTAGTGCTACAGCTATGCCTGGAGCAGCTCACCCAAGCTGCTGCAGTACCATCTGCTTCTCTTTGTACTTCATTGTCTCTCCATTGATGTTTTTAGTTTTTAAGCTAAAAAAGACAACTTTGCATTCGTGGAGTTATGATCCGAAATAAAAATACCCACTTGCAAAGTCTCCTTTCAACTGCTGACCTAGAGAAAAATGTTTTCACCAGTAGAGGGATTTTTCTTTTGCTTTGGGAAATCTGCATTTTAGTGCTTCGTACTCGATGGACTACTTTGACTTTCTGAATCTTTGCTTTGCAGAAGTCAATTTTATTTATAGGATTTTGTTTCTTGTCATCACTTTAATTCTGCAAAGTAGAAAATATGATGTGGGGAAAACACTGGTCGTGGACACTCAAAGGGGAGCTTTATAAACTGCTATTTCCACTGGGTTATCTTCTTTATGTATGCCTGAAAGCAAAATAGTTTCAGACTTGGTTTCAGGTCTGCTTCCAGGCCAGACAGACATTACATACTTAACAGTCTGCTCAAACTCACATGGCAAATTCATTAATTTCCTCAATTTCTCCTGTCTTCTCCTCAGTTTAGCACATCTTCCTGCTTGGAAAGCTGCACTTCTCTGACCCAGCTGAGACAGCTGCCATTTTTTATGCTTTTTCAGTGATGTCAGGGTGCTCTTGTGTTATGCTGCTTGGTAAAAGCACCATGTGAAGTTTCCCCGTTTCCAAGGGGTGATGGGAATTTCCTGCTCAGCATCTGTCAAGTTAATATGTTTATTACAGTTGTTAGGAGCCTCAGAAGTACTGGTGAAGTTCTTGAGAAAACATTTCTGAAGTGACATGTTTGGCAAATTATGTAATTTCATAGACATGTAATTGTTTCCACAAAAACTCTGTTGGGAGGGTGAGATGGGAAGAGAGTTTGATAGACTGATAGTGTACTACCAGGGCTGCTGAGTCCAGCCTGAAGGCCAGGGTTGGTCTCATCTGGGATGGAGAATTCTGCCTGCAAATAAAGTTAGAGCAAGCCCTTGAGGGCTCTAGTGACCTCAGTAATCTTCTCCTCATACAAAGAATGTGGTATACATGCACACACTCCCATTTTAGTAAAAACATCCCAGAAGGTTTAATTCAGTTCTAGTTTGCAATGAAACCTCAGGCTGAAATCCTCAAGGCTGTCAAAAGCCAGAGTCACTGTCCTCTGATAAACCCTAACATTGATATGTCCAGCTTGGGAATGGGGTTTGAGGGTAAACTAAACTGAGATCACCCTTTTCAATGACAAGGGTGCAGAGCAACCATTTTACCTCAAAGAATGAAACCAAATTAGTCAGGAATCTTAGCCAGGTTTGAGGAGGGAGGAGGTGGTGGTGCAGTCACGAGGCACTTCATGTTGTTGTCTTCTCTTCTTAAAATATTGCCTGCTCAGAGAAGTGAGCCTGCCACAAGGGCATCTGCATGATCAGATGGGATTGCATGGACCAGCTGGGCTCCTCCATGGTCCCTCCTCTGCTGAACAGGCAGAAGCTGCTGCTGCTCCAAGGGGAGTAGCCTGGTCAGTGGATGGACACTGGGTGAACCCTTGAGCAGCTGGGTCCAGGCATTACCAGAGGCAAGCAGAAAGTATGGGAAGGCATGGGAGAGAAAGGGGAAAGGGGCAGCAGCAGTACCCAGGACATAAGGGTCCCGTGCTCTTCCTGTGCTGGGCACAGAAAACAGCAAGATGGGACTCTTGGAAGAGGCTGGCAGGGGCTTCCCCAAGCTTCCAAAAGCACTTGGGTCTTTTACCCAGGCCCAGGAGTCTAAAGTGAGCTTAACTGATCTAGAAGCCTAAATCCCATCAATTTGGTAAGCTTCATCTTTCAGGTTTTGCAATACCTCAAAGGTTGCACCTCCACTGCCAAGACGAGCAGATGAGGCCAAAAGATGCAATCCTTGTTCTCCAGTGCTTCTGCCACTGGGCCCTGTTGCTCTGTGCATGTGTAGCTACACTGGGTCAGTTCTGACTTCCTAGAAAAAATTGATTTTAGCCAGATTAGTTTTCAGTTGATTTGTGGTCTCAGCAGCATTGGTCACCACAGAGCCGCAAGCAAACAAAAAATAACTGATGGGAAGGAGCTGATGGAAGGAGGAAGGAGAGGACCATCCCACTTGGCAGTATGATACATATATATATATATATATATATATATACACACACACACACACACATATATATATATGTATCATGTCATACATATACATATATCTTGTCATCTTTGGAATGTCATCAAGCCTGCATCCTTTGTTAGTCCCAGAAGAGTGTAGGTGGGAAAGGGATGTCTGGAGGGGGTTCTGCTCTGGCTTCCTGCTCACAGCAGAGCCAGCCTCAGGGTTACAGGCAACACCAATGTATATTGAGAATGTAACAGCAGCCACTGGGATCAGATCATAATTTCCTTTGTGAGGGTGCACACACAAATTAGCCTGAGCAGAGCCTCTCACTGCCTCCAGTCTGTGGCAAGTACCCACAGGACCCTGAACATCCTGCTGGAGGGAGACGATGGTGTATGACACTGTCAAATGGCTGGAAGGGCACTGAGGAGCTCCTGGAAGTGAGGCTTTGGGAACCAAAGCCTGCTAATTGCAGAGAAGAGGGAAGGAACAGTAAAACCCAAAAATGTTGTTTTGTGTGGAGATCAGATAAGACTGTTCACACAATGGTCTAGAAAAAGATACTGAGCACTACATGGGCCTGTCTCAGTCAGAGTTTCCATGCTTTCCTCATATAAAGCAATGTATGGGGAGTGAGCCTAAACATTTATGTATGGATACCAAATTTTTTAAACATTTGTTTTTAAGGAAATCTGAATTTTTGCTGGGCCCATTCTGCCTGCAGACCAGTGGATGTTCCTCAGCCTAACCATTACTACTGCCCAACTGAAAGCATATGCTCTTTATAGATCAGCAAGTGTGTGTGTGTTTTAAAGCTATGTAACAAAAAGTGCCATCATAGTAATGCTGAAATGCTCTGATGCTGAGGCTGGATGTGCAGGAATTCCCTCTGTAATTCATCACTTGGGTGATGCTGTTTTCTGGCACAGGTGCATGAAGAAAACTCTCTTTTCAAAGCAAATTTTTAGCATTCTCATTACGGCACTGTAAAGGAAGAAATTGGCCATCATCAACAAACGGAAAAGGAGAGAGGTAAAAGGCTAATATCTAAAATAAAGTTCAGCACTGTCTGGCTTAGGAGTACTTCATTATTTTTCCTTCCAGGCAGGAGGTTACATAGAAGGGGGAACAAACTCAGCTCCTTTGATGGGAGAAGCAGGGAGATAAACCTATACTCTATTACAGTCTTGACAGCCAAAATAAGCACAAGAAATTAAAAGCTTGACTTTGAGATGCTGAACTGTCTAGCACTTGCATTAATTTCACTTAAAGCTGCAAAAATTCAGAACTTGGAAAACTTCTAGCTCTGGTCACATAGGTAGTGAAGCATTTACTATTGCATTATTATCTTGGCCCTCCTTATGATTTTCTTCTCTTGAAGGCTTGTGTAGTAAATTGCATGTAGCATTTTCCTCCTTATGTGGATCCCTAAGAATCTGGCAAAAGGGATTAGATCAGCTGCATAACTAAGCACATTGTCTCAGTGGTGCTGAGGAGCCTGTGAGCTTGTTATATTAGAGAACTGAATGTTTGTTCTTCAGTATAGTTATTAACTTTATTGGGGAAAAACATTCAGAAGTCTGTCTTCCTTTGTGCCTTTGGTAGCATTAATGTGCAGCTGCCTGGTTAAGTGTAGTGTAAACTTTGAAGATCACAGAGAGCATTAAAGACCCATCAAGAGGTGCAATAGACACAGCATGTGGTCCAGAGGATGAAGATTCCTTGTTTCTGAAACTTTCAGAAAATTGGAGAAGAATTTAGAGCTCACTGCAAAACAGGAAGCTATGCATGCTGATGTTGCCAGCAATGCAATGATTAATTGTCATCTAGCAACATGGTTCACTGTTTCCATAGAAACTTGGGAAAAATGGAAGAGTAACCAAGATTAACCCAAGATCTTCATGGAAGAAAATAATTGCTACAGACATCATCACTCCCATCTGCAGCCTTTTTTTTTTTTTTTTAATGTGTGTGTTGTCCTGTCTAGTATATCTGTATAGTTCTTCAGATTATTTTTATACAACAGAAATTCTTCACTGCTACCTTGGTCACCACTGCTTGTCAGTGTGGGGACAAGTTTCCTTCTTAAGGGTGGGAGAAGAACCTGTGGGTTTTTTCTGGTCTTTGAAGTAAAAAAAAGGTTCCATGTGCTTGAATTATTTGAAATGTATTTTTTCCCCTATCTCTCTTACAGAAATGCAAATGAGAAAACTTTAGTTCTAGATGAAATAAACCAGCTCTTGGACCCACTTGTGTGCCCCAGCTGCTGGGGGAAAGGGGAGCAGCCCCCACCCCTGCTTCACATAATTACGTTCTTAGGAGGAGCCACAAATCTATAACTTTTGGAAACTTAAAACCATTTGCATTTTCTGAAGTTTTTTTTCCTCTCTGTGTCCTACTGAAATGCATTGATAAATTCTGTTCAAATCCATTAGTGGTTTCCTGAAATTTTATTAATGATTATTTTAAAAATAATGATGACTTCTGCTTTCCATTGTATATGAGAGGGATCTGGAAAACACTAAATGACTCTTCTATCAGTTGTTGCTTTAATTCTTTCCAGGAAGTATGGACATAGGGACAGAACACAGGTGTCGCTGTTGTCCCCAGGGACGGCGAGAATCACAACACGGAATTCCAGGACAAATGGAATTATTTAATTAATTATCACCTCGTTTATATACCTTGGTTCGCAATAGAGAAATGACATTATTGGGTGCTTGACCATACACCTCCCAGAGCGATTGGCTGAATGCTACAACGCCTATTTCAAAATATTTCCTTCAGTGAACCAAAACAAGACCGTGCAGGTGCAAGATAGAGAGTTATTTACAGAACAGTCTTTCTCTGTTTCTCAGCTAAGGCATGAGAAAGGAAAACTTCACAAAATGCTTCAGCAGCTGGAAAATTCCTCTGCTCCTGCTCTTTAGTATCCCCACACAGGTCTGCCTCTCTGTGTTCCGGCTGCTCCCAAGCCTCCCGTTCCTGCTGCTCTTGCACTCCTGGGGACCCACCTGCGCTGAGGGTGCTGCTGCTGGGGCAGGTTGTTATCGCTGATGAGCAAATGCCCTAGAGAAGCAGAATTTTTATTTTTTTGTGTCTGGCGACAGCAATTATACCTGTGTCTGTGTCTGGTGGCCACCGGGTGTCACTGTAGCTCTGTGTAATTACCGGGGAGAAACTGAAACGAGCGTTGTGGTACAGGAAGGATTTGAAAGATAGTTTTATTCTGCATGTCTAGATTGCCAGTCAATGTACACACATATCAAAAGCCCCATTCTGTTAAGTTCATAAGTCAGAATTTGGCATTCATGTTGTCTTTGTAATGAAATCATCTTTCTAAGGTTGCTGTGTTGGCACCGGTAAAGCTGTAGGAAAACATACATATCCTTCTCCTCCATTACCCCTGAAATACACAGTGTGGTTTGAGACCTGTGGCCCAGTGTCCATATAGAGACCCTGCACGACGTCCTCCCCATCTCAGCCAGATGGGCCACCTGCCTTGAACAGGCTGCAGGCCTGGCATTGGCTATCTCTCCCCTATTTGGCCATCAGTCAGTATGAGAATGATAATGTTTAGAATAAAAGCTTATTGAAGAGCATTGAAGGTCAGAAAAACTTGTTAGTGCCCCCAGTTCTTCGGTATATTTGTATTTATTGATGCAGAGAACAGTTTGGCTTGGAAGAGGCCTTTAAACGTCATCCTGTCCAACAACCCTGCCATGAGCAGGGTCATCTACAACTGGATCAGGTTGCTCAGAGCCCTGTCCAACCTGGCCTTGAATGTTTCCAGGGATGGGGCATCCACCTCTGTGGGCAACCTGTTCCAGTGTTTCACCCCCCTCATTGTAAAAAACTTATTCCTTATACCTAGCCTAAATCAACCCTCTTTTAGTTTAAAACCCTTACCCCTTTCCGTACTGCAGCAGCCCCTGATAGAAAGTCTGTCCCCATCTTTCTTATAAGCCCCCTGTAGGTACTGGGAGGCTGCTATAAGGTCTCCAAACCTTCTCTTCTCTAGTCTGAGAAACTTATGTTGCACCTACTTACCCAAATCATGGATTTTATTCTGTTATAAAAATTAGATATATTATCCTTGCAACTTGATTATTTTTAATGCCAGCATTTCTTTTTCTGCATTTCTTTTCCCAGGTACATTAGCTGGAGTGATAGATTTAGCTGTGGATTGGATGACAGACCTGAAAGAGGGTGTCTGCCTGTCTGCCTTCTGGTACAGCCATGAGCAGTGCTGCTGGACATCCAATGAAACGACATTCGATGACAGGGACAAATGTCCCCAGTGGCAGAAATGGTCTGAACTTCTTGTAAGCCAGTCTGAGGTATGGAAGGCCTGATTAGCTTGGGGTCACAGCAGGCCAGGCAATGCCCTTTTTTCATACTTGCTGATGTTCCCTCCAGAGAGTTTCTCTGAAAGAGAAAGTAATGAACTGAGCACACTGCAAAAAAAAGACATTTCCACAAGCAATATCTGCTTAACCTGAAGGAGGTCCTGTGGTTTCAGTGTGATGGAAACTAGAAAACTCTGAGATTGCACTGTATTTTTATCAGTATTAAACTAAAAGTGTTTTATAACATGCATAGCATAATCACCAGGGGACTTGAGCTGCATTTTCTTTATTTCCTTTTAAATATAATTTTATGGGACAAAAAAAAAGGATGAGCACTGAAAAATACACTTATGAAGATGTTTTTGGGATTGCAGATGGGGTTTTATGTATTCTGATACAGGGAGCTGCATAAGAACTGCTTATCCCTTGCAATCAGTTTCTCTGTCAGACATCGAGATACTTAGCTAGCACCAAAAGCTGGGGAAAGAATAGGCTCCCTGGGGGGTGGCCAGATGAAGGATTTGCAGGGATGTTGGACAGGAAGGGAAAAAGCTGATTTGGACAGACATGAAATGTATATTTAAAGATTTTTTCCCCTTACAATTCTTTTTTTTCCCCATAATTGTAGTAATTTTAAATACAAAGAATGCTCTTTCAAAGCAAAGCAGGTGAAAGTTTCATTTTGAAAAAAAATAAAAAGAAGCCTTTCTGTATACCATTTAGCAGATAATACTTTTTAAAAGAAGTACAAAAAAACCACATTTTATTTTCAACCTAAGTTATTCAATGTATTGAATAATATTGATCCCACTCACAACTCAGATCTTTGGCAGAATTACTGTCTTAAATCCCCCCTTCCTCCTTATTTCTGACTTGAATTTGACAAAAACTGAATTGAAGTGTGTGTGGGTGATTTGGAGAGGTTGTCTCAGATCTTCCCCCAGTGTGGAGGTTGTCTGGTGCTGCAGTGTTTGAGGACACCTTCATTGCCAGGCAAGTGTGTCATTCATGTTCTCTTCTGTGCTGCTTTAGGTTTACAGTAGAAGAAGTACTAGGTGAGAGTGTCTGTGCATATGTATAGCTCAGTTTTCTATAGTTCTAATTAACCATAGTGGAAATAGTGGGGTGCTCACTGTTCCTGAATATTCTCACCACTTAATCAGGGGCAGAAATCTCTCAGTATGGGTGCCAGTCACAGTGCCAGGCTTCCCTTTGCCAGAGTTTTGCTAGGTTCACTCTGGTCTTCATCAGCAGATGTTTTGGGTGGCTGTGTCTTTGTGACAGTGAAGAAATGTTACCCTGATATAAAGCTGCAGAATGGGGGTGATGTTGTAATTTAAAAGAACAAAAAGAAAAACCAAAAAAAGCCCCCCAAAAACGTGGGAAGGAAAAAATGAGGAGACTGTTAAAATTATTAGGGGATTTGGAAATCCTGTGCATGTGTTTGACATGCTGTTACTTTGTCTGGAATATATAAATGATGCATATCCTTGAGAAAATTTATTGCTTTCTCCTGCTACTTGGAAACAGCAGTGATGACTGTTGTGTGCTGTGGCCTTTAGAAAAGGTATCAGCCAGGTGAGCACTGTGAAACTTCACTCACTTTGTGTTCAAACTGGGCTTCTCACCCCCTGGTGAACTGTCACAGTAGGACAAAAAAGAAAAGTTTCATTTTGGCTTGATTTTAGTCTCTTTCCTAAAACAAATGGGCCTCTAAGATCTGTGGGTTCCTGATGGTGTGATGGAGGCTGTAAATATTATATATATATCTGTTACTGTTACACTGAAATCCCAGGGAAAGCCCAATAAAAATGTGAATTTGGAAAGTAAAAATTCGGTTTTGTTCAGAAGGCTTATGATATGGGCAAGTTTTGCACTGTAGTGGGAGTGGTTCCTGTAGTGGTAGAGGATTTTAGTAGGTATCAAAATACACTGAACTTGACTGAGTTTCAGAATAATTTTGTTGGGTTTTTTTCCTGTGTTTCACTTTGTGCCTGACATTTACAAAAGAGCCTTGTAAGACAACTGTGCACATTGGAGGACAATTTAGGCAAAAAGTATTTGGAACAGTTTCCCTAAAGGTACTCTGGTCAGACATGTCTTCTTTTTTTATGCATGACTGTGATTCTCTCTCGTCATAGCCAACTAAATTTGACATTTTGAGGACTGAGATTTAGATCAGTTCTTCCTTGTGGTTTTGCCAATTTATGGCTCTGATAAACCCTCTACATATGTTTTCACAGAGAATTGTGACATTTCCTATGGCCTCTCCTGAAAAATGTTTCCATTCTAGTGCTCCTATAAAATGAGCCCAAAGCAGAGGCTTGATATAAATTATTATGGAAAACATAATAGCCCATTAGACACCTACCAGGCTATGTTTGCTTCCCTAATCACTGTTTTGTAGGCCAATTATATCCTTCATCCTTCTGGTCTTGAACCACTTCCAAAGAGGAGGTGAAGAGGGTTTTTTGGTGTGAGGAAGTTTCAAAACCTCAAATTCACTGGCAGATCAAAAGGTCATCAGATGTCACTGGTGATCTGGACTTGTCCTCTTCTGCAGATCCAGTTTGGTCCCAACCCCAGCTTCACTGGGGCTGAGGACCCCATTTTTGATGGCTTACACATGTCTAAGGTAGAGGAAAGGACCCTCTGTCTTCCATGGATCATGACACTGGATCCAGAAATGGACTGGGTTCCTATCCTAGGGCTTCTGGATCTCCTGTCATAAAGCAGAGACCTGCAAGACAAGGAAGCCCTTCTAAATGTGGAACCCACTTCTCAGTTTTGCAGCCTTGAATCTGTCAGTCATGAGGACACACACTGCTGTAACATCCATAGGGGAGAGTCTGCAAACTGTGAGATCCCTATGGAGTCAGCGTAGAGCTCTGGGCCTCTGGAGTAACCATACATTGGAGGGCATTCTGAGGGATGTGGTTTATTTCAGTATTCTGAGTTTGTGAAGGATGTTTTCGATTGTGTTCCATCTGTATCTAAACTGGACTGACACCAGATCTGAAATACTGCTTGGTCTTGCAAACTAAAATACAAAGTTTTGCTCAGTTTCCCTACTTGCTTCATCACTGTTGTTTCCAGGGTGAGTCTTTCGAGCTGCTGTGGGAAAGGTTGTAGCAGGATCAGCTCTGCTGGTGAACTGCTTTGGTCTCTGACTCCAGTGTACATGCTCAAGACTTTCACTGCTCCAGAGCCTCAGTAGTGGCATGTAATGGATGAGAAATGAACCGTTTGCTATACTGAGTTACTGCTACTTCACTTCCCAAAGGTTTTCATATTATTAATCATTAGAAACTGCTGCAATTGAACCTGCAGAATGCCAGATATCTGGAAAATGTAACAATGAAAGATGTCCCAAGGGATAAGATTGAACTGGCCATACGGGCTCTTGTGGGGTCCTGCCACAGCACTGTAGGTGTATGTGTGACTGCAGTAACGAGCTGACAGAGTTTTCTTATGACTTCTGAGATGCAAAAGAAGAAGAAGTAAAAAGAAACAAAGTTAATTTTACTCCAGTGAATTTAGAAGCAAAACTACAGCTTTTGCTCAACCTAGTAGGGCCAAATTTCTGTAATGGTGTTGGCCTTCTTTGGAGGTACTCCAGGTTCACACTGACAGAAGGATTTTGCCCTGAGGCAAGATATCCAGAGTTTTCTCTAGAGGAAGAGCAAATATTGTCATAGCTGTTTGTAATTGAAAGCACTAGGAGACGACATTCATGAGACTGTCTTCAGCTGTAGCAACAAAGATCCATGGTTACTACAGCCGGATGTCAATCACTGCAAGTGTGGGATCCATGACTGCTTAGGGCATTGGGGGATAACGTATTGCTTCAGCATTCTGCTGTCATCAGCAAAGCCATCTGCTAACTTCAGCAAGTGAAGGCTTAACAAATTGCCTTTCTTCCAGATACATCCATAAGGATAAGGGTTAGTGATATCCTTACTGCATTTTCGTTTGGACAGACCTGGAAAAGGAAGCCAGCAAACATCCATACTGTTAAAAGTTGATTCCTTGCAGATTTGAAAACAGGGAGACTTCTCATCTCTAGGTTTTTTATGTCTGGGAACAGGGGTTGGCCAGCTCTGTTAACTGATACAATTGATTAATGCCTGTTTTCCTACTTGATTTATCATAATGTTGATATCCAGGCTGCTGTCCTGCAGAGCAGAGGCAGGGGCCCCAATATTCTTGAGCAGCTGGGATTGCATCCGGTAGGAAGAGTTCACTTAGAGGTGAAGGATTCATACCAATTCATGCACTGAGGTTCATCTCGGTTTTTTATTCTGTAGTGTCATGTTGCTACAGGATATTGGTTGAAGGCTTAAGCTCCTTGTATCAATTTGATGCTGCTGAGTAGATTCTCTTTTGTCCATGTAGGTGGGTTTTGGAAATTTAAAAAAACTATGCCTTTGAGGAGGCAAAAGTATTCCAAGGCAGATTTTAACAAAAGTTTTGACTTGACCATTGGAAAAAGGTAGAAACTTGAAGGTCACTATTGACTATGCTTCCACTATGGCACTGCACAGTCAACCATTGGTAATGATCATTAGCATTCCCGTTCTGTCAAAAAAGTAAAGCTGTTCAGTTTGAAGAGAAGCTCATTCCTGACAGGAATGATTTTAAAATATTAGGGCAAAAATTACTGAGATGTGTGAGTGGGTTCTGCCAAGCTATGGTGTTTTAAAATTAGTTTCAACCCTATTGTGGACAGCACCATATAGAAATAAAGGACTTATTTAAGGTTTTACCCTTCCTGTTTGTGAACTGAACTGGCTACTGATATACACAGGGATGTTGTTTGAAAAGATCAGCATCTGCATGGAGAACTGACCTTTGAATACTAGTCCTCAGAAAAATACGTATCAGGGAAAAATACATATTCCTTGTCCCCCACCATGGGATGAACACAGCAGATTCCTTCATTAGCTGCCTTTTCGTTACCAATTGCTTTTGCCCTTATGGCATATTTGTTTGATGTTTTGGAACTTTATGTGGGTTAGTTAAATTCTTTAGTGCTTGAAAGATGCTCAGTTTAAGGTATTTGGTTCCCTTGCAAACAGACTGTAGGGACTAGGTTAGGTATTTATTAGTACGCTGCTTCTTTCCATGAGTAATAAAATTGTTGGAGTATATAAAGTTATTTGTCCTTCCTGAGGAAAAGCAGCTCTTACTATGTAAATGAAAAATCAGGCTCCACGCCATCATGATCCCTAGTAGAAGTGTGAGATTTGCCAATCTGCATTTGTCTAACAATGTTTGTTACTGTTATTTTTCTAGGGTGCAAGTGCTTACATTCTAAACTATTTTCTGTACATTATGTGGGCTCTATGTTTTGCTTTCCTGGCAGTCTCCCTGGTCAGAGTGTTTGCTCCTTATGCCTGTGGCTCTGGAATCCCAGAGGTGAGTTTCTCTTTGTGCATGAATATCCAAAAAAACCCAAACAACCAAAAAAAAATTATTGCCTTTTCCCATTCCAGAAATGTACCATGAGATAGCATAGCGACAAAAAAATTGTCTTTCCATTTCATCTGCCTTCATTCCTTTGTCTGTGCTTTTATGGTGATCATCTCAGTTTTTCATAGTAAAAAGTGTTCATATGTCACTGTGACAGGTTAATGCACGTACTTGTTCATTGCCAGAGTGTGAATTAAAAATCAACATCTCCAAGAGACACATACTCACTAGAAGTTTATAAAGATTTTTCCTAGGATGAAATTACTTGGGCCAGTTAAAAAACCAGTTATTTTCTAGGCTAGACTCTAAACAAAAGCAAAATAAAAAGAAGGGGGAGGGCTACAAAGCTAAGGTTTCCTAAGCTACTGAAGATGCCCATCATTTGGGATGCCTGAAAAGTGTCTGGTGCACATCTTTTGCTGTGTTCCTGAACACAACATAATGTACATTATGCCAGCATGACAGCAGCCAAAATATTTACTTGATTTTCAATATTTTACACATTGAGCCTCTGTCTATATTTAAGCTGTTAAATGAAGAACCTTGTAATTCAACCAGCAGAGTCATTGAAAGTCTTGGAAATCAGGGCAGTCTTTTGTTAAAAGTGCTATGGAACTGCTGGAATTATTGTTTAAGAATCTGGCAGACAGAATCAGCAGCCCAAAGCTTAGAAATCTTGGCATACTTTTGTTCTTGATCTCTGAGAATCATTCAAATGTTTCAAAAAACCTCACCACAAATAATTTAAAATATTTGAATAATTTCCATGTTTCAAAGTAGTCATGTGTGTCTTTGTTATGTGTTTGATATATTTGTGGTTTTAAAAAGTCTTCATAGTTAACTATATAGCCAGTTTCCAAGTGCTAAATCCCTTGTGTGAGGTGATGCTCAGCTCCAGCCCATTTCCAGGCCTAGAGTCCAAACCCAAATCCCACCCTGCAGCCTGTGTGTCATGCACATGCATTGTGCTCTTTCCTAGCCACTCACTAGCAAAATTAAGACAAAATGTGTAGAAATACGATCTTTTGGACTTTCTCATTTCATAACACGTGCATGCTTTTATGGCACAGGGATTCCAAATAGCTAGAACTTTTTTTGTGTGTTTTATCTGGAAAAAAAAAATCTGTCGTTGTTTATTTGCTTTTTTCCTGCTTTTTTAAACTCGAATCCGGTTTAAGTCTGATCTTGTAAGCCAAGGAGATATGTAAGAGTTTCATATTTCTATTGATCTCTGTGAGAGTCCTTACTGCCTGTTATGGGGACCACCCGTAACAGCAGTAAAAGTGTGGTCTGCTTAACCCGTGCTCAGATATTGCTGTGGGAAAGCTGCCCTACCTACAGTTTCTTTCTCTCCATCACTGTCTCTTTTCAAGCAGTCTGCAACTTTTTAAACTCTGCTGGAGTTTTAACTCCATTTGAAAGTTCGGAGTAGAAAAGGTTTCTTCATCTGTTCAACATGTTCTTCCTGCTTTCCAGATAAAAACCATCTTGAGTGGGTTCATTATTAGGGGCTACCTGGGAAAATGGACACTTTTAATCAAAACAGTCACCTTGGTTCTGGTGGTGTCTTCAGGCCTCAGCCTTGGGAAAGAGGGCCCATTAGTCCATGTGGCCTGTTGCTGCGGAAACTTCTTCAGCAGCCTTTTCTCAAAGTACAGCAAGAATGAAGGAAAGAGAAGAGAGGTGAGGTTGGCTTATAAATTTCTAATTTTCTTGTCTGGATACTTGGGGTTTCAAACTACTCATGCCTCGTATGTAAACATTTGCTTTGTAGGTCCTTTCAGCTGCAGCTGCTGCAGGAGTTTCTGTTGCATTTGGGGCTCCAATCGGAGGTGTGCTTTTTAGTCTGGAAGAGGTAAGACCTGGCAGTTCACTTGCTTCAATAAATATATTTTAATTTGATACTTTTCTCCAAGATGACCATTATTTTTCAAATATTTATATGCCTATTTTTCTTCTAAAAAATGATCTGTGATTACTAGTAATAAGAAATAACCAGATATTTTAGCTTAATCTGAATAGTAGAAGGGCACTGGCTTTCTGGAAACAAATTAGATGAGTAATATGGAAATACATCCCTGTGCTGAGGTTTCTCCGGCCTTCAGCTTGCTAATGCATGGACCAAGCTGTCAGGCATTTCTTGTACTCTCTAGACAGCAACTCTGGATTTAAATTTATTGATTTTAAACTAGTTGCTACTCCTTTTCTGAAATCTGAAAATGCCTTTTCTGATACCTTTGTGAACATGTTCTGGCTGTGGTAAGGGCTAGTGCTCGCAGTAAAGTCAAATGAAACAGATGGTGATGGTAGCTAAAGGAAGCACCCTCTGTCACACCCAGTGAAATATTTATGGTCTTTACTTGGTTTTAGGTCAGCTACTACTTTCCTCTGAAAACCCTCTGGAGGTCATTTTTTGCTGCTCTCGTGGCTGCCTTCACACTGAGGTCCATCAATCCTTTTGGAAACAGCCGACTGGTCCTGTTCTACGTGGAGTACCACACCCCCTGGTACATGGCCGAGCTCTTCCCCTTCATCCTGCTCGGTGTCTTTGGGGGCCTCTGGGGGACCCTCTTTATCCGATGCAACATTGCCTGGTGCAGGAGGCGAAAAACCACCAGACTTGGGAAATACCCAGTGCTGGAGGTGATCGTGATAACAGCTATCACTGCCATCATCGCCTACCCCAACCCCTACACCCGCAGGAGCACCAGCGAGCTGATCTCCGAGCTCTTCAATGACTGCGGTGCCCTGGAGTCCTCGCAGCTCTGCGACTACATCAATGACCCGAACATGACCCGGCCAGTGGATGACATTCCCGACAGACCTGCTGGCCCCGGAGTCTACTCTGCCATGTGGCAGCTGGCCTTGGCTTTGGTGTTCAAAATTGTCATCACGATCTTCACTTTCGGCATGAAGGTAAATCGGGCACGGGCACAGGAGCAGTCGCGAGCGCAAGGCACAGACGGGTTGCCATGGGCAGCTGCTCTCTCTGGCAGGGCTGAGCTGCCTCTGACCTGCCCCAGCCACAGAGCTGTCACTGAGATGCTGCTGGCTCACCTGTAAGCACCTTGCCTTGTGGCCCCTGTGGCAGCACAGGGATGAGCCCTGCTTTTCATCTGTGGTTTTGTTAAGTGAAAAAGAAATCTGTATGGGAATTGAAACCCGCTCTTGCCAATAAGCAATTTCAAGATGATTCCCACTGCAGCTGTTTCTTAGCTCTCTCATGGACATGGGCTATTTACATTGTTGTTTGTCTTGTTGGATTAATGTCTTAATGTGCCTCAAGGTAGCTATGCTCAAGGAAGTAATAATTTTAAATTTACTATTTTACACATTTAGAGCGTCACAAAAATATAGAAGTGGCTGAAAAGGTCTATTTTTGAATCTTTTTAAGCACTGTAGCTTGGAAAAAAAAGAGGAATGAATGAGAAGACTAACTGATGTGTCATTTGAATATTCTGGATTTGCAGCTTTTTCCTTCAACAACTCCTTCTCCCCTTAAATGAGTGATGAAAGGTCCAAGAACAATTTATCCAAGCTTTCAGTATATACCAAGCTGTTTGTGGTGAGCTCTATATATCTGATTAATAGCGCACATAAAAAACAGGTTCTGTCTGTCTACAGCTCCCATTATCTGAGCATTTATTTCTGGATCTGATGTCTGCAGACAATGAGAAGTTTTTTGTAGTTATACACTATATTTTATACCATGCTCCGAACTAAAGTATCTCATCTTTCTCTTAAACGCTACACTTGAACTGATGATCCATTTTTAGCCTTTCACTCTAGAAACTGATTTATGGCTGACAGTCCATTCTTATGCTTGTTCATTAAAAGCTTTGGTTCTTTATTTGAAATGTGATTCTTTATTTATCCTATATATTTAAAATCTGTTAGGAGGAATTACCAGTTTCAACCAGTCTGTAAAAGAACAGACAAAATAGCTTTACCCTCTAAATCTAGAAGACTCAATCGAACTTCATCAGCAATGTTAACACTATATGGTGGGGGCTGTAGCATCTGCTGTTATCAGCCCTAGTGTCTCTGGGCCATGCTGATGAGGTGATTAGTTGAGTTCTCTAGGAAGCTCAAGCTACATTTTCCGACTGAAAAAGATATGATAGGCTTTCCTCTCTGAAAACAACCAAAGCTCCATGCAAGCCCTTGTCACAGATCTGAATTGTCTTCTCCAGCAGGAGTATATCTCCAGCTTGCTGGTTCACTTGACATCTAAGAGGAAATGCACTTAGCCAAGGCAAAGTAAATTTTCATTCTCTTTTTTTCCCTCCCTTCTCATTTCAATACTGTTTTCTAATGATTTGTGACTTGTCTGTATAGCAGACGTCAAAGTAATGATTCGTAGAGCTTCTTGGAAAATATATTGTAAACTGAGATGGAGAATTAGCTGCCTCTGAGCAGTCAGCATCCTTTCTCTGAATTTTTATTCTTCATTTGACATTTAATTTAAAATCTGGTCTGATTTAGCCTGAAAAAAGTAGTAATAAAACCATAAAGTGCTCCGTCTGATAGAGGGTGAAATCAAGATATTATTTTTAGTTAAGCCTATGACAGAAGAATCAGCAGCTCCTGACTTCCTGCTGAGAAAGCAATAAAGGCAAAGCCAGGAACATCTTGACTTCAAAAGCAAACTATTATTCAGAAACAGCATTTAGCTCCCTAATTCAGTGGGATGCAGCAGGTGAGATTCAAAATTTCTTTAAAAACTACACTAACATTTTATAAAGCTATTAATACACACGTAGCCACATAAACTCAGTCACTGCAGAAAACTGTGTCAGAGCATGGGGATCAGCACTGTAGGCTGCCATGAGGCTATGGAAACTTGGTTCTCATACTGTTAATAAAAATTGTTTGATACTGGTCATTTTTGTCAAGGTGTTCATGTGTCTGCATTTCATTCCAGATCCCTTCAGGCCTTTTTATTCCTAGCATGGCTGTTGGAGCCATGGCTGGCAGGATGGTTGGGATTGGAGTGGAGCAGCTGGCATATCACCATCATGACTGGATCATCTTCAGGAACTGGTGCAGACCTGGGGCAGACTGTGTCACACCAGGGCTTTATGCTATGGTGGGAGCAGCAGCTTGCTTGGGTACGGTCTCTGCTGGTCACTGGTTTGTGTGTGACCAACACTGATGTTTGGGGACATGCTTAGGAGGGCCCTGTGTTTGTGTTAGCTGCTGTTTTGGCATTTCTGGGTGCAACAGAGGTTGAAATCAAAATGTGATGGGCTAAAGAACGGGCAGCTCCTTCTACTGGTTGCTCCAGTGATCTGCCAGGTAGTCAGCACAGAAAGGTTTGCAGTCATTGATGCCTACTGCTTGTAATCTGCCAAAAAGCACAGAAAAGGAAAGAAAACAATTGAAGTTAGGCTGCAGGTTTCCAAGCAGGAGTATTTTTACTTGCATTTTTTTCATTTGATGTAATGATGTAACTGGACTGAAGCTACTTACTTATTTAGACTGTGCTCTCTCTCAGTGCAGGGAAAAAACATCCCAGTTCTGGCTAAATTTTAAGCTACGCAGAGGTAAAAATTCTGGGTCTTATTTTGTCTGTGTGTCACGCTATGATCAACTGAGCTGTATTTTGTTTTTCATTTTGATCATAGGCCAATACTGGATTACACTCAATCAATAGGAGTTATTGAATATAACAGCAATGATCTGTTAACTATTAAAGCAAGACCATTGAATAATACCTCACATATCAAACTTCTAGCCATAGATGCAAAAAGAATGTTACAAGCATACCATCTGAACATGTTTTTACCTGATCATATCTTTCCCCTTGTGTACTTGCATATTCTATCTCCTTTTGTTGCTGTTATTGATATCATCATCACTGGATGAAAAAATAGTGGAGAGGCATAACACGGATTAATGTCATTGGGTAGGTTTGAAATGAAAGATGTACTCCAGGAAGAGCTGGAAATTCAGATTTGGATGCTCATATTGGAAAAGCAGGATCATTTGTGCGATCAGTATAGAGGAAGGAAGGGTGGGATTTGCTTGAAAATTTAATGTCTGTAATGTAGATATCAACACCTGAGCTTAACTGTCTTGATACCCCTCACAGCCAAAATAGAAAAATGAGGCATGGGAAAGATCTGTATTATCTGGAAATACACATCTTAAACCAGGCAAATGAACAGATGAATTTGGCCTTAGAAGGGCCTGTTTTTATCTAGAGATTGTAAAGGCAATCTGGATCATCCCTTTGGATTTGAACACCCATAGCAGTGTAGACACATTAAAAAAAGCTAGGATGAATCTTACTGTCCAAACAAGTAAAGCACTTCCTCTTATCTTAATGTCCATAAAAGAAGTAATACACCAAAATTTGGCTCTGATGTTGCAGTTGATCTGCTAGTCAGCATAGAATTATAGAAGCATAGAATATGCTGAGTTGGAAGGGACCCATCAGGACCATCAAGTCCAAATCCTGACCATGAACAGAACACCCCAAAAATCACACCATGGGCCTGAGAGCATTGTCCAAATGCCTCTTGAACTCTGTCAGGCTTGGTGCTGTGACCACTTCCCTGGGCAGCCTGTTCCAGTGCCCAACCACCCTCTGGGTGAAGAACTTTTTCCTGATATACCTAAACCTCCCTGACTCAGCTTTATGCCATTTCCTTGGGTCCTGTTACTGGTCACCAGAGTGAAAAGATCAGTGCCTGCCCCTCTGCTTCCCCTTGTGAGCATGTTGTAGACCACAATGAGGTCTCCCCTTAGTCCCCTCCAGGCTGAACAGAACAAGTGACCTCAGCCACTCCTCAAAAGGCTTCCCCTTCAGACACTTCATCATCCTCGTGTCCCTCCTTTGGGCAGTTTCTAATAGCTTTATGTCTTTTTCATATTGTGGTGCCCCAAACTGCACACAGGACTCAATGTGAGCTGCAATTTCTTCCTCTTTTAAAAGGTCCAAATTAAGGTGGGGTAGTTTTTAATAGTATGGTGAGACATACAGTAGAATGGTCACAGCTTGTACTTAGGCTGTTTAGTACCAAAACCTATCTTGCCTAAAGTAAGAGATATGGAGTAAGTATTAAATGATCCTTACTCTGGTATTTGCTCTCAGCTTTTCGCAGTCAGAAGTTTAAGGCATTCCTCGGATGAAATTCATATCTGGATTATAGTGTTAAGTAATCAACAATCTAATATTTCTATATGCTGTTAGATGAAAAGCATCTTTTAATGACCTGTTTCTGATTTTTCTCATCTAAAATGGTGCTGTATTTTGAGACCTAAAAATAGCAGATTTATTACATTTACCTTTTGAACAGAGGCAAAGAAATGTTACCTAATAATTCAGAGATATATACACACTTGTCCTCAGTTATGTGATTATTTTTATCCTTTAATGTAAACTAAAGGAGCAAGGAGCTTGCTTATGAAATTAATATGGAAAGAATAGATTGAAAAATACAGCTACAACCCTGCCTATGGCTGCGTGCCGGGATGGCCTCAAACCAAGCTGTACACAGTTCAAACTATATTACTATAGTGATATCAAAAGCAAGGGTTTAAGCTATAATACAGCTCTTGCAGTGGCCCTAAGCTGTTTTAAGGTAGGATGTTGTAACCATGTTGTGCCCAAAGATAATGCTCAGCTTTCTCTTCAGTATGACTGCAATAAATAGGCCGGCATGAAGGCCACTTCTCCACGCTCCTACCTGCCTCAGCCGTGGTACTTAACTGATTCTTGGAGTCATTTTAGAGGGCTAAATGGCAGGGTTCAATTTTACTTTCTCAAGTATCCATTAAAGCTGATTTTTTTTTTTTGTGTCCTTTCTGGTTTTAAAGCTCTGTCTTTTAGCGTTCATTGTTTGCTTTTCAATATTAGCAACTTTGGCATGAGCAAGTTCACTCAACCTTTTTGATGAAAATTGCAGTAGATGAAAAATACCTTTCTTCAGTGAAATAAGGCTAAAAGTATAAGGACAAAATACTCAGCATAAATAATTACATGCTTTTTTGAGTGTAAGGCTCAAAATTATAAATGAGTTGCTTAGTACGTATACCAGCACCGAGAGAAACTTGAGTCTTTTCCTTGTTGGCAGGTGGTGTTACTCGAATGACAGTCTCTCTGGTGGTGATTATGTTTGAGCTAACTGGAGGCCTGGAGTACATTGTACCTCTTATGGCTGCAGCTGTCACAAGCAAGTGGGTGGCAGATGCCTTTGGAAAAGAAGGGATCTATGAAGCTCACATTCATCTGAATGGCTACCCCTTCCTGGATGTGAAGGATGAGTTCACCCACCGAACCCTGGCAACTGACGTGATGAGACCCAGGCGTGGCGAAGCTCCTCTCTCTGTTCTGACACAGGACAGCATGACGGTGGAGGATGTTGAGACCCTTATCAAAGAGACTGATTACAATGGCTTTCCAGTGGTGGTTTCAAAAGACTCGGAGAGACTCATTGGGTTTGCACAGAGACGAGAGCTGATCCTTGCAATAAGTAAGTAGAGTATCAGTGTGCAAAAGTTTGATTTTGAAAGGAGTTTTTATAAGATAGGAGATTAGCAGTGTTACTCACCTTGAAGAATGGATAAACAAGAACTAAATCTGACTTTTTCTTCAAATATGACTTTTACTGGTTGCTAGGACCTGGAAGCTTTTCTATTCCATCATACCACCTGGTAGCATTTTGTGGGCTTGACCCTTGTGGGTTTTATTTTACTCAAAACATTAAAACAAAATTCTTCTAGAGACAATAGAGAGAAACTCGGCTCATAGGGCCAGAGTTTTTGTCAGAACCAGATCAAAAGCCAGCGCAGTGCTCAGCTTCTTTCAGTCTCCATGGGCTGCCAGAGGTGGCTGGGGCAGTCGTGAACTTTTGTCACCCAGTGATGAAATACCCTGTGCTTCTTTCTGTTGCTCTGTCTCAGTTTTTCCTCACATGCAGCCTTTTAGTGCTACAGGTGGAAAGCTTTTCAGGGGACAGTGTTTTTTGGTAAAAATGGCTGAATTTTGTCTGGCATCCAGTGGAGAGCTGGCTGGTTGCCTGAGAATCCGAATCCAGATAATTAAAGATTTTGACTGTCATGTCCTTTCCTGGTTGATCTGATGACTAAGTGGGGATTGAAGAACAGGTATATTGGATGAAAGCAAGTGTTCCCACCTTTTCTGGACTCAGGGCATCCAGAACTGCAGAGGCCTGCAAGGCTGGCCCATTGTCTGCTCCCAGTTCTGGCACTCCTGTGGTGTTGAGGGCCAGCTGGGCAGGCAGGCAAGATGCCACCTGGACACGGTTGCCTTGTACTTTGCAGGGGAGTGGAATGTCTGGTATATCCAAATCTCCTTGACTTGAAATTATTCTTCTCTGCATGGTCTTGTTTCATCCCTGTTACTCAGGCACTTTAAAAAGCTGTTGTCTTGGATGGAAATTCATGTATTTTTCGGACAAGAAAATTAATAAATGGAAAATCTGGGTTATTTTTGAAGGTCAATTTCCAGCTCACTTCCCACAAAGCTAAAACAAAAATTTGAAAAAACAGTAGTCTTTAAAGCACATGTTTTAGATATATTTAGCCTACCCTGGGTCTGTCTTTTACACTGCCCATGCCATGTCATGGCTTTAACACTTGGTGCCTTCCAAAGTTAATAGTCTTTTGCACCTCCTTTTCAGGAAGGTATGTCAGTGGGAAAATTGCATGGACTGAAGATGCAGAGCCCTCACTTTAAAATCAGAAAGATCAGAGGCTGCTTGAAGCCAGTCAAAGAACTTTGAGGAACTGAGTCTTTGGATTCAGATCGTAAATGGCAGTGTGGCTGAATGGTCTTGCCAGAAGATGTTAGGAAGTGTCCAGCTATGAACTGATAACAAAGAAACAAGTTAAAATTAAACTCAGTAAACATTTAGATCAAAATGCTTTCCTGTTCAAAAATTGTTTCTTTGACAACTGCATTTTTCAGAGCAAAAGGTACTGTCTCCTGATCAGTTCTAATTAAGAGCATCTTTCATAGGAAATGAGACAGAACTTAGATTTGAAATCAAATTGTTATTTTGTTATGTAAGTTCTCCTAAAATCCTCAGCCATCAGTGACCTTTGGTGGCCCTTTTCCCCTTGGGCTGAGTGTGAGTGCTGTCATTCTGTGCTGACACTATGATAAATGGTTCATCTTTCCAGTATGGTTTGTGTCCTTTTGACTTAAACTCTCGACTTGGTTTTGAAAGACACAGTATATGGTTCCAGTACAGGGCAGGGCAAACCATGCTAGCAACCTTTTGATTGCTAATCCTCTTTCTCTGAAGTTGCTTTGCCTGAATTTCAGAAGTTGTTATTGCTCAGCATTACCACGAGGGTAGCTAATGTGTTCTGAACCACTACCTCATCTTGCTTCATGGTTGTGATCATACACCAAGTCTCCTTAAGCCATAAAATTACTTACCAAGAGATAAACATCACACATGGTGAAGCATCTCTTATTCAACTGTTCAGGTTCACCTGCTCAGCCTGACAGAGGTACTGGAGTTACATCTCTGAACAGCATAAGCCCCATCTGTGCAGCACTTCAGCCAGGGAATGAGGTCTTATGAAAAGCAGAGTCAGGCCCACTCCAGTATCTCTTCTTTCACCAGTATCTCTTTTTTCATGGCATTGTGCCCTGCAGAAGGCCTCCTCAGTTTGAACTAGCTCTGGTACCTCTACATAAGAGCACTTTGCACTTCATAGAGACATGGTTTCAACCAAGAATTTCAGCTCCTTTCTCAGGCCCAATTAATTGTGCATCAGCAGTATGGTGGTCCAGGGAATACTCTGGGGAAGTACTCCAATTCTCTCACACATCTGCCTTCTTGGATGAAGTCAATAGCTGCTGAATCTTGCATCAAATACCTGTTCCCACACAGCTATCTGCCTCATGATTTACCCCTACATAATTTCTTTCTTAGTGATTGGAGCACTGAGCATGCTCTAGAAATGCATCAATTACCTGTAAAGTGAATGGCAATGCCATTTCCAATTGCTCAGAAGCATCCTCAGGAGCATTGTGTCCTTCCACTGATCCTTGTTGAGTAGGTAGGCAGGTGAGGTGGCAGAGTCACCCTCTGGGAGGAGGTGTCTACATTTTAGATGACACCTACTTTACGATCTTACAGAGGGGAGTTTTTGACATTTTAAAGCTTTTCTTAAATTTAGCTAGCTCCAGAGGCACCATGCAAAAGGCAGAGCCTTGGACAATAGCCAGGTGGCCTGTATGACATGCTTTTTCCAGTGTGGAATTGAGAGATCAACATAGTTGATACAGGCTGTGAAATGTGAACCCCTGAATATGAGAGGCTGTTTCACATTTGGGAGAATTAATTCACTCTCTAGCTATGACAAGAGCCTTCTGCATAGATTACTCTGTAAAACCAGACGTTGTCATCCATTTGCTTTGCTCTTTCTGTTAATCTGTATCTGTTTTTCTTACCCACTGACTGCAGAAATGATCTGCTCTTCTGTTGCACCTTTACTCTCACTCCCCCATCCAGTGAGACTGCATACAAAATCCACCATTTTTCTGATGCCACTGAATTTACTCTGTAGTACTACATCATTCAAATTTCTCTAGGGAGGTGTTTGACATGGAAGAGTGAAATCATGGTTTTGGCTAATCACTGTTGTTCAGGGTCATTGCTGCCTTGGGAACAGCAATGTGGTAACCAAAATGCTTGGCCCTATTTCTTAGGGTGCAGCTTTGGGAAGGAAATACCTAGCTGTCAAAGGTTTTTATCAAAGGGGGGGAGTTACCTTCAGTTTGATTAATGTTACCTCTTAGCACAGATCATATATATCAAAGAACTATGCAGGCATATTCACACTTGAAATTAGATGCATAAATTGAAGCGAACTGAGACAAAACTAACATCGTTCCTGTAAATTGCAATAGGGCCTGTAATATGTGGGGTGAGAAGGTTGAGAATCATATACTGTACTGATATTAGGTTTGAGCCAGCACTGCTCCAGTTCCAAATATTACAAGACAATGATCATTAAATGTAAAAAGAAATTGCAGCTGGAACATGTTGGAAGCCATCACTGTCTACACATTACAAGTCACAGGAGCAGGTTTCTGCACTCTGATTGATGGCAGAGAGTTCCAAGAATATTTACATATGCTTTGAGTATGAGTTGCTATACCTCTCAAGAACAGAAGCAACCTATGTTAATTGAAGGTAATAATTTAACTATTTCCAAGAATTTATTAAAAAAAAAAAAAAAAGTTAAACCTTCAGAGCCAAACACATTATATGTTCATTCGGGGGAGAGGAAAGTTGTCTGTCATTTGGAAATGTATCTCATATAATGTTTATGCCCTGTAGTGTTGAGTAGAGATGAGGTAAACACTACAAAGAAAATAAACTACTCCAATGGTAAGTGTTCTTCTTGGAGCATACTTTAAGTGAAGGACTTATGCTGATCATGTAAACTCCAGATGTAGTGTGATGTTCACTTTGTAGTTTGATCAAAGTATTAATGATAGCTTTTGAACTTTTGAAAGTGGTCACATATGTGCTGTTTACCCCTATATTTTTTCCTCCCTTTACTATTTTGAATTACTATTAGTAGGAAGCTAATTTCTTTTTCCTTTTAAAAATCTAGATATACAAACTATTTAAGGCATTAAGTGTAAGCCCACAAAATATACCCTGCGTGCCAGAGAGGTGTGCTGGTCTAGAACAACATCCACACTGCCCCCGGATCCCTGGAATGTGAATTTGTCTTTCCCCAGCTTTGTGTTCATAAATCCATTCACCATGTCCACATTTTCCCAACTCCACTGAAATGTTTTGCTCCAAGCCAGCTGGGATCTTACACAGCTGTTGACTCCACTCCTTCAGCCATGTAATAAAGTTTCTGTTGTGTTTCTCACTATGGAGGAAATTACATACAGTCATTTGAATTTGACAGAAATTGGATTAGTGAAGTTTGTGAATGCAATGAGCTGCATATTTATTCAGAAAAGCACTATCCCAACCAAGGAGAAGTATGTGTCTGTAAAAATATCACTTACATTTGCTTTGAGGGAGCAATGTCTCAAGGAAATTCAAGTTTCTCCAGTAGTCCGAATTTCTGTGACTTCAGTACGTTGAAGACAAAAACAAACCTTGCTTTCCAAAGGAAGAATTTTTTTATTATCAAGCTTAATTCACTATCTACACCAATCTTTATGTTGCACAGAGAATGCAAGACAGCGTCAGGATGGTGTGGTGAGCAACTCCATCGTGTACTTCACCGAAGACCCCCCAGAACTGCCACCCAACAGTCCCCATCCCCTGAAACTGCGGCGTATTCTCAACCTGAGCCCTTTCACTGTCACTGACCACACACCAATGGAGACTGTGGTAGATATTTTCCGAAAACTTGGGCTCCGGCAGTGTCTGGTCACTCGCAGTGGGTGAGTAGTTGACAGTCAAGTGAATATTTTAATTTTGTCTTACTTTGTGAATGGATGAATAAGGGAACCTCACCTATGTCTTTCCAGGGCAGCAAAAGAAGTCAGACTTGGAACCAAAATGGTGCTTGCAGGGTGTTATATTTCATTCTGTTCTCCCAAATCCTTAGTGTATTCTCATTTAGATAAATACAAAATAAACTGTTCTGACTTCCACTATCATGCAGTTTTCAACAGAGGCAGATCTGGCAAGCAGTATTGTTTGCTAAGAATGTGCCTGTTTTGAGACATCCAACTAGATCAGATGTTTGTGAAGACTGTGATAAAGGTGTCACTGGAGGAAAATTAATCTGTTCAACTTTCTTTGCTGGATAATGGAAAGGTGTATAAACCAAAGGCCCTAAAATAACAGCTGAAGGAGGTGGGCAAACATGAAATTAGGAGAATAAAAAACTGCACCATGTGGACTAGAAATAACATCCCATAGTTCCAATGAAATTTGAGCTATTGGAGCATCATGGCTCATCCCAGGATCTAGTGATAGCAGGATAGCCAAAACCAGAGCCCTCACTTCCAAATGTGGAAGACTAGAATTTATTCTTCTGTTAAAAAGCCTTTTTGTTATTCAAAAATATTGCATCAGTTGTTACTATCAATGCAGTATTCTCAGCATTAAGAAAATAAGAACCATTATTGGGATGCAGATTTACATTCTGATTTTAGGTGCCTAGATCTTGAGTTTTAGATCTTATGTGAAACTAAAGGTTGAAAAACTATTAACAAAGACATGGGTTCAAAATTGAGTGCCTAATGGTCTTCAAGGACTGGAAGTAAAAGCCCTTGAAAACTGAGGGTTATGAAATTCTTGACTCTTGGGGCCAGACATCCCATAGGCCTCATCTTTCTTGACAGATGTAATTCATTTAGGTTCTCATAAATGAGAAATTATCATTTAAATTTGAAGGAATTATGCTGTCAGATAGTGAGAATTTCAGAAATCCTTACTTTGTGTATTACCAAGCACTGATGCTTTGGGTTTGACTGCTGGTCCTCTGCAGCCTGAGCCTAAGGAAACTTATTATTTTGTTGTATGAAGTGTTAGCTGTTGTAGCTCCTCACTCAGTCATGTTCCCAACAAAAAGAGGTAACAAGCCAAAGTATTCCACTTCATTATCATGGCTGGGGTCGTAGAAATACATGAGGTGAGAATACTTTTATAAAAAGATAATAATTGGGGAATAGATGAGATGGACAGTACTGCATGGAAGCACTCACAAAATGTCCCTGCAGCTGAACAAGGAAAAAACCTGGATGATATATGTGATGATTGTTGACCTTTCGTTTCCTTTTCTCCTATAGGAGGTTGCTGGGTATCATAACTAAAAAGGATGTATTAAGACATATGGCTCAAATGGCAAACCAGGACCCTGAATCTATCATGTTTAACTAGACTGGTAAAGAAGAAGAAAGTAACCCCAAAGGAATCCCTTCTAGATTAACACAAAGGCTGTGTTTGGTGTTTCATCTTGCTTAAAAAGAAAAAGGTAATGTATATGAGGAATGGCCTGATATGCCTCTGAAAGAGGGAGTAGATGCAGGACAGCACTTATTTCATGAGGAAGGCAGTTTAGAAGCTCTGAGCAGCTGCAGACATCAAGCTGTGTTTCCTTAATGAGATTCCCAACATCCCAATTGGAGTGCTGGTGGGCGTAAGCGATGCGGTGCTTCGAGACAAAGAGGCAGGAGCACCAGTGGGAGGCATCAAGGTCACAGTAACTCATGAGGCAGGTGTGAAGAGTAGCAGACACTGTTTATGTACAAACTGCTAAGAGATATAAAGGTTTGTGTTCCAAGCCGGAGAGTGTAGATGAGTAATGTCAGTTGCTTTTGTTACTGGAATCATGGCTATTTATTTGCTACTGAGTTATACCATTTTCATGATGGACAAAAATTTCCATATTTTTAAATGAAAGATTTTGTCACCTTCATTTATTTTGTAAATGTTTAATGAATCAAGACTGGAGTTAAGTCCTAGAGAAAAGAGTAAGAGTATGTCTCAACTCACTTTAAAATGTAGTGTCCCTTGCTCCCTGCTTTAGTCTTTTGAATTTTTTACTGCTTAGCATTTCTGCCAACCAGCTTCCCCTTATTAATGTTAAAATGGGATTTATTTGTAAGAATTTATTATCTCTCTATGCAATTTTGCATACAAGTACTGTAAAATTTAGTATTTTGTGGTTTGCTGTGGTAACTGGAAAAAACATAGAAGCCCATAAAATAGTTTTCAAAAGCACTAAAAGGACAGTGGTATCCATCTCTCATCAGTGTTAGTGACAAGAGATTGAATCCGTCACCTGTCTTCCCTTGTGTACATCACCATTTTTCACAAAGGAATGAAGTTCTGCATTGATTCTTGGTTCTCCACTTAGATCCTTTTTGTTATTGCTCTTTCTTGGCATTTGTCTGCACCTGCCAAGAGATTGCTGAAATCAATTTAACAGTCATAGACACTTAATCGTAAGAGATCTACTTTTTATGCACCTGTCAGTCATAGGACTGTGGAATCCATCTCCACAACACTGTGGCTGGATGAGATCAGAGGGACTGAGAATGCAAATGATCACAGGAAAGCTTTAAGTATTTATCTGTTTGCACCAAGAACACAGGATTTAACAGACCCTGGTAGAGACCTCTAAGTCACTCAGGTAAAAATGCTAAATTTTCCTAAACCCTTGTTCTGGTCCTATGTGAGATACAGAGGGTCAACCCTTTAGTCAATACTGCTATCAGTAACAGAATACCAAATTGTACTCTCTGTAACACATAATTCACACTGCCCAGGGTTTGCTTTATAGACGTAAATTTAGGGATTGAGAAAGGTTGCATTCTAACTTAGATGCCCTGAATCCCCTTCAGACCTCCTGGTGCCTTCATTTAGGCATCTAAGACCTCTGGTGTTTTTGTTCAAATTCACACAGATAACTGGTGGTGTTCAGATGGTCCCCATGGACAGAGATGAGCAGTGTCCTTTCATGCCAGAACAGCCTGTTGCTTACTCCAGCCCAAAACCATTCTGTTGATCTATCATGTAGGCAATGTGCATGATTATTGTGTCCCTGAACTGAGACAACCACTCAGGTGCACCCTGAGTTAGATGCTGAAGCTATATGTCACAAATTCCTTCTCTTATCTCCAGCGACCCTGCTTCCTTCTGGCATGTGTCCCACTACATTCACATGGAGTATGGCCTGAATTGCTGAAGTAAAAGAAACGGAAGTAAAGGGATAATTTTAATCTGTTAAGTACTCCACCTAACAATGGTGTTTGCACCAGACTGACATAAATATACGTAGCTCTGGCCAAAGCCCATGTATACTTTTTGTTAACTGAACAGCTGCAGTACAATGCATTATTAAAGGAACATTGTTAAAACTATGTAAACTATGGAACTGAGCAACCCCTTTCTTCTGAAAATAGGAAATACAACATAATGTGGTTATTTCTTATGTTTTTCTGTCAAGCTGTCAGCAGCCAAACTCATAAAAAACCAACCAAGTCTACAACAAAGCCCATAAGCACTAGATTTCCTCATTTGAACTGAGATGCCATCATAAAATCAGTTCATTCCCACTAAATCCAAGTACGGCTTTATACAATTGTCAGTTTCTACCCATAACTTCTAGATTTTAAGGGATTTAGACTAAGCTAAATAGGCTGAATCTTGAGAGCAATCTCATTCTTGGATTAAAACTGTATGACCATGTTCTACTTTTCCATGTTTGCTAACAGGAACCAATATAGTGTATCAACAATGAAAACCATTATCATTTTGTGAGAAAAAGATGTGGAGTTGCCTGAGGTTAAGGTGGCTATGAATACAAATTCACATGTGTATTGACTTGGATTATCAGGTTAAACTCAGTCTGTGGTTATGCATGGGCATAACCTTGTGTAGTTAAGTCTGTTAATACCCAGAGGGCTGATTAACTGACACCAACAGTCACCCCTGTGGTAGCTTGTTGCCTTGCCTTATTAGCCCACTTAGGAGGAGCCCTTGGGGCTTAAAAACAAGATCCAGAAAATCAACATGGTGGTTTGCAACAAACAACAGAACAAATTGAGATTTATGTAGTTGTTGTGGGTGCAATTTGACCCTGGACTATCACCCAAGTAAAAGGCAGATTAATGGGTGTACAGCTCTCTTCTATCAAACGCATTCCTTTCTAGATGGAAAGTTTTAAATACCTAAGGGGTCAAGGGAAAAACCTTTGGGCATGTAACCATGTAGTGCTGCTCCTTGTTCCAGTTTCTGTTCAAAATATGTTAAACCCTTCAGAGCAGGGGCTACTATCTGGCTGTCTAGAAATGGCACTCTCGTGGCTAACTTCAGCTGCTTGGTGTTATCATCAAGGCTGGGGCTGGTGCTAGAATGACATGGAGGGCTTTGAAACAGGACAGACTTTGCTAATTAGAAAACTTCCTCCATGCCACAGCCTTTATTGCTCTTCCCACTGGTGTCTGAAAGGGAACACCCTTAATATAAATTAATAACATGCTTGTCTCAAAAAATGCAGTTATGATATAATGATTTAATTTATTTCCCCATAACAAGCCCATTATCACGCACTGTTTTCCATCTGTATTCCAAAATTTGTCTCAGAAGGTACTGAATAGACTCCAAGAGGCATAGATCTCAGGCTTAACGATTTATTTGAATTTGTAGAGCTCAAGATAGTAATGTAGCGTTATCAATCTGAGTTATGTAAGTATCTTAGTATATACTGCTGACTTGATGCAACCTCAGTTCAGTCCTTCAAGCTGTTGGCTTTGAAAAATGCCCAACTAAACTAAACAGGAGAATAAAAATCTTTGAATGATGCAGGTTCAGTATTGTACCTTTGTTTTGCATGAACTGTGTTCAGTTACATTCAGCTTCTGATGTGTACTTGAAGCAATCTGTACCAGAAAATTTAATAATAAAGTACAGAAATGGATGACATTAGACAGACACATTGGCTGTCCCAGGATACTAACTGTTAATTCTTATGCTTTGAAGAAGCAGAAAAAGAATGTTTAAGAATTACAGGAGACTCACTGATTCCGTGTTGGAATGACACTATATTTATGACTATAGTTTTGCTTTAGTTCTGTTTTTTGGGTTTTTGTGGTTTTTTTTTTTAATTGTAGAAAACAGTGTGTATGTTGCACCTTATAAAAAACAATGTTTGGACTCTATTTTTTAAATAAAACTAACTTACAGTACTGGAAACATTTCTTGGACATCTTATTAATTAGAGAAGTATTTCACTTAATGTCTGTATAATTTTTATGTTTCCTTTTCTCAATTTTATGGATAACTCAAGCCTGAGTTCTAGAGATCTAGGATATCCAATTCAGTTATGGGTTAGGTAATATTAAGAAGGGAGTTAGTAAAGTTCAGTGGACTTCAGAGAATCAGCCTTGAAAGCTGGCTGTTTTATTTTCAGAGAAAAATGTTTTTTCTTCAGCATCATAAATACCTTAGAAAACTAAAAAGATAAGAAAAATTATTTATCTAACCAGGTTATTCTGTCTACAATAATCATTAAACTTTAACACTAGATGTTGCAAAGCCCCTATGATAGAATTTTTGTATATATTTTTCAGTTGTACTTTAACTCAGCGCTAAGATCAAAGACTGAAAATGACAGGTTCAATCATCCCTATTTAATTGGATGAGATATACCCTAAAGCTCTGTCAGAGGCTAAATTCTAGGTAGTAGCAAAGAATATGGGCTTGATCCTGATCAACATACTAACTAAAATGAACATGTCAGCAATATCCTAGTTCAAGTTAAGTGACTCATTTCAGAAGCTGGTGTTGGGAGTCCCACGGCCTTCAACTCCTTCCATGGATTGCTATGCCCTTAACACAACCCAAAACACACACCAAAAAGCAAGCCAGGAGTCATCAGGCATGCAGCAACTTTAATAAGTAGTAGGAATTCCTGTAGTTTGCATTTGGTCATGGGGGTCTGAACTTTAGACCTACCTGTCATCACTTGTGATGGCACAGCTGGGAAATGGAATAGAATGTGTTGAGAGGAATTCAGCGCTGCCCTGGTGCAGCTGTGCTCCACATATCCTGGCCTATCCTCCATTCATCCAAACCAAGCAGCCCGTTTCCATCCATGTGCCTTCTTGCTCCTTTAGGGGCAGCTCTTCCTCCACGTGTATTTCCTGCAAGCTGTATCATTCCCTCACGCTGTTCTGCTCCTCTGCTCCAAATGTGATCTTGTTTCCAGCTCCTGTCTGCTGTGGTGGCCCACTAAGCACAATCTCACAGACACTGTATCCAAAATAAGAAAGTGCATCTCTGGTGGAAGGCCTCCACTTGTGGCAGGTGGGATTTTGCATTGCTCCTTCCTGGAGGACACAGCAAACATGGTGTTGCTGGAATGCTGCATTGAGTTTTTTGATTGGTTTTTGGCTTGCTATCTGTTAGCATCTGGTTACTGAGTTGTCTCTACCTGAATTAAGGTGCAAAGGAGACCTTATGCCAAAGTCAATAGCACAGATTTTATTTAACAGTAAATGTCAAGTAGAGAGAGATAGAAATGGGGGGGAAGGAGGCGGGACGTGGCCAGGCAGGGAAGAGAGTGGGAGAGAGAGATTAAGCAAAGACACCAGCATCACATGGAATCCTGCAGTGTCCTGCTGGACCTTCTTCACCCTTGTCTGCTCAGTGGTGGGGGTTCCCAGATGTTCTTCTGGAGGTTCCATTTTTATACAGTCCAAGTCCTGGGTATCCATGAGGCATGGAACCCGGCACGGGGTGGCATGTGTGTAAGCTGCTTCCTTTCTCACAGTTTGCCTTGGTGGGAATTTTTGTCCAGATAGTAACCTAGATCTGCCTCACCAGGCCTGGCACCTTCCTGTTGTTGCTGTCTGCGCTTTTCCCACAGTTTGCACAGTGGAATTTTGTCCAGTGTGTTCATTCCAAGCTTTCACCTCCTCTTAGGTCTGGTATTAATGCCTTCCTGTTTGCCACCTGCGCTTAAGCTCCTTTTTTGGTGGCTTCTCCTGTGGGAACTTTCTTGTTTGACAGTATTTGAGACTGTTCATTTTGCTTCTCCAGATCCTCACATTATCTTAATGAAATGTCAAAAAGAAGGACTTTTGAGAAAAATAGCTTCTGCATTTCAGAGATCAGTCTAGTATGTTCACCATCTCACCAGTAACTAGTGACTTCCCAGTGAAGTCAATCTAGAGCTGGGATGTGACTGTGAGAACTGTATCCTGAAGCAGTTAAGGGCTCTTAGGCAGAATGAGACAGGAACTGCTGACCTGTAGCTGCAGCATTTGGTTAACTCTCCATCCCTCCTTTAACCTTACTGTATTCTGAGCATGATTAATAGTCTCAGTTTGAGCACATTATAAGCACTGTTTTAGCACAGTTAATGATTCAACCCTTGCTATCTTTCAGAATTATCTTGTATAGTCAGGATTAAAATAATCTGAGTGTTCCTACTGGCTTTCCCCAGCCACAGCAGGTAACTGGTTAGGAAGACATTACCATATGTAACAGCCAGACTGGGGAGAGTTAGTATTTGGCACTTCAGCAGTGTTTCATTTGAGAAATGATTGTGCAGCCTGAACAATCAGTGCACAGCTCTCTGTGGGGATTTGCAAAGCCTGATGATTTGTTCCTGGCTTGCACAGCATTCAGAGCAATGTTTGTCACCAGCTGATATTACATAGCCTTCAAATTAAACAGTCTTTCTTAATCCACAAAGATTCAGTAAAGGGCACAGAAAAAACATGCAGATTGCTTAGGAAACTAGACAGTCAACTATATTAGCTAGGAAGAGCTGCTTTATTGTCTCAAAATTATGTTCACAGAGGCATCTCACTCTCAGGAGAACCATTCCCAGTGAAGGGTTCACTGGCTGGTCTCATGACTAGGGAGAGTAATACCTAAAAAGTAAAATCATATCTGTTTGTATTGACTACAACCAATGATATTGTTTTTCTTTCTGAATGTATCTAAAAGACAACTTTTTGCCTTTTTGAAGTAAGCTCGCTGTTTCTACAGTTGCTAGTGAGAACTGGACTGTGGCCGTGCACAATTTGATGTGGAGTGCTGCAGGACTAGTGCATTAAATGCTAGTTGAGTGTTTCTCCGTTGATAAATGCAGTAAAAGGAGTGGCTGGCATAATTGTGCCATGCAAAAGGACCATTCCAAATAATTAAAAAGTGAGATGAACTGTAGTTCTCTGCTTCTAAAGATTCCCAACAGGGAAGATTGAAAGGTTATGAAGCCTTATGATTTATAAAATATATTCATGTTTGGATTATTACCAGAGTTGCTATTTGCCTAAAGACAAATTTTACTTACCTAACTCTCAGATCATGTGACCATTAGAATTCAAAATTTCTGAATGATGTACAGGGAACAACCAGACTCTTGAAGTCCCCAAGCCTGGAAGAGAGAGAGACACCTAAGCTCTACTGTGCTGCAGGGATGAGGGAGAGGACACAAAGTCTACCAAAGGCTCCAAAATGGCCCTGGTCAGTAGTGAGATTCAGGAAAAAAGCACAGTATGTGCCATCACCAGCCCTTCCCTTTTTCACAGTAGCCTCATGGTTAGAAACTCTTTGGATCTCGTAGGGCTGGGATCCAGTTTCAATGTTAAGTAAATGTCCCTGCAATACAGGTCTTTTAGGTGTTGATTTAAGTGCAGCTTGCTAAGTTACCATAGTGCAGCTCCTTCTTTGCTAACTGCTGCTCTGCTGGGCCTTCTGCCAACCCAGAAGCAGCATTGTCCTAAAAGGGACATTTGTAGATTTCTATTTAAAGATAACTCAGCTAGCTATCCTGAATCACACTGAGATGCAGATTTTGTACCTAAATTGTTATAGGAAACTTAGGCTTCTGCTTATACTCTCATATTTAGGATATTGGGATGTTCATCACATTTTTAGACCTTGCTGTAGCCTGCACACAGTACTTTGCTTCATGTAAGTGAAGTTAAAATCTAGCAACCATTTGTCACCAACCAGAATATTTAGCCATCTTCTATGCAGTCACTGCTTGAGATCAATTATCATTTAGATTATTGTACTAATTCATGATTTTTAATCTCTGATATTTAAGCACCTTTTTAATAATATTTATTTATCCAATTAACGAATTCAAATGGTACCATGATTAGAGGTAGAACAAAGGTATGAATAGTCTGCCTGAAGATTTTCCACATCATAGATAATTAACATTGACTCTGAGTTCTGTTTTGGCCATGTCTTCACTTTTAAGGAACACTACTACAAAGCACTAGTCACAGGAACACAAGGAATGAATCATAATCTCCTCTGCACCTGTTCTTTCCAAGCCTGCGGGAACGTAGATGAAACAATTCCTTTTCTCTCTGTCAAGCCAGGTTTTGGCAATAGAAATCTCTGCACAGTTGATGGTTACAGCAACTCCTGTTTAGTAAATCCATGTCAGACTGCTTCCTTCCAGATAAACAGGCACCATTCCAGGAGTACCCATTTTCCTTCTGCATGAGAATAACCAGGTAGGGCAGGTAACTACCACCTCCATCCCCTCCTCCTTTTCTCACTTCACTGTTTTTCTCCTCTTTCAGTCCCAACCCATTCTGCCTCTTTGCTGCAGCTTTTTTGTTATAACCCAAGAACCCCCCAAAAAATCAACACATCTGCTCTTTCTGTTCACATAGGACCTCTGCACAGAATCCATATTTGCCAGCAACAAAGTCAGTAGCTAAGATACAGTCTAGTTACCAGCATTATTTCCACCAAATAAATATTCAGTGCTCATGAATTGTAAAAGACAAGCAGTTGAGGGACCAGAACCAGAGACCAGCTTGATCATCTGATGGCCTGGTACATACAGACCACAGTAACATAAACTGCCTTATTTGCTCTTTTTCTGGCTCCATGTTAGAATTCTGCCTTCTTACTGTTCAAGCTTCAACAACATAGAGGACAGGAGGAGTTGTTCCTTTGCCAAGATCCATTTTTTTCTCAGGATAATGCCCCATTCATGAGACTGTGAAGTTTTTTGCCTCTCTTACTGAAGCTTTTTCATTCTTCATGAACATATACATTAGTCCAGGGATGAAAGCAGCCTTCTTAGCAGTGGTTACATTTGCCCACTGGATGGAGAGGCAAGAACTGAACCCAAGGCTCCTGCCTCCTGTCTATCTCCCTGCTGAAGCCATGAGGATTTTATGTTAAGAGAAGTAAGTCTGTGTGTGCAGGGAAAGAAGGGAATTGTCAGAAGTAGTTGGTGTAAGTGCCAAACCCAGAAACTGTGAGATGGACATTCAGCCCAGGATAACCTCTGAAGCAGCAAAGTGGAATGCACATCCATACTCCGTATTTCTCACATCTCCACTGAGATGATCAGCTCCTGCAGTTCCTGTTTTAGGTGTCCAGAGTGGCACCAGATATCATCTAGGATGTATAGGATGTGTGAGGTCTTCACATCCACCTATTGACTCCGACCATCCTCTCCAGTGTGAAAACCTGCAGTAGCTGTGATTGATTGTTTGATTGATTAATTGACAGAAGGACTGAGGGGCAAGACTAAAATATTTGTCTGTGGCAAGGGGGCTCCAGCACAGAACATGTGTGGCTGCCTGGTGACCAGCCCCTCACAGACAAATTTGAGATCAGCTCTCCTGTGGATCACACAATGTGGCTCCACAAAAGGGTGAGCCCTCTCTTTCCACCCCTTACAGAAGTTTAGTCTTTTTAAATGGAGAGTTGCAACTCACTATTGGCACAAGGTAGGGGACAAGAAACAAGCAGTTGACCCTTTCCACTCTTGTCCCTACCCAAGTAGTGCCTTCCTCTGTACTCCCTCAGCAATACATCTGGGTACTCATTCATGTGGTGTCAGCACAAAGACACTTGAGCAAAGCCCAGTCTGCACCACTCCTTTCCCTCAAACTATGGGCACTCCAAGCCCTGCACACAGAAACAGCAAGTGCTCTTTACCTGGTGGCACTCGAACAGCAGTTGGAGCAGCAGTGCAGACACCTCCTCCTCATCAGAGCTGGAGGCCACTGCCACCACTACCTCCTCCCATCTTCGTTGT
>NW_008238464.1:12995639-12998079 GCF_000691975.1 Corvus brachyrhynchos
CAGAGGAAAAAGGTGGAGAACTTCGATACTTGGCTGATGATCCACCCTGTTGGGACTGACTTTTAGGGTGGTCCTCAGAAGTTCTGGCTGGCCTCTTCCTTCCCTCTGCTCCCTCCTGCTAAGCTCACAGTTGGTCTGGGGGGAGTATTCAGTGAGTAACTGCATCACGCTGCACAGCCACACCAGGAAATGCAGTTAGCTTTTCTACAGATGCACGAAGTCTGCCTTTCTCAGATCAATGGAAAACCAAATCCATGGTTTGTGTCTACCACAACTCCATGTGCACTGAGCACAAAAGGCTGGCAGTTTATCACAGCAGCCAGCCATGGTCTAGCCTCATATCTTTCCTGCACTGACAAGAGGGCCCCATGGTTTTCCTTACACTTAAATTTTCTATGAACTTCAAAGAGAAGATATTATCAGTTATGAGAGTGTTCAAGTACTGGAGGACACTTGAGAAAGGCCAGCATCCTCTTGTGATAAGGAGAGCTGGAAGTGCCACACAGGCACTCTGTGCTGCCTCTGAACCAGCAGACAACATTTCGGGTACACCTGCACCCTGCTGGGGCAAACACTCACCAAGGGGTAATGGCTTTAAACTGAAGGACAGCAGGTTTAGACTAGATATTAGGAAGAAATTTTTTACTGTGAGGGTAGAGCGGCACTGGAACAGGTTTCCCAGAGAAGGTGTGATTGCCTCATCACTGGAAATGTTCAAGGCCAGATTGAATGGGACTTTGAGCAATCTGGTCAAGTGGAAGGTGTCCCAGCCCATGTCAGGTGGGGTGGAATTAGATGATCTTTAAGGTCCCTTCCAATCCAAACCATTCTGTGATTGTATGATTCCACTCTGTGCTGCACGGAATGCTCGGGGTGTTTAGCGATCCACTGCTCCAGGCTCTAAATTCAGCTGCAGTATTTGTTAATCAGCGTTAGGACCGTGAGCAGGGATTTAACATCTCCAGCGGGTTGGAGCCGCGGGGTCCCACTAGGTGGCAATCCAGCTCTTGGCATGGCTGCTGCAGCAGCACCAGGGCCACCAGCCCTGCTCAGGGTGACAGAGGCCACCGCGGTGTCCTTGCTGTGCGCTGACTTCTGATTCTTGCAGGAATCAAAGCTGTATAATTTTTGCTCTAAATGTATAATTTGCCTCATGAATTTTCGTAGATATGCCAATTAAAATATATTTTTAAAAATTGTATTTATTTATGTATTTATTTATTTTAGCTACATACGTTCTGTTGGGAAAGGGAGAGGAAAGAAAGAAATCTTCTTCTTTGTTTGGGGTATTTGGCAGGGCTAAAGCACAACTGTCTGCTTTGGCTCCTTAAACCACGTATCACATCTGTAAAAACATAGTGGCGAAAGGAGGAAAAAATCATCTGCAATGCTTTCCTGGTGGTTTCTATGAGGCTTTCATGTAACCAATACGTTTTCATCAATTATGCATTTAGGTCACAGGAAGAGTTGGTCGAAGGAATTCTTTTGCCATTTCAAAGTCGCTGTCAGGAAGAAAATATAGCCAAGCTGATGGAGCTAGAAGAAATACAGTTTTGTTCTTCTGACCTGATATTTTTCTTGTTCATTTTCTTTTCCATCATTTCTATTTGCATAAGTATGTCCCTCAACATAATGTAGGGAATGCCAGAGGCCCTTAGAGCATGGAAAGGTCTTATTTTTCAATGGAAATTCTAAAACATGTTATTGTTTTTGTTGTTTACATAAAACAACATTAGGGAATTGAGTGAAATGCCTTCCCTGTAAAACATTTGGTCAGATCTGGAAAACGGCATATGCTCCTTGGTGCATTACCATATGTAACCTTTAGGCTTCTGTGCAATTTACAACCCCAAGTTACATACTTAAATATCCTTTTAAAAGTATAATGAGAATGAAGTGCTGAGGAAGAGGTTTCACAGTAGCCACCACACAGAACAGGCTACAGCTGATATTAGCTACAGAAAAATGCCAGAGAAGACCTTAAGATCTTACCTCTTCCCTGTACTGGTAATCACAGAAGTCTCGGAGCACTTACTTTCTTTTTTTCTTGTGAAAAATGCCTAAGAACTTGTGGAAGTGCTTCTGGTGCTGTGGTGGATCTTACATGTGCTTGGAAAGTTGAGCAGTAAACAGAAAATCAATGGTCACCTAAAGAGGCTGACACCATCCTGCAAACCCCGGCAAAAGTAATATGTAAAGGCAGAAGGGAGAAGAGACAGATTGCTGCAATTAGTGGGAGAAGAAAGCTCTGCATTCCCACTCCTCCTCCCCACTCTGCTTATGTATTTTATCCACTTTTCTCAAATGTACATTTTCTCAAATGTTCCAGGCTTGGGAACAGGGGTAAAATGGAAGTCTACCCCCTTGGAAGTAAATGCCACAGCAGTTAGGCTAGAGATTTTCCCTGTGCATACTGTGGCCCACATGATGAACTTCTGTG
>NW_008238464.1:12998131-13008703 GCF_000691975.1 Corvus brachyrhynchos
TAACCTGAAGGTCAAGGCTCCAGACTGAAGAGGATCTTACAGCCAGCTGATTCTTTTCCAGTGCATCATTTCTTCCTTGGGTGATGTACCTGAAAATAAGTAGATTAGACATTCAGCAGTGCCAGAGCACCAGCTCATGCTGGGTGACAGAAGACTGGCTTGTCTAAGACAGACCAAGTTGTCCCATTGCTGGAGGCTGTGTCCATGAGCTTAGGGACTCATGGCAAAGCACAGCATACTTGTTTAGAGATCTGTAGCTGCCTCTGAAATATAGGGCTCCTTAAGAGGAGTCAACTTGGGCTAACAACAACCCTCCCTTCTAGGAAGTGTGGAGACGAGATTAGCAGAGAGTAAGTATTGTGCCCACAGAGCTAGAACACCCTGGGATCAGGGTTGGTCTCTTGACATTGCACACATTGCCCTGTACCAGCTTGTTTGGATCAATATATTTGGCAATGAGTAAATTGCTTCCTACGGACCCTGAGGGATCCAAGAGAGGTGATGGAGACTTTGTGAAACACCATTTGAAGTTGTTAGGGACCAAAGCTCCTTATTACAAAACAGGTACCTTTACTACCCTGGTCTGAGGTGTCTCTCTGCTAAGAGTGAAATATTGAGTATGCCTCTTTAATCCAGAGCAATTTTTATTCATATGTTTTCATTTTGGAAGTGAAGAGCTAAGAACTACTTCAAAGGTTAAATTTAGCATGTTAGTACTATGTATGCATAATCATTTCAGATATTTAAATTGATTTTAAAAATAGTCTCACCAGTAAGAAGAAAACCTCCTAACTGCCTTAAAAGAAAAAAAAAAAGGTTAAATTCTGCTATAATTAAGGTTACACATGCAAAAGTTAGCAGTTTTCCTATGTTTATGAAATAAATCTGTCCTATGATACAGGGAGTTTGGAGGCAGGGCTCTTTCATGCCTTCCTCTCAGAGGTCTCCTATTTTCCACAAACACTTAAATATGCATTTCACAGTATGAGCATGACTTTAGCATTGGAAAGGGCTGCCGAGGAAAGTGGTGGATGGATCACCCCTGGAAGTGTTTAAGAAATGACTGGATGTGGCACTTAGTTCTATGGTTTAGTTGACATGGTGGTGATGTTCAGTCAAATGTTGTGATGCCTTTTCCTGGTCTTGAAATCAAGAGTCAAACACGGTTAGAAGGGAAAAAGGGATTTTACCTTGGTATTTATTTTAAGGATCCTTAGGTGCACACGTCCAGGTTGAATGCACCTCAATGCACACTGCAATGCACACCCCCAAAAGATCTGGTATAACATTATAGGTTTTACTAATTAGCATATCTATCAAAGATTCCCCAATGAGAGGCTTGAATGAGCCCCTCTCCCCAAGGAACCTTCGAAGAAGGTTCTATCTTAGTTTACAAAATGTGTTCTGGAGAGGACCTTGGGGTCTGGGGCATATTGATCCCTAACTACGAAACCTCTAAGATGTTGAGTCTCCTAGGTTGACAAACAAGTCCAAGAATGTAGGCTAAAAAACACGAAGAATACAGAAGTTGTGAAAAGGTATAAAAGGGGTTTAAAAGAAAAGAGAAAATAATAATCATGGCATCAGTTGGACTCCACGACCTTGGAGGTATTTTCCAATCTTAAGGATTCTGTGATTTTGGAGAAACCTCTAGGACTTTTACCTAAAGCCTCTGGTTCTGCTTCTTCCTGGATTTCTTTAGTAAGTTGCTAGTCAGTATTGACCAGTAAGAATAAAAAAAAACCAAACCAAAAGTTTTCTCTGATACCATCTGCTAATCCTGGCATTCTTCCGAGAATGACCCCTAAATCACTGGGCTGCTGACTAGCATTAGAAAGAAAAACTGGCATTTCCCAGAGTAAAAGTCTTCATTTCCTTTACTTTTCTTGCAAATACAATAAAGTGGATCATGCTGAAGGAAAGAAAATCTTTTTGTGACATTTTTGTGAGGAAAAAGCACTCCAAAATATTGCAGTCTCCCCCCACCCAAGAATGTAGTTTTATTACTTAGGCAAAGGCATAAGTCATTTCTACAGCCCCTCTTAACCCTTTGCAGGCACTTAGACTCAGATCTTACAATTTCTTCCAAGGCTGTATCTTACTAAATTGTGGGAATGAAGTCTTGTCCTTTGTTAGAGTAAATACTAAGCCATCCATTTACTTTGTGGGGCCTAAGATTTACAGCCTGTTTATGAAAGATAAGAAAAATCAGGCTTTGAAATTCCCACTGACAAATTTTGCAGCAGTGGAAATATATTAGCTTTTCTACTTGTTCATACAAGAAATTAATTCTGGTTTACTTTGCTCTAAACCCTGTTTACTTTCTGTTTTCCAGTATTGCTATCAGCTAGAAATTACCTTTCACCCTAGAACTGTATTTTTTCTATTTCTGTGCAATAGTATATATTAAAGCGTGTTAAGTGCTTTTAAGCCATAGACTGGCAGGTGCTATATAAATATTTATCTTTGTTATGATTGCTTAAAGCAGAAGACTCAGAGGTACATAAGAAAAAAATAAAATAGCCCCACCTTCTGCCCTTAGTTTTCACATCTATTTCACGATCAGTTTAGCAAAAAAAAAAAGAAAATCCCTCACAGAAAGGAACTATTCAAACTGCCTTGCAGCACAAAACAAGGATAATTTCAATTCACATTAAATTCCCAGATTTGCACTCACATGTGATTTAATTTTGAAATGACCTTTGAAAAGTTTATTGCAAAAAAATGCAACTGAAGGGTTGTGTAACAAAATACCTTTTATTATTCTCTTCTTTGCAATCAATCCATATTCTTTCTTGCTTTTGTTGAAGTGGCGTTTATTCAGACTATTTGAGCTGGTGGAAACGGGAAGGATGTCTGTCTTTGGGAAAAAAGTCTATGTGACATTCAGCAGAATATGTTTGCTGGACTGTTCTTTTACTATTGTTCCAGGACCACTAAGCTTTACTTAAAAAACCAAAAGTTTCAGAGAGGCCAGGTGCCTTATATTATATGCTTGAGTGTTCCTTCCTGACTGAGTTGCTTTTCCCATTAGAATTTTTTGTCCCATTCCCATTTGAGGTTTGTTTCCTGTTCCTTTTCATTTCACCTTAGCTTTTCATGCAATGACATCCAAATAGAAAGAGACAGTCATTGCCATGGTTTTCACTCTAAAACTGAACTTCCTGGTTTTTATGGCTCATAATCAATCCCATAATGTCCTGTGCTTTCTATGTATGAGTGGCAAGAAGTTAAAGGGAGTTTATTTTGCCTGTATGCAGACAGGCCAACTTTCACACATTAGGAGCAGCAACTAATCACCCACAACATTTCCTAAAGTTTATGGTGCTGGCAGACAGCTGTTTTTGTTCCAATGTGATGGTTTCTTTGCAGACTCCTGCTGCCAGCAGTGTCTCAACCACTTTACTAGTGCTCCATGCACCGTACATCCTGGACTACTGCCTCTAAAGCTCCTTTCTCCGTTATACAAACAAAAGCAAACTAGTCTGCCAACAAATACTAAGGAGACAGACATATTGTTACTGTAGCCATATGCTCTATGAAAGGGAATTTTCAGTTACTAACACCTAGAACTGAAAGAACAAAATGATAGTACATAGGCATGCATCCCAGGTCCTTCAAAAAAGATTTTAGCCTTAAATTTTGGTTGGTTTTTTTTTTTTTCCCCCTTTTAAATTTTGGCCCTTGGAGGGATGAATATTCACTAAATCTACTGCTCATGATATAGGAATTTTTAAAAAGTTACCTATATTCTCCAAAAATTAACCAATATTACTGTAAATGCATTTGTTCTGCATATGTTATGAATGTATAGAAGCTGGGCCTTGCCTAAGCAATTGTTGATGACAATATTTAACAGCTCTTTAGTATTTGACTTGATTAACATGTACCTTAAGAGACTGGGGAAGCATTTGTTTCATCTCTGCAATGCTTTGTCTATAATCTCCCATCTGCAAACTTGTTCCGATACTTCTTGTCTTCAAAGACTTTGAAAGTGTGTCCTTGAAGCTGAGAATATACCCCACTGCTGACAGTCCAAGTGTCTGTCTTTAAACAGAACTGGTGTGGGAAGATTGGTATCTTATGCTATGGATAGCATGAGGTAGAGCCCGCAAACACCGGTCAGCCTGAAGATAAAAATTTCTAGAGAAGAAATATGTGAAAATCTTAACAAATTCGGCAGATCTCTGAACTGCAGTCAATTACTAAATACAGGAGAAGAAACAAGTGGATTGAGGAAGGAGAAAAATTCACTTTAATCAAACCATTAAACAATCATCTCCAACTAATGAGGTGTAAAACTCTGATCATTTGAAGTGGATTCACTTTCCTTCTCTCCCACTGATACAGACACATTTGCAATCATGTATATTTGTTCAGTACAGTCATGCTGGTTTTAACTTCCATCTAATTATTATTTATATGATAATAGTTTCTAGGAGCCCAGTCACAGACCAGAAGGCTGCTGTGCTAAATGTTTTTTGCAACACTTGCAAAAAAATGTATTGAACCACAAAGATGATAGGAAATCCACCTAATAAATTCTGTGTTGGTTTTGCAGTTGGGTTTTATCATGCTTCTAATTAATCTGCTACCAAAAAAAGACAATAGCAAGCATAATATACTAAAAATCAACCCCCCCCCCCGATCTTCAACATTGCATGGTTTGACAGAGAATCTAAATGTAAGTTACATTTTAAAATTCATTGAAAAGCTGTAAGTATTCTGTTAGAAACCTTACAACCACAGGATCAATAAATAGGCATAGTTTTATTTGTCTTTTCTGTGAGCAATTGTGATGACATGAAAAAAAGAACAAGTCCCTAATGCAGGAATTTGAGTGAAATTCTGTGGGTCCTCCATTACACAAGAGCTTGAACTTGTCAGTTAAAATGGCCTTGCGTTACATCTAAGGGACTTAGATTTAAAAAAACTGAAATAAATGAATAAATAATGCTTCTTTTGGAAAGTACCTAATGCACAAAAGAAATCGTGGTCCCAAAAGACACCAAAAAGCACTTTTCTCAAGCAGGAAAGAGCTGCTTGGCTCTTGCAGAGCTGCTGGGAAGGATTGTCAGAGACTACTTAACTAGACATCAAGGGATGGCCTTCCTCCAAGGGAGTTTAGATTGGATATTAGGAAAAAATTTTTTCTCAGAGAAGGTCACCAGGCACTGGAGCAGGCTGCCCAGGGAAGTGGTGGAATCACCATCCCTGGAAGTGTTCAAAAGGCATATGGATGTGGCACCTGGGGACATGGTGAATACATTAGTGGTGAACTTGGAAGTACTGGGTTAATAGTTGGACTCGATGATCTTAGAGGTCTTGTCCAGCCTAAATGATTCTATGATTCTTCAGGTGGTGTCTCCAATGACTCAAAGGCACTGGCATAGCTCCTGCCATTCTCCTTTCTATGACAAAGTTGGAGTTACTGCGATCAGACACACCCTGTGCCTCAGCTGGAGAGCAGCCTTTGGTCCCAGCAATATCTAACACAATGCCATGTTATGGTGGTGATGGGTTTGATAATCGGGTAGGAGGGAAGAAAGAAGACATATCATGGCCATGTTTTAACTGCTAGTCACAGGGCACAGTACAACTGTGCTTGTAGGTGCAAGGCTGGCTAAATACAGCAGGCACTGGAAACCACTTTGACATCAACTAGATTCCTGTTAAATGCTTTAAGTGTATTCCTATTGGGAACGGTGCCTGGTGGCTTGTTTTAGGACTCAGGCCGCATTAGGCAGAGCATCACTCTAGATCCTGGAGAGATGTATCCCCTCCCACAAGCCCAGCAAGGGCAGCCTCAGCAGAACTATGCTGGGTATGATCTGTCTCTGCTCCCCTCCTGGGCTTTGTTTTCAGCCAGTGGGCAGATTTCCCCGTGCCTGGAGGAAGACAAACATCTCTACTGGTGCTGCTTCTGAAATTTCAGGGGTCCCCCGCTGTTAGTTGTCTGCCTGAGGAAGGTCACTGTGCCTCAGTAGTGGAAACATGGGCTCAGATTTAAAGGCAAGAGTAAAGCTGAGGCCCTCCTGTGGGGCCCCATAACAGCATCCATCCTATGGATCAGCACAAAGCTGGACAGATAACCCTTGAGAGGCACCCTTCATGTCAGGCCCCTGACCTGGGCGTGCCTGCGCTCCTGGGATCCTCTTGCAATCAAAGAGGCAGCAAGCTTCTCCTCTGAGCTATCTGCTGGATGCCGTGCTGTTTCTGCACTGGCTGCCTAGGGAGCCAGCATCCCCTGTCTGGAAACATAAAGGTCTTAAATGCCTTAAGTAGATTGTATGAGAGGCTCCCTCATCTGCTCCACCTCATCAGAGGGCTGGCAATTGGTGGTAACACACACAGGTGAGAAGAGAACAAAGGAAATCTCCTTTATTTCTGGAAGAAGAAAAAGAATGCTCTATTTTTCTTTTAAAACACGCAGGATTACCGATTCATTTATTCATAGTACTCGGGTTTTAATCTGTCAGGGAATAATGACCCATTATTTTATACTTATGGGAAATGACACTTTCTAGTACCTGGTATTTGCCGCTGTCAAATTATATATGTCAGCATCTGTCACTCTCCAGCGTTACTTAACAAATGAGTTTTGCATATCCCAATGAGCTTCTACTAGAATGGAGAAAAATATTAACACCTCTTCTGGCAACTGTACAGACTGACTGCTTTTTTGGCATATCCAGTTCTGCTCTGTATAGTCTTACCAGATACAACCTAGGCTGCATTGTTTCAAAGCTTGTAACGGGCCTATTAAATATACTAACATATATTTCTGCTTCAGTGGACTATCTTGCTTTCCTAATTTGATTGACTTAATGAAAAATGAAAATGACAGTGTTAAATCAGAGAGAATCACAGAGAATCACAGAGTAGTTAAGGTTGGAAGGGAACTCTGGAGATGATCTAGTCCAACTACCCTCAAGGCAGGGTCACCTCAAGGCAGGTGACACAGCAACATGTCCAGGTGGGTTTTAAATGTCTCCAAAGAAGGATATTCCATGACCTCCCCGGGCAGACTGTTCCAGTGATTGGTCAGCCTCAATGAAAAGAAGTTCTTCCTCATGTTGAGGTGAAACATCTTGTGATTTAGTTTATGGCCATTGCTCCTTATCCCGTCTCTGGGCACCACTGAAAAGAGTCTGGCACCATCCTCTTGGCACCCAACTTTGAGATATTTATATGCATCGATGAGATCTCCTCTCAGTCTTCTCCAGAATAAACAGGCCCAGCTCCCTTAAGTCTCTCCTCAGGAAAGATGTTCCAGACCTGTAATCATCTTTGTGGCTCTCTGCTGGACCCTCTCCTTTAGCTCCTGGACCTTACTTGGAGTATCCAATTTATAGCTGATCTATACACAGAAGCAAGACCATTCTTTGGTAGATAGTCTTTACATTAGCTCACAGAAAGAACCTTTTTCTTTCTTTGTCACAAATTCTTCATATAATTCTACATTGAAAACTGATACAAACTTTAAAAAAACAACTTATCTGCTGCAACATAGAGCACTTTACCTAGACACTATTTACCAACGCCAAGTGGGCAAGCACACCGTTAGCACAAAGGAACAAGTTTGCTTTTAAGGCTCATTGTGTCACGGTGATTTAAGTAAAGCAAGAAAGGACAGAAGCCAGACAAGTCAAAGAGCAAGCAACATGTGATGCTGCTCCAGGGAGGAAGGATACTTTTGCCATACTAAAAGGCATATTAGTGTTTCTTGATTTTTTTTTTCATATAAGAGAGACTCCAATGACAACTCATATTCTTCACTAATGAGCTTTCCAGGATCACTGGGGCTTTTGGGCTCTTCATGCAATCCATTGGCAGGACCCTGGACCTGTCTTAGAGACACAAATCTACCGTCAGGCTAGAAACTTTGGTCTAGGTCTTTTGCTGCAGGATGGACCATAACCTGTCACCTTGATTTTAGGGAAGATGACTGTGGTATATTGAAGCAACAGTATTTTTTAATATTGGGTTCTGTGCATTCTAACATGGTGTGTTAACTTTTCTCACTGGAAACTCTATGAGGGAGAAGTGTTATGTCCTCAAGTGAGTCATGCAGAGGAAAATTCCTGTTGAATCCTGTTTCACTTCCAGACACAGCTGCTCCTGGTATGAGGTATAAAACCTCATTTTATCTGGTATTTCAGAACCAGTCTCTATATTTTAAAGAGGATCCTGTTTGCTGGGGTTCCCTACTCTGATGCATGGCAGTTGACAAATCTCAGTACACTATTGGCGCTTAACGATTCTGTGAACCTACATGTTTTCCATGGCTAAACACATGGAAATGCTCAAGGCCAGGCTGGATGGAGCTCTGAGCAACCTGGTCTAGCGAAAGCTGTCCCTGCCCATTCCAGGGGTATTGGAACAAGATAATCTCTAAGGTCCTTTCCAATCCAAACCATTCTATGATTCTATAATTGAAACACTGAGTTAGCAACAAGTAGGATTGATCTGCCAGAAGCCTATTCCCGCCTTGTTTCCTGCTCAGACCTACTTTTCTACAGTTCAAATAGATGAAAATGGGTGCACCACAAAGGGTTGGAAGTTACTGAATCTTTCCTTACACTGAGTTGAACCTCATACTGGCTGAGTCCTCATACAGCTGAATCCTGAAGATTTCAAGAAGTCCGGGTGATGAAGCTGGTGGATGCCACCCACAGACAAGAGAAATCCCTACAGACACCTGAGAACTGAAGGAAAAAGTAGTGAAACTCATCGTCCTGCATGAAGTCCTAGAAATAAAGCTGGCTCCTAGTTGCAGTTTACTCATACCCACAAACATCTGTGTCATTACACAATATATTTAATCATGGAAATCATTTAAGTTGTTCCCTTGCTCATACCATTTTAATAATTGAGCAGAAAATCAGCCCTGATATGTTTCTTTCCCCATAGTATTACATATGAAACAATATATGTCTGAGCTAATGGCCAAAATGGAAAGCCAAGATGAAGATAGAGCAATACTACAAAGGAAAATAAATCACTGATGTCATGAGTTCACCAAGTACTGCTATTAAAAAAGGAAAATGATTTTCTGAAATTCTTCTTCTGTGGTTTCCCTGGCCAAAGCTGGTTATCAGATTCAAACTGGATATATGAAATTGCTTTATATCCTGAAAGTCAAATTTTCAGCAAAATTGCTCTTCTTAAATAGCACTTCTTGGACTACTTAAGGACTCATAGAATTGTCTGATATACCCTAATAACAGTGATTCCAGTGATTTGTTTTGGAGGTTGATTTTTCTCCCAAGCCCTTCATTTATGCTTGTATTGACAAAAGAAAAAGAAAAAGAAGGAAAAAAGAAGTACCAGTATTCATAAGGATTGGAACATATTTTAGCAATATTTCAGATATTAGCCATGGGATTAATTTGAGTGAACAGATATCTCCACTCTAGATGTCTTCTACCTCTCAACTAATCAGCTTTGGCTTCCTTAATAAGGAAAGGAATAGAGGCATTACAGCACAACCTTAAGGCAGCATCTAAAACACATATCCAGTGAATCTCACTACACATCGAATTTTCTCCATTAATGAAGGAACAAACATGGAGTAATGAAATGAGCTGTAAGCATCTATGGGACAGAAATCTAAAGTAAACTCAGAGGAATTCTGTGATCAGAAAAGACAAAGATTAATGAGAATCAGGTTACCCTCAGGTTTATGGGTGATCAGCTCTGCAGTTTTACAGAAACCTGAGTACTCAGTGCTCCTTTTTATGGAATACTGTATGCAGTAGGGATTATTTGATCAGCATGCTTAATGGGGAATAACAAAGTTTGCTAGAATAAATAAATAAGTAACAAGAAATCTCAAGAACAAAGATGAGCATATGGATAGTTGATCTCAGCTGGCAAAGGCTCAAATTAAAGCACTTCAGTGAAATCACTGATAGTAAACCATGAAATCAGAGCCACTGACCTGAAGCACAGGCTAGACCTAGCATCGCAATACTTTTACTCCTCTAAAATGCTTGAAGACAATTTCCTGTTTTAGCCATTTGGACATTAATTCACCATGTTTTAGTGTGCCTACAAAACCTTTTTCAATTGGGCAAATCACCAAAGTAAAATATAAACCAGCAGTGAACTAATGTAGTTTGTGTGGCATTAAAGAACATGCATGATAAATTTTGGATTTTAAATACAATAAATCAGGCATTTAAATTTAATATAAGCCGCATAATTTAATTCTGCTTCATTAGCCTATATAAACACAATAAAATCTGTCAAATGCAAACAAAGGGCCTCCTAGAGGTGATATTTTAATTGTAATAAAACTGTCATCTAGATTAAGAGGCCAGCTGAACAATTAATTTCTTCATAGATGTTAACACTGTTCTGGAAAATGAGCTTTAGCTTTAATTTCTCCTGATGCCTTTGTGCTCAGGAAACAAGAAATTTGCTTGCAGTAGAAAGCAGAAACAATCTGTTCCATAGTCCTAGCACCACATCAGAAGAAAAAGGAGGGAGGGGGGAAGGTCTGGCTTACAGCATGAAGCTCTGCCTCTACTACTTCCTATTGCATTTAACATAAATGGGCCTTTAGCT
>NW_008238464.1:13008856-13059038 GCF_000691975.1 Corvus brachyrhynchos
ATCATCCAATATGCTTTAGCCAGGTAGGAAGAGGGGGTTTTTTGATGCAGGTGCCCCCTGTGGGGACCAGGGCACCACAAACGCACACCCAGACTGCCCTGGCATATTGCCTCCCACAGGAGTCCCCGTTCCCTCAGATGGGGGTAAGTTACCACTCAGCAACACACACTCATTAAAAAAATTGTACCTGCATTTCCTTCTGCTTGCCAGTGGGAAAAAGTATATTGGTTTTTGGGGTTTTTTTCCCCCCTTAAAACCTTAATACAACTGTGGCTTAATTTAGTTGGCTGAGAAACAAAACACTTAGCTCTTCCACTGATTGGCTTTCATTGCTTTGCTAGATGTCTTTCAGCTGGTAACTGAAATATTCACAAGTGACAGAATCTAATTCCAGCTGGGACAGTTGACTATCAGAGTCTAATTTGGTTGAATTTACCTTCCCCTCCCCTCTCTCGTCCATATACATTGGTGCTGCTCTTCCATATTTTATTGCTTCATCCCAGATCCTCTGTAGCCTGTACAGGGAAAAACGCAGTGAGGGTATCTTTCATCATCCTGTTGTGAAAGTACTAACCTGCACTGAGGGAAAAATCATCTTTCATGTTAAAGAGTCATATGAAATTGTTTACCTTATCCTTTGAATTTTAATCCCTAAAAGCATTTATTGCCTAAAAATAGAGCTGCATACTTTCTAAGCCATTTAGCAGCCAGACAGAAATGCCACCAATGTGCCTTTGACTCTGTTTTATTAATATTACATTTAAGAAAGAAATATCTCTGTGTTCCTCTGAGTGACAGAAACAATATAAAGATTTAACAGGGGACAAGAAGCATCGCAATTTCTTCACCAGAGAAAAGAATCTGCTACAGATTTTGTGGGTGTATTTACAGTTCTTCAAAACTACTTTTGAAACTGTGTCACTTTCTTGGATTTCTTCATCCCTGGGCTGGGTATCTTTGCTGTATGCAGGGGCCAGTGGCTGCTCTTTTATTTGACTAACTGTACACCTGCTCCTGCCAAAGCCATTAGCCAAAACATTCATAGCTGAGAAGGAGCAGTGAGAGCTTAAATTTCCAAAGGTTGCAATTTCTAGTACTAAAACAGCCCCAACATTTCTGACAAGTCCCTCCTGCATTGCCCCCAGTACCTGCACACTTGTCTCCCAACTGCAGGGGAGGCTTGCGTCCTGGAGTCAGTGCTGCTCCCCGCACTGGGGGAGCTCAGAGAGGTGTTTGCAAAGTTGCCCATGAAACAGGTTAGACACATCCTGATGATTGGTACAGCCCCTAGTATTTTCCCTCCCTTCCTCAATGCATAGCCCTCTCTGCTAGGTATTGGGTCTTGGAACAGAGAGAACATCCATCTTCCTATGACCCAGAGACATGTTTTTAACGGAAGAAATGTTCTGGAAGACAAAGTGCCGTACTGGCCTTACTAGAAAAACTAGTGAAGAAGTCTTTCACATATGTAAGACACTTATTGAATCAGAGAATGCTTTGGGTTGGAAGGCACTGTAAAGATACCTAGTTCCAGCCCCCCTGCCATGGACAGGGACATCTTTCATTAGACCAGGTTGTTCAAAGCCCCATCCAACCTGGCTTTGAACACTTTCAGAGATGGAACATCCACAACTTCTCTGGTCAATCTGTTCCAGTGCCTCACAACCTGCACTGCAAAGGATTTCTTCCTTATAGTTCCTAATTCCTAATTTTAAACCTATCCTCTTTCAGTTTGAAGCCATTCCCCATGTCCTGTCACTACATGCCCTTGCAAAATGTCCCTCTTAATCTTTTCTTGTAGGCTCTCTTCAGGTACTGAAGATACTACCGTAAGGTTTCCCTGAAGTCTTCTTTTCTCCATGAGGAACAACTCCAAATCTCTCAGCCCGTCCTCATCAGAGAGGTGCTCCAGCACTCTGATCACCTTCATGGACCCACTTCAGCAAGTCCAACAGAACCAAAACATTTCCATGTCCCTCTGATTTTCATTGTTGTGGTTTTCTTGGCCCCCAAAGGACCCTTGAAGATTCAGAATTAAATGGCCAATGTATTAAAATAAATATCTTGCAGGGTTACCAGATCTCTAGATATCACCCTTATTTTGTAGATGAAAATAAACACAGTTTGTGCAAATTAAAAAGCTATGAGACAATTTTACCAAGTTCAAGATGATGGGTTTCTGTCCTTGAGAAGAACAACCAGCCAGCTGGTGGGCACAGTGGGAGTGGGAAGGGGAGAGCTCCTCACCACAGCCAGCCATCATGCCGCCCCAAAAAACACCTCTTTGGGCTCACCTCCTGGGATGTTGTCTGTGCTCATTTCTTCACTCAGCACTTGCTGGGCTGAGGGGATGGAACAGGGGCTCAGGTGTCCCTTCTGCTTGCATGGCCCTGCACCCCAGCAGGCACCAGAGCTTCTTCAGCATCACCCCTACACGGCCCCAACCATTCCCAAATGTTTCTGTGTTCACAGAATCCAGGCTAAAGCTGCAAGCCATTACAGATAATTTCAACCTCCAGGGAAGATGTAAAGGTTCTCTCTAAACTGGCCACATCCCAGGTCAAGCTGGGAGTGGGGTGCAGGAGCACACACTGGCCCATGTCTCTTCCTTTGAGGTGCCTCCAGGGCTTCCTGGAGCCCTGGGGCCTCTCTGGACAGAGAAGTGCAGCCAAGGCCAAGACACCCCTTTTTAGAGGCAGCTGAGTCCCTGAAAGAGAATTGGATCCCAAAAGCCCATGAAGTACTTTGACAAAGTCCACCTAGCATCTTTTCACACTGACATGATTGTATAGCTTCAGGGAGTTTGTTTTTAGCTGGCCACTTCAGACAGGAACCTGGATAAACACATTTCTGTGCAAATATATATATAGCCTATGCAAATATTAGGATAGTATGCATGCAAACAACCATGTCATTCAGTTCTCCTCAAAGTCAAAGGTCTCTGGAGCAAACATTGATAATTGCCTATGTGAGAGCATGATGTCATTTAAAAAATGAATTTAAAGGCAATAATGAGCTGCAGTAAAACTTAGCTTCCAAAAGTTTGGTTTCAAAATGTCTTCTCACAGAAACTGTCACACTGTGGTCAGTTTATATAGGGCTGGCAATTGTTTAATACAATAGAATATAGAACAATATGATCAGCTAATATCTTTGGACTTTATGAGGCTACTATCCGCTGAAATCACTTGGTTTAAGTAATTCATATAAAACTATGATTGGAAAACATTTTTCCCTTTCTTTGTGCTGCCTTTTGTTTTCCCGGAGTTTAAAATTACCCTGTTTGTGTTAGCCTTTCATTCAGCAAGAGAAAGATGGAATAATTCCTGCAGCTTTTTATAGCAGAAGGTAGTACTGTAAATAAAAGCAGTATATATATTATAAATTCATCACAAGGGGTTTAAGTTTGTTGCATCAAGCTCTTCCTAAAATAGCTGTGACTCATTCATACTCCCATTGGCACATTACAGTTTTTACTCTTTGGGAATCTTTAAACACTCTCTCACATACTTTTTGGTTTAATGCTAGAATGAAACCAAGTGGTAGGGCAGCAACCAGCCACTTCCAACTGGTTGAAATTCAGCAAGTTTTTATTCTGATCACTTAACATAACTGCAAGTCACTTGAGGCACCTGTATAATTAACAGTATGCTTGGCACTGTTAGGTGAAATACCAGCAATGATGCCTTTAAGCACTGACGTTGGTATTTATACCTTCTTTGGCTTTAGACATGTATCAAGGTCTGTTAAATGTATAACAAAATTCATTCAGCTACATTCAAACATATATAGTTCTTCTGTTTAGCAGAACCAAGGGCATGGGGTTTGTTCTGCAATTCAGGACAAATTTCCCTGGCTGTAGTACACTGGCTATTACATATCTAAGAAAGAAGAGATTTTTCCTGTTGTAGGACCTCCAGACTGAAGTTAAAAGAGTGACATCTAGATCAATATTAATGAGTAGTCTCATCTCTTGGCAGTAGAGAATTGTATTTTTTGATACTCAATGAATGTAAGATATGTAAGAGCAGCTCCCACTAAAATAAGTTGAAAATTTTTTGTTCAGGTATCACTGGATCAAGATTTCATCAATATATCAAATGTAACTGCTAGCAACAGAATTGTGAAGGGAAGTATTTCCCTCTACTTTGATCACTTGTGAGGTTGTGGTTTGTTTTCCATCCAAAAAGGAATTGCAGAATCACATTTACTAAAATTTCCATTGTGCAGTAGCCTGAAGTATTTTTCTTTGGGCAGGGAGGAAAGAAGAAAAAAGGGAAAAAGGAAGATTAATAAAATGTAAATAGCAGATTTGGTTCTGTCTATAGATGTTTAAAAGACAAATTTTAACTTCGCATATGTTCATAGAGATATTTCAGCTGACTTGTGTATGGTTCATGGGCTGCATGCAAAAACAAATTTAATGGCAAAACTTTTGTTTATACAATGGGAGTACAAAAAGGAAATGTAGGTCAAAACCAACAAAACCGAGCTGAGATTTCTCCTGTTTTGTTTCACCCCCACCTTTTCATGGCATAGTGCACAGGAAAACTCCTGGACTCAAAACAATCCTCATCCATCATTTAGGAAATGCAGAAGCAGAAGTGCTATGGGAAAATGCAGCGGTCTCTTTTTTCACTTGTACTTGGGTTTAACAACTGGGATTTTCCTACCAGATAAGCCATTGCGAAAAAAATATACAGGGGAAATTTGGGAAAAAGTCACTGGAAAAAATAATTAAAGATCACAGATCTATCAAATATTGGCTATGCTTATATTAAAGGACAGTTTTACAGGCTGAGACCTAGGGATTTCATTATTTCCTTAGAAGCCAATTAAACCAATGTAAATTACTTTTTAAGTAATTAATATATTTTTCCATAGAAGAGTTAGAAAATTCTAAAAAAAAGTTAAAGGGTATATGTAAGGATTTCCAGTTCCAAAAATTTTTTTCTTAATCCAGAACTGGACACTTCATACGTTATAGAATAAATGAATTGAAGGCAGCTTGTGTTATGTGCTCTACAGTAGTCAAATGACTGTCAAAAAAAAAAAAAAAGTACTTGAAGAGAAAATACCTTTCTACTAAAGAAAATTAAGGTTCATATGTTGTTGAAGTTTTTTAAAGCTGGGCTCAATGCCATGTTTTGCCTTAATCCTTCAGATTCCAGTAAAAGATTGATTGGTTTTTTCCCAACAATTAAACTCCCCTGCTATTCTTACAATCATGGAGAATGATACCAGTTAGATTAGTAATAAATTGCTTACATTTTTTCTGAGCATGAGGTCTGTTGATTTTGTAACACTAAGCATTTTCTTTCTTTTCTCTGTCAAGTATTTTTGGCTATTTAACCCATACAGAGGCATGTCATGTATTTGCTGTATGACAAATTTGGTATTCTTAAGGAAAACCACACTGGCTATGTTGGAGGTAGAATATATGGAGAGGGGCCACTGTTCTGTGGCTTTATCTTCAACTTTTTCTGGTCATTGCACACAAAGACAAAAAATTTGCAGACAAAGCTATTTCTGTGAAAAACAGAGATATTTTTCTTTGCTTGGAGATTAGAATTAAGCCCCCAGCAGAAAAATCAGCAGTGCTGCATAGGAAGAAGTTGTATGTGATTAAATGAATGAAAGCACAGTTAATTTTTTCCCCTTGTGAAGAACTACCTGCCATAACCCTTTTACTCTTTAGCTTTGTGCCCACTTTTGTCTTCCCCTTCCACATTTTTTTTACCATTTTCTCTCAGTGCTTCACTGGAGTCCTTGGAGGAGATACCTCTTCTGGGCTGGCTCCCTGGGATTTGCCTGTGGTCAGTGCAAGAGGGACAGAGGGACGGAGAGCTACAGCTCAAGAGGGCAGATTCTGTAGGTCCTAAAACATGTGTCCGAGAGAGGTGGCTGAATTCTCCTCTGAAGGTTTCTGGCATTCTTTTAATCAGAGAATGAAAGTTTAAGCCAGCCCATTTTTAGGCATATGAAGATGGTTCCCACTTGGACTGAACAGTATGGGCATAAATAACCTGTTCCAAACTGGTGAAGTAATTCATCTGGTCTTTAGCCAGTCTGAGATACAGAGATCTGGTTGCTACAGCAGCTGAGAAGAGCTTCAAAGCAGTTATTCCCAGTTAAATTTTTCAGTCAAACTATGAAGGCTTACAAATTAATAATTCCCAGATGGCATGAGAGGAGCTGCTAATAAAATATTTTTTTTCTTCTTCCTTCACCTCTTTAGTTTTAAGTAAAGCATGGCAAACCAGATCAGACTGGGCATCTAACCTTTAAACTGATACAGTTACATCCAGTTTTCAATCAAATGTCTAGCTGCAAGAAAGCCTGCAAGCTGATTTGGTGAATCCCATATGCATATCGACTGCTGTTTTCTCACATGGACAAAATCCATGACCATAGAATCATTGGATCATTTAGGTTGGAAAAGACCTCTAAGATCATACAAGTCCAACCATTAACCCAGCCCCTCCATGTTCACCATGACTGCAAGTGCCACATCCACATGCCTTTTGAACACTTCTGGGGGTGGTGATTCCACCACCTCCTGGGCAGCCTATTCCATTGACCATAGCCTGACCACTCTTTCACTGAAGAAATTTTTCCTAATATCCAGTCTAAATGTTGTCTGGCACAGCTTGAGGCTGTTTCATCTTGACTTGTCACTTGGGAGAAGAAACCAATCCCCACAACGTCCTTTCAGGAGTTTTAGAGATAACATTCCACTGAACCTCCTCTTCTCCAGGCTGAACAACCACAGCTCCCACAGCCATTCCTCATAAGACTCACTCTCTAGACCATTCACCAGCCCTTCTCCAGACTTGCTCCTGCACCTCAGTGTCCTTCCTTAATTGAGGGACCCAGAACTGGACAAAGGATTCAAGGTGTGGCCTCTCCCGTGCTGACTACAGGGGGACAGTCACTGGCCTGGTCCTGCTGATCACACTGTTTCTGGTACAGCCCAGGATGGTACAGGCCATTGGCCTTTTTTGGCCATGTACCTGGGCACACGCTGGCTCATGTTCAGGCGGCTGTTGATCAGCACCCTCAGGTCCTTTTCTGCTGGGCCACTCTCCAGCCACTCTTCCCCCAGTCTGTAGCACTGCATGGGGTTGTTGTGATCCACGTGCAGGACCTGGCATTTCACCTTATTGAGACTCGTACAATTGGCCTCAGCCCACTGATCCGGCCTGTAGAGATCCTTCTGCAGATCCTTCCTACACTCCAGCAGATCGACGCTTCCTCCCAACCTGGTGTTGTATGCAAACTGACTGAGTGTCTTCAGTCCCCTCACCTAAATCATCGACAAAGGTATTAAACAGGGCTTCTCCCAAAACTGAGCCCTGGGGAACACCACTGATTGGTCTGTGGTGGGAGTCAAAGACTAACTGTGTGGAGAATTCAATGTTTTTTCAATATGTGCTGCCAAGCCTTAGTGCAGTCCAATATTTTTGGCCCCTGTCCTACTGATGGACAGGTAAGAAATTTCATGCCTTCCTGACATCAGAAGTTGCTGAATTGGCTGTCCTTCTCTCCTGCCCTTCTCTGCAGCACATGTTGAGAATTGTGGCTGTATACCAGGAAAGCATTGCTGTTCACACAGCTTGGTCTCTGGCTGCTTTCTTCCAGTTAGCATAGTTGTAAATGTCTTCATTGTCTATATACACATACAGAAACTGCAGTAAAGAAATTCCTTCACAGACCAAGTACCAAGAGACCAGGGGTGAAGGAGTGAGCTGCTTTGTCTCATGTTTCTGCAGAGCTGGGGGTACTTGAGCTGTGAGAGTTTGAGCTGGAGAAAGCTTCCTGGAGGTAAACTTCTGATCCTGCACAGTTTGGGATTGCTGGCTAAGAGACAGCAGATGCCTCTGGCTGGAAATTGCTCTCCTAAAGACTGTTTCAGAATCTTAGGTTGTTGCAAACCTTCCATTTACATTTTCTTCCTACAAAGCCTCCCATATGAAATGTCTAAGCCTTGCATTAGTAAAGCAGACCTGTGTATAGACTGGGTACTGAAATTTTCATCCAGAATCTGATTTGTCTTGTGTATTTTTAATAGCTCATTTACAAAATAGAAGTGGGGATATCAGCTGAATTCCTTGTTTTTTTTTTTTTTCTTCTTTTTCTTACATGATTCAGATGGCTCCAAGACAATTAAAAGAAGATAGACAGAAAACTCCAAAGTCAACACTGCTGCAAATGCTAATACAGTCTTCAGTGAGTTGAACCATAAGGCTCTTCTTCTAGGCTCATGCATATTCTCTTCTAAAATGTGTTTGAAAATGTGTGTGTATTCCTTCCCTCCTTACCCAAGATATTCACGGCATTGTTAGTTGCATTAAAAATTCCCTTCTTCTTTCTTTGACCATTTTTTGACATAGTTCCCTTGAAATAAAGAAATAAGAAAAAAAAGTATATGGAAAGAATATTGGTAAGGGCTCCTGTTCTGTCATCTGGGGATTATTAGTTTACAAACCCTCAACCTTTGACCTGGCATTTTTGCTGAAGTCTGAGTGAAGAACCAGCTCCCTTTGAAGCTGTCCACATCATGTCCCGAGGAATGCAGGATCTCCAGCACTCTGACTGTTGAAAGCCTGGATGAGTTATTGTAGCAGGTTTCACTGGCTCAGGATGGGGGCAGGGCTCTTTCCCCCTATGAACAATTAAGAGGGACCCATCTCATCTATTTTTTTTTTCCTTTGTAAAAGCTGCCTATCTATTCGTAGTATTTATCAAGGAACCCTCCATGGAGACATGCAGGCACCCAGAGAGAGCATTTCAGCTGACATGATAGGATGTGCCTGGAGGTGATTATTTCTCTCTGCTGAATGCAGAGGGAGACCATATAGATGATGTCTAATCAGAGAAAATCAGCCAAGAGCATACTCCAGTTTATAGACACAATTTGAAAGAAGGCCAAAACCTTATTTCTTCCGTGCTTGCAATACCTCTCGTTACCCAGCACTGCCATACTCAGCAGTCCAGACAAAGAATTCAGAATTACTGCTCCAAAATAAATATGTTCATCTATATATTTTTAGACAAGTTTGGTATGAACCATTAAAAATATAATCTTAGTTTCTTTTCTTTCTTGTTCCAAATAAACAAAGAAGGCTGAGGGAGCCTCATTTCTTATAATTTGCAAAAAACTGGTGAAATCTTGGTACTCTAAACAGCATTGCCAAGTTTCACAATTTCTGACAGATTTCACACTACTTAAAATTGTCTTGAAATCATCCAATATGCAAGACTTTTCTTTTTTTAAGAAGAGAAAATAGTATTTTAGCCATTATAATTACAGAGAAAAGGTAAAATATGCATATGATGGAAGTTCTCTTTAAAATGTAATAAATGTTAGAATAACCTATGTTAATTACGTTAATATGTTTAGTCTGTTCTATTCCATTTTGTTCTGTTCAGCTTTACTCTAGTCTACATAATTAAATTAAGACTCAGCCAGAAGGAAATGTGTACATGTTTTCAGAGCAAGGAATAAATTCATTAAAATAAGAGCAAGATTAAAAGCAGTGCATAGAAAAGCAATCACACATGAAGAAATGAATGTATTCCACAGGAGATATGCAAGAGAAAGAGCAATTTCCCAATTACTTCAATGTGTATCCTATATGATACTTCAAGGACCTATATTTTCTCAAAAATACATTTATCAACAAGCATATTTTTCAGAGATATGAGCTTCATTCCTCTGAACTATTGCAGAGGGAAAAAAGGTATTGGGTAAAAAGAATTAGACCTATTGTTTGGAATAGCATTATCTTTTATAGTCACTTTATTACTAGAAAATCAAAAATTTATACTTGTTTTATTCTTTCCTAGTTTGAAAAAGGACTAAATGGTTACCTCCTAACAAGGACCTAGCAAGTGTATCATACTCTTAAAGATCTGGAGCTTAGTGAGTGTGAAAGGAGAGACCCTTTTTTGGAAAGAAAACAGAGTACTTTGGAAAGAAACAGTATTTCCCATTCATCCCATTCTAAAGGGAATCCTAGTTTAAGGCACTACAATATATGAAGTTAAAAGACACAAGGGCAGTGGGCACAGGAGCCATGTGTGGTGGGACCAGCACAACCCTGGATGAGGTTGGAGCGAGGCGTGGCCGTGTGTGCACAGAGAGCCCCGGGTTGCTCCCTCAAGTCTGGGACACCAGGCAGCTCCTCCCTCCTCACAGCTGTCAGGTATAATAAGGCTTCCAATTTGTAGCACACTCTGAATGACAAATCATCATATGTTTTACCCAGGAGACATCCCTAAGCCAGACAGAAATTCCCTGTGTTGCACAAGACAACCTCACTAATGCACTGAGGCTGAAATGGAGACTGCAGCCAAATGGAGTAAAAGAGGGAAAAAGCTTAAATGGCAGCATATTTGGGAATACTAACAGAAATGATGCAAACCTGTCAACAAGTGCAGCTGAACACTTTTTAACCAAGGGGGAAACAGGGAATAGTAGCAATGTCGCAGAAGGCAAAAAATCTCCTTATCTACTAGGATTTATTTGGTGGTAATATAACTCTAGTACAAAATCCAAACAAAAACTGAACAAAAAGGTGACCTGTTATGTTTGTGCTTTTTGGGCAAATGTGCTGCTCTTGTCAGAAAGGGGAAAAACAAAGGCAATAGCCTCAAAGACAGAGGGTTTAGTGGTAGGTAACTATAATGTATTGATTTTTTCCCTGACCTTGGCCCTGTGACACAGCAGGTAGGAAGATGCATGTGAGAGTGAAAGTTGTTGGCTGGGTTATGCTCTCTGCTATTACCACCATTGCTTTAAAAAGATAAAAGATATGAAAGACTCCTGTCTTTGTTTTACCATCAAATGAAGACTGATGATGGCTGTAAGGTATGATACGGGTAACGTGGATGTGTTGTCTGGAAGTGATTCTGGAACTGGGATTCATCCTACCTGGCTTGAGATGTCTGCCATAAGAACACTGGCAGTACTGGGGTTGCTCACACATTCCTCTTTTCACAGTCAGAGAAGAGAAAGAGGCACCCATAGCATTTGGCTCTTGTAGCATGTATAGAAACATACCTTTTGAAAAGAATTATCTATTTCCAGATGCATTTCACCTGCTAAGTCCTTGCTAGGTATGACAGCAAGATGGCCAACTCAGATGTAAACATCTGCATCTGGTCAGATAAATCTGAACATCCTGTTGACTGAATTTTTATTGTAATGTGGAAAAAAAATGCATTGATGTCTGCAAAGAGATGAAAGGGTTTAGAAGGTAACTGGAATTTTCAAATATGCCTACCTCATTTAAGAGTACAAAAACCAATTTATTGGAAAAAGTTTTCCTTCCTGGTAAAAGGTACTCAAAATTTTTTCGAAGATATTTTATTGTTGATATGGATTATGTCAAGAAGAAATAAGTCGGTGGCTGTTGCACTCCTGAATAGTTTATACAATTTTACCTTTCAAAAATCTACCTATTCTCCTACAGGATTTTTTCTTTTCTTCCTGATATGTTGCTTGATAACCTTAATTTGTGATTACTATCTGAATTTAAAACCTGGAATCCCAGTGGATGAGACAAATGGTTGGCGTAACTCATAGGTCAGTGTTGCATCCATTGGATACCGTCTCTGAGTGTGGAATATTGACTCTGACATAGAGAATGCAGTTCTGCTGCTGTGCCTGCCCTGAACAGATCCTGATCCCTGATGCCGTGATCACGATGCAGATCCTGGTGTCCTCATTTGTTTTATCACACTTGTTATGGAACCATTCCTGTCCCACACTGAGACTTCTTGCAACAGTAATGCACTTCTTCACAATGTAACATTCATCATCAAAAGGTACACGTACTTAATGCAGTTCTAAAACAAGTCCCAAGAGATTTAGGCTACTTCTTCTTTTTATCTCAAAGCAGTTTTGTTCATATCTTCCCAATAAACTTTCTTTGTATTGTTCTTTCCTTGACTTGACTGTACTAAGAAACAGATAAAAATCAATATGGACTGGTTAGAGCATAACACTTAATAATATTAAAGAGTTAAAAGCAATGTAAGAAAGAATTTAAATGAAAGAGGCCAGGTGAAAAAGAAATACAGTGCATCATGCACAGAGAATGTGTTTATTGGAGTAGTCCCAGGTCCAGATCAAAGATATAGCAATAGTGGCTGGAAACCTTAAAGTGTTTTCAGTTCTGTAAATATTTCACAAATCCATTCAGGGACATTTAGAATGTTCTTTTTCAGTATCATATTAAAAGAGGAAGATAAACCAAACCAAGAAACCCCAACACAGACTAGAAATTGTTAAATCTCTGATCAAGATTTCCTATGTCCTATAAAGTACTAGAAGACAGTTGTTTCAAGTATAAATTCTGATGGGAAGGAGAAAAAAGAAAAAGAAATGCTGTCTGCTGAACAGCAGCCAAAAAATGCAGCAAGAGACTCGCTATCAGAACCATGAGAAATCTCAGATGGGTGCACAGCAGATCCAGGGAACAACTTTGAAGCAAGACCTTGTGTCTCTTTACTGTGACCTGGAGTTGCCTTTGGCAGAGGGGAGAAAGAGGTCCAAAGCAAGAACCTGGTCACGCTGAAAAGGTGTCCAGAATGGGGCATGGATAAGGCCTTACCAGCTGTGTTGACTTTGGCTGTGTGTATATATGATAACTGGAAATTAATAAACCTGTCAAAAGAAAGGATGTGGAAGACAAACTGAAAAAGTCTGGCGGTGAGGTTTATACTAAGCTGCCAAGGTCACTTTGGGCTACTGGAATCAAATATTAGGGAATGGGGACTTATTTGTGAAATATTTCTGCTTTAGCAAGGGGCAAAAACATGGATGAGCAACCCAGATGAAGGAAAATTACATGCTCTACCAAAGCATGAGAACCTGCACACATAGGAGATGGTCCCCATTCAGGTATACCCCATTCTGCCCCTTGGTACCTCCAGCATGGCCACAGCTTGGACCAGGGCTGTAGGAACTCATGTTTGCAGCTGTCTTGTAAATCACCATGTTAAATATCACTATCCCCAGATGAACATCACACACAACTTGAAGGAATGTAAGCCTAGCTACAATGTTTTTACTGTAATTTGCAAGGTACCTTTCCCATTTCCCATCCTCTCCTGTCTTTGATCACTTTTTCCTGTTCTTGATATCAAAATAAAAATATTTTTGCTTGGCAATTTTATCAGTTTATGTACCAAAATTGCTTCTTGGCCAAAACATCTCTTTTGCAGTTGGTGTCTACTGAAAGACAGAGACTATTGTGACTGAAACAAGGAGAGTCAAGTTAAGGCTAGACAAATTATTGCTAGACTTAATTAGATAAAAGGTAGTCTTCTGAGTTTGAAAACTATTAGTGCATGGTATTTCAGGTTTTAAGTCATCCCACCTAACTTGAGAGAGTCTTCCAGGGGCAGTTTGTCACTTCAAACAATAGGTATTTAGTACAGGTAGAGCAGCTGTGGGAGAGAAAGGCAGACTTGGATAGTGCATCAATGGAATATAGAGTAAGCATAGTTAACAAGGTCAAACACTGAATTTTTTATTCAGTTGAAGTAGAATGAAATGTATTATCCTTAAATGCCCAGCTACACCCCTCATGGGTATTTTTCAACAGTTTCTTCCAGCTGCTCTCTGGAGCTGAGAAAAATTCTGTATGCTGAACTATTTGGAAACATTCCCTTGAAAAATCCCAACAAACATTTGAAAATCCAGTATATTAAAGTCAGCATCTTTCACCTGAAAGTCTTCATATCTAATGAGTATTTGAAAACTAATGCAAGGTATGGTTTCTCAGTAGTTCAGACTTCTGTCTGGTCTACAATCAAAAGTTGCATTGTTCAGACCAGGCACATTCTTTCCATGTTTGGTGTTGCTATGACTAAATAGGCTAGGATTATTTATTTTGCAGGAAGTTTAGAAAAAACCCGAAAATTTCCATGAAAGAACTCTTCAGTTTCTGGCCAGCACTAGTAGTATGAGCTCTATCACCAATTATTATAAAGCTCCTCTGTCCAGTTGTCTCTTGGCTCATTTTGAGATTTGACCTCATCTCCATTTTCTGCACACAGGCCAGTAGTCAGATGTCTGATACCACTCTTGCATCTCTTTGCTTACAGCTTTACTTCAGTTATAAAGGAGCATGTGCACATCTAAACTGTTTCGAGCTCCCACTACTCACCTTTATATTTGTCTTCACAACTCTGTGGAGATAAATACACACACATAACACTACCTGCACCAGCCTGAGCAAGTGGGAACTGAGCACAGTCACTATGCAAACATCTCAGCAGAGACTATAGATGTTTGGTAACCTATTCAGCCACCAGAAGAGGCCAAGCCCCTGTTTGAGGAATAAATCCTCACAGTCAGTAAGAAGCCTTAAAATGTAATTTTTTAAACCTCAAAATTATCTTGCTCAGCTCTGTTGATTTCAGCAGTTCAGAGGCAGGTATACCAAAACTCCACAAGAAAAAAAAGACGCTCATGAAATTCAGAGACAACTAATGTGAGGAAATCTTACAGTAATGTTTGTCCCATGAAGAAACATAACCAGACTCTCCAGTCAAAGAAGCCAAAGTTAGTGGAATGAAAAATATCCAAGCAATACTGTATTTGTTCCCATCAGAAGTCCATCTATCCCGTCTGCATCTCCTAATCTTTAAAAAATAAAAAAGAAGTTATACAGAGTTTACTTTTATACTGTTTTTGTGATTCTGCTATAGTTAACAATATCTCTTCCAAAGAAAATCTTATTTGGAATTTGATAAATTAATTAACATGTAGAACTCAACTTGCTAAGATTCAGACTGATGACTCAGCTCTCTGAAAAAGAGCTGTTTGGGGAGTAATGTCAATGAAAGGTATTTTTACCCTCTATTTTTCATATGCCTTCTTTGCTTTCTGGCAGGCAAACATGTTGGCAGACACAAACTTTGTAGGCTTGTCAATGAAAGTCTCTCCAGATTCAACCAGATCTTTTTAATTGAGCTCTTTATAATGGTGCAAAAATTTGGTGGTCAGAACTACAGTTTTTTCTCCAACTGCTCGGTCTATTTCCAAGAGGCCTGTGGCAGGGGAACAACATTAGGACCTGCAATTCCATGTTTCCTCATGCACTGTTTATAAAGACCAGCAGGCTTGGCTAGAAATGAATGTCTTTAATATGAAAACACATTCCTTGAGTCTGTGACTTTCCATTAATAAAACCAGAGCATCTTCACAAGTAATGTACCTTTGAGTGAGATTCCTCTCTCCTGACTCTGGATAGTGACTGAAGATATTTGCACCTGAGAATACTGAATTGTCTTAAGCTTCATTTACAGTCAACAGAGAAATCATCTAGGGTGTGATTCATCTGGCCTATTTGAGATTTCACAAAATGAAGAATTGCACTTAGATGAACATCCTTCTTTCAATTGACAGCAAAGTGAGTCTGGAATGTTTACCTGAGATGTTATTACCCAGTGCTATGCTTGTATCATAAAAAGAGGGAAAGCGATGTCTTGTTGGAATAATGCCTTATAACATAAAGGTCAGTACTGGTACTTCAGGCCTCACAACTAATATTTCTGACTGTGATCTTTCCATATAGGGCTTGGTATTTCTGCTGCCTCCTTTTAACTCGGTCATTTGTAAGAGCTAATAAGTTGCAGTCCCTCTTTCTGTCAACTGTTGGCCCAATTGTCCAAAAGGGTAGGATCTGATTCACAACCTTTCTTGACTTCTCATTAGGATTAGAGCTGGGCTCCAGTTTATCAGCAACAGCCTGAAACAATTTTAATCAGTGCTGACCCCCCCCCAGCCAAGCAAGCAACCCTATTAAAATTAATGAGATGGCAATTCTGTGAGAACAGGCAAGGCTGACTGATAGGGAATCTACCTGATGGCAGCAGAGTCTCTTGGCAAATCACACACACTCAGGTGTCTTGTCAACATTGCACTCACTTTATTTTCCCACATGAGCCACCAGAAATAGACACTTCTGCTTCATTCCATCTAGCACTCACTTCCTCAGGGTGAACAACTGCCCAGAGCAATCCAGTCCCATTACTCTCAAAGGATCATATAGGAATTATGCAGCTATGCCACAGCCATGTAATTCTGACAATCTGAAAGAACAATTTTCAGCACAGTGAGACCAGAGAAAATGCTACAATAGAAGATGGAATTTTTCTTATTCAACAAGAAAAAACATCAACAACATTTTTAAGCTGTGTATTCTTAAAAGCAGAATGTTGATTGTTTATGTCTGTTGAAAGATCACATTAAAAGTAGTGTATCTGGTACTGACGAATGTTTGTAGAAATCGTGAGGTAGCAATGGTGTCTCTGGGGAACTGCATTTGAACACTGTATGTCCTTCTACTTCTCATTTGGTCAAGGTTGTTTTTCTTCAAAGCACATAACAGCAAGGGATTTCTTTTCTCTTGAGAAGTAAGAAAATGAAAGCTCATGGAAAATAAATCCGGTAAATAAGAAAAATTAGAGTGCAAATTGTTCAGATTCTCATAGATGGTGCTGTGAAGCTTTCTTTAAAAAAATAATTTGGAAGGATTTATTTTTGCATGAAAAGGGAAGCTTTGTCAACACATAGATCTGTTTTGCTACCATTTGGAAATGTTAGGGAATGGCCTACAGACCTCATGCACATACAGCCCAGATTTACTTTCTCTGTCGTGTCTTCAATGGCTCAGTATTCCATCTCATGAGGTATTCCACCAGACAAAAGAGATAATTTTCAAAGTATCTGAAAGATTCAAGTTCATTAACTGTTGGAGTGAGGTGGGTTAACTCCACTGAAACTAGTAGAAAATGCCTCACATGTTACTCCTGTCTAATTCTGAGCCTTTATTATCTAAAACCCCAGAACATACTGGATGTTGGAAGTTCATGTTTCTTGGCTGATGATAAGTGGCAGTGATTGGAGAATTCCTCTGGTTAGCATCAGGGACAAAGCTGGTGATCTCTGGTTTTCTTCAGCACTAATCCTTTAGTTGGTCAGGAAGGCTATTTCAGAGAGCATTAGGGAAGACTATGCAGAAAGGGGATAGAGACCTCTGTACTATGCAGCTTTCAAATCCTGAGGGAACAACCAGGCAGGTGCAGGGGACCTTTGAAAGGGTGACATTTATAGCGTAATTTTGAGAGCTTTCATGCAGGGGACTGACTACATGGCAAACTAGTGGAGAGCTGGAGAAGTAGCTCAGAGCAAAAGCATTTTATGTTTCTTATCAAACACTTCAAGGTTATCAGAAAGAGTCTCACACATTTGTGCTGCGAGGATCCATTAAGTGAGATTCCTTCTCCAACAACCCACACTGCCTACAAGTTTCTCTCAACAGCTTTTTGTCTCACATTCTAGGTAATTGCACATGACCTGTAACTGGAGATTTTTTTTTAAGTATTATTTTTTAAATTTTAGTTCAGCAAACAAAAGCCTTAGGTTTTTGAGATTCAGCATCTTATTTGCGGGGGCCGACATTAATATTTAAATACTCTGTGGTTTGGGTTACCTTTATGCTTTGTGCATAGGCAGCCTAAAAAGTGAGAGGGAAGAGGCAAAAAAGAAGCTATGGGTTTGTTTTCAATTTTTAAATGAGCTGGAGCATATTTAGACACCACTACTTTCTGAAATTGTCTTAAAAAGAAACTTTCTTAAATATTGTATCAGTTTTTATATTATTTCTGCAAACTATAAAGAAAAATAACCAAGAACTCTGATGGATGCCATGACATGCAAACTCCCTTACAACCATTACACAGGCAGTTCCACCACCAGAGAAAAAGTATCCTTCAGTATTTCAGACTGAATACTTATGCAGGCTCCACACAGAATGTCACATCAAAAATATTGCATCTCCATTTGTTAATGATCCATGGAGTGAGATGGCACAACCAAACTCAGCCTTGATTACAGAAAGAACAGGATGGTAGAAGCCAGTCCTGAACATAACAGCCTGGGAAATTCCTTATGAGCAGCCAGTGAACAAGCAGAGCTGTGTTTCTGCAATCAGGAAAGATAACAGGACAGCTATAGATAAAGATGGAGGACACAGGCAATGCTGTACAGCATCTAAGAATAGTTTGTTTCCTGCACCTGGAGACAACAGAACTGTGTTCTGGAGGGATGAAGCATGGAAGGGATGGTAGGCGAAAGGTCACTAAAGGCAGTTTGCTCTACGTTTTATATAATCTCCTTCTTCCTTATGTCTCCCAAATCTGTGGCACTGAATTTGCTTCCTTCAGCAATGTGATACAATCTCCCTATCACCCATACACTCTGCCTTTCAAAATTAAGTAAGAAAACAAAACAAGAGAAACTAATACCCTGATTGCCAGGGATGGGAAAGAGGAGGCCTCTGCTGTAATTGACCTTGGTTTCGTATGAGACCTTTTTCCAGCCATCACATGACCTAGAAGCATGAACTCTCTGCTATTGGAAACTGAGCCAAGTTGTTTTGTGAAGCAAAGTCTGCAAACAGCAGTGGTGACTGCTGTCATTAAGATGAGAATGGACATGGAGAGCTTGTTGCACTGTGAGTAGGACAAGGGACTATGAGAGGCTGCCACATGGCAGCAACAGATTCCTCCTATGTCCCTCTTTTACCATTCATTAAGGCCATCACTCAGGTGTAAATAAGAAACACTGCCGTGGAGAGTCAAAAGAGAAAGCAGGATGCTAAGAGCAAAAAGCTTACCAAATATACTTGTCTATTTAAACCTGGACCTGAGCCAGAAAAATCAGTAAGACATTTCATGCCTAGTTCTGTTTCTTCAGCAAAACCCTGTCACATGTCTTTTAACCTACAGGACTCATGGCATAGCTGACACTGGGAGAAGATGTATGTGTTTCTGACAAGGCATGCTCAAAGAACTGTGCGAGCCATGGGGCCCTTGTGACAAGCTCCTTTCTGACAGCACCAAAAATTTTAGCACTGCAGCTCCAAATGCTTGCTTTGATGAAGAGAGAGAAGCAGAGTTCCATGGTCACCCCATTAGTGCCTTTCAGAGCCAGAGCAAGACAGCTGAGATTCTGGCAGCATCTGTTGCACCGCCACTACAGGAAATTGTAGTGGTAATATGAATCAAAGTTGGACCCCTTAGGATACAGGGAAAGAAAGCACAGAATGGTTTAAAATTGTCACATCAATTTGCTTGGTTCTGAACCAATATGTGGGTGGATGCTGCCACGAGGGAAGGGGAGCATGCTAATCAACACTCTGCTGCTAGTAATTGTTAATAAGGGAAAACCAGAATATTTGTGTTGATTTTTCTGATTAACTCTTACTCTCTTCTTGAAATCACCAGTGTTCTGGAGATTTAAAGTTCCTGAAACCTGGGATAATTCACTCTCTTCTTTTAGAGTAAGATTAGAAGGGGAGGGAATGCATAAAAATAGTCTCTGTTGATCTGTAGTGTCTTGTAGTTCTTACTGCCTTTCACCGTCTTAGAAAAAAATCAGTGTAAAATATTGAAAGTTGATTGCTTGGGGTTTTTGGTTTGATTTGGTTTTGTTTTGTTTTTTCTTTATTCGCACTTCTAAGTGCACCTCAGGTAAATCATACCATATATCTCACTGAATTTTACTTCTGCTTTATGGTGCTTATGATTTTGGTGGCAATGCAGTTGTTTGTATTGCAGTCTTATCTCCAAACAGAATTTAAATTTTTTAGATCAAAACTCAGACTAGACATTTGACATTAGTTATCTGTACAGATGTCTTCAGCAGACAAAAGAAACACACTCATTATTACCATTTCTCTGTCCTCTAAATGGTGCCTAATTGTAAAAGGATAGCCAGATGCCCACTCTGAGCTGAGACCTTATGTTACCTCTTCACCTGAGATCGGCATCTATTCCCTTGGCTCAAGATACTGTCTTTTACTGAAGCCCTGATGTAAAGTCAGACTCCAAAATCTCCAAAAGCTTCTTTTTCATATTATTGAACTCTTTCTTTGTATTAGTTTCTTTAGAATTTTACTTCTTTAAGGTATTTGGTCTTTCTCTGATTTTGCCACCTACTATCATTCAGCAGGGAAAACACTTTCTCCATGAAACAGTAGAGAGAGGTATTTTGTCTTCTTCCTTTCCCAACACACCCTAAAATCCACCATAAGTTCTGGCCTGCTGCCTCTTGTATAGGACTTGAGACTGACATATCCCACAACCCAGAAAGTCCCAAAGCTGTAAAGATTTGAGAAATCAGTGATACTGAGCATCACTTTTTACTGTCAGGCAGGTAATTGCAGTGGAAAAGGAAAGAGTGCTTGTAAAGACTCTGAGCTTATTATCTGGGTAGAGCTTTGCGGAAGGCTTTTATTTTTGTAAGCAGCACATCCAAATGTTTGATTTTATTCATTTCTTTGGATGGAGGGAGATGTAGAGAGATTTCTGCCCAGCAGGTCCTTTCCTGTGATGGCCAATTTCATGTGACTGCTGTATGTGATCATGACAGAGACACCTTCAGCCAGCCAACATGGTGGGACAGCTTCCCGAGGAACCGTGGGAGTGCTTCATGCCTACACTTACATTGTATTCAAAACTCTTAATCAAAGCAGAATTTATCTTGATTAAAAACAAGTGTTTTGGAACCATAGGCAGTTACAAACAATTTAAGCTCTGTTGTTTGAGGCCCAGAACTAGAATGAAGTAAGAAAATACAGTAAAAAAAAGTTTATGTAGTCTTGTATTCTTTCTTTTATTATTCAGCTTTTTGATTTTAAAAAAGGCATTGCTTTCTTAAAGAAAAAGGATTTTAGCACATGATGACAGAATTTACTCTGAATGTACAGAGCCTTTTATGAAAGATTTAGGTGCATGTGTCTGAAGGCTGAAGAAAACATGAGGTTTAAAAGCAAATTGAACAGGAGGAATGCATCAAAGTTTTTTGCAGTCTCCTTTAGTTTTCTATGTCAAGTCATTAGATAAATTCACTTTTTACTTTTGAAACCAAAGTTTCCTATGGTTTAAGAAAATTTAACTCTCTTCAAGAACAATTCAGTGCCATATGCAGCACAATTCATAGACAGAGAAATAGATTTTTAATGTCAATGAACTCTCATTTTGAAAAGATCTCTTCAAAGTGATCTGCTTTGAAACAATGGGTCTTTAATAGCAATGACTGTTGATCACACAATATATTTTATATATTTATAGAGCTGTACAGCATGTTGCATAAGTGACCATATCACTGTGGGATTGGTAGGGATTATAGTCCCTAGTTTGTTAGGTGAGGCAACTAAACCATAGAGATGGTAAGTGACTCCTTCTGTATGGTATACTACACAAAAATAAAGTTTGCCAAAAGATTTTATGATGTTCTAAATGTGAAGGATCAGTTATGTTAAAGGTAACTAACATTTAAGTTCTCCTAAGAAAGAGTTGAGAAACTGGTCCCACTACCCATAAAAAAAATTATACAGTGTACATAAATTATTAAATCAATGTGTAAACACCTAAAAAACCAATGGTGTGGACAATAGAACAGTAAGAATGCAAGAAGGAATTATTTATGTGACATAAAATACTCAATGATGTAAAATCCCACCTAGGACTTCTGTAGAGAACGGTCATGAGATCCACCAGAGACATTCAATCCATGAAACACCCTCTGTCAAATAGGCGCCTTTGGTCTGCATGTGTTTTTTTCAGTGAAGTATTGCAATTTTCCTGATTCTTGTAGTGAGCCACAAAAAACTTCCTGTGCCCAAAATGTTTATAACTATCTATTTTGAGAATGATTTCATAGCCATAATTGAAACAGTAGGTGCAATAAATTCTAGGAAAGCATGTTCTTTGAAATAACATTGTACCTATGAATATCTAAAATGATAAAATAGAAAAATTATCCAACTATCAGTACATTTCATAAATGAATGTTAAAAGCGAAACAAAAATAGTTGACATTAAGGAATATAGGCAATTTTATAAGCACAAGAAAAAGTACAAACTCAGTGTCCCCAATGTATTAATGTTTTCCAGATGTTGACACTATGTCTTCGATGACTAGACAAATGCTAATTCCAGCACAAGTGGCCAACCAATGAAAGAATACAGAAGCCATCCTATTAAACCCAGCCAAACCATAGATGCAGTGCTGACAAGAACATATTTGCTCAGGGAGAATAAAAAAGCCTCAGAGGAAGAGGCAGGAGTTATGTCTCCCTTGTGGTAGGCACTGTATACCCTTGTAATAAAGAAGACTGTCTGCAACTCAGCGGTCTTATGTTTCATGCAGCTTGGCTGTACACAGTGAAAAATAGGTTACTTCAGCCTTGGGAGGTTCCAATTTTGTACAACTCTTGAAGATTTTAGATTTTAATGTCCATTTAGCTGCTCATTTTAAGAGTTCTAAAGAAGCAAAAGAAAAATTATGTAATTTAATTTTTATGTTTTGAAGACAGTTCATATGGATATCTTCTTGAACAGAATACCTATCTGTAAGGGTAAAAAAATCCCTGCAATGCACAGTGTTAACATTATGTGAGGAAGGCTGAAGTCTAGTTTTATCACACTTCCATTTTGCCAAGATCAAAATCTTAAGAGTAAACCAGTTATTTACTTCACACAATACTTAATAAGAAATTTGAAACTTATTGCCACAGGATATTGTAGAAACTGGAGTCAAATATGACCAGAAAGACACTCAATAAATCAATAGAAGATAATTTGTAACCATGAACCCAGGGCAGGTCAAGATGGAAAGAAGGTGTATAATGGTTCAGGCCACTTGTGAGAAGATGGTTTTAGATGTCTACCTTATACATGGTTCAGAGTGTACTGAAGTATGCATTCCTGTTTAATCACTGGAGACTTCTGAAGATTGTTCAAGTGCCTGAAGGTAAATGGTGCAAACCCACTGGGATAGATTTCATTACTACAGAAGATCAATGTTTTTAATGTTCTATACCCATGTGGCCAAATGGAGAAGCAACAATTGAAAGGTCTTGATAAAAAAACCCCTTTAAATTCTTTGTTTCACCCTCCACATACCTTACTCTCTAACAAAAAAGAGATATGAAAGTAGCCTTGGCCCTTTATCACAAAGTGCATGTGCTAGTGTTTTCATTATGCAGCTCATTAAACAGCCTCCCTCTCCCTGTAAAAATCAAACTCTTAAAAAATCATGTTCATGGTATACAAATTTACATGCAGACTGAATTTTTTTGCATACCAAGACAATTTCAAATGTAGCTGCATTGTGCCCCTTTGTTAAGACATGAACCTTCATATCCATTGTAGGAAAATGCATTTGTAACAATTTGCTTTCTGTAATAATTACTGATTTAAGTAAAGCCTAATATTGCCCATGTGTTTCAGTTTAAAATATTCTTGCTTTCCTTTTTCGTTTTTATAAAATATTAAGAACCTTTTATTCTTTCTGTGAGTGGTCAGTTTACAACTAGGCTTGAAAAACATTCCCACTTTTTTGAAAAACACCTGCTTTTTCATTTAAAGAGCTCAAACTGTACTCCAAGTTAATCAGCATATAGATTTGGACATCCAGATGTAGGACATGTTAAATCACTGTGGCTTTTAAGTATACAGGAAATCCTTTTGCAGATGTTTAGTGCATATGGTACTTTTGAAGTTCAATTTAGTTTTCATTCTTCTCTTTAAAAAAAACCCTTTCCTCCAAACTTTCTCCCATGCTTTTTGTTTGTGTTATTATATGCCCCTTGGATGGGAATGCCAGGGACTTTTGAAAGCCATTTTGATGCATAGGTGCACAGTTCTGCATCAGATGACATAGTTAATACAAGATATGTGCACAGAAGCAGTAGGCATGACACAGGCCAGCTTCCTTCTTCTTTTCAGCATCTTTGTAGGGTAGCAGGACCCAACAGTGCCTAAAACAAGATTGCATGCCTACATTCAGCAGCTGAGTCCTGCTGTCAGTGTTGGTAACATAGTGCAGTGTACATCTGCCTCTGAGCTGGGTGTCTAACTTTACATTATAGTCCATGGTCAGGACTAGGCAGGACTCTTTCTGCTCTAAAGCTGGCATCTAAAATGCTGAGAGTCATGGCCACAAGATTTGTTTCTCTCCGTTGACTATGAAAGGTGTAAACTCCAAAAGCTAGGTAACATGAGTTACACCTCAATGTCCACATTAGCTGGTACATTCTGGGAAACTACCGGCCAAGTCATTTTACTTGGTATGAATACAATAAAAAATGGTCCTGAATTGCCTTGTTTTTATTTAAAATTTTACATGATTAAATTTGGTAATTAAATTCCTTACTTTCCCTTAATTATGCGAAATTAAAAGTTTTTCCCTTTTCCATTCACATTTTCATTTGGGTAAATGCATTTTTCAGGAGTGAGGAAGTAACCAATCCTAATTTGTGAATTATATAAATATTCAGAGTTATTTAACTACTCAGACTCTCACAATCAGTATTAAATAAATAATAGTTTCTCACTACTGAATTTTTCTGTATGTTAATCTGTTTATGTGCCATAATGCAAATAGGATGCTACAGGGTCTTTACTGGGGAGTATTCACTGCAGTTCCTAGGGTATTAGTACTTTTACAAACACTGTAGTCTGCAAATGTTTCACAGACTGAATTTTTATGAGATCACAGAGTAACTGATTATATAAAAGAAGCTCTAATACACTGCAGCCTTCAGTGCTGCTATATGAAATATGACGCACGCTTCATGTGCTGTATATGAAACATATGCCTCCACCTACAAATTCAGGGCACAGTGCTTTCATGATAAACACCTCTTGCTAGTCTATTTAAAGTATGACTATTGGTATCACAGGACCTGAATCCCTTTACCCTCAGGTGACACCCTGTGACATGCTGCCATCCTCATTTTAGTGAGGATGGGGAGAGCACAGCACAGGCTGGTAAAGTGAAATCTCAAGGCCAGAGGGGAAATTGATGCTAATATGGGCACTGAAAACTTTATAAACTATCCAAACTTGCATCATACATAATCTTAAATTTACTTAATCTTTATATTCTTCTAAAATCTCATTATAACATTGCAATAATCTTAATCTTTGGTACAGGTATTACATGCAAGATAGGGCTTAATACTTAAATTTAATGGTCATCACAATGTGTTCATAAAGGAGAAATTTAGAACTACTCCTTTTTAGAAAATTTGCTTTGTATTATGGGGTTAACATAAGAGGATATTGAAGTCTATTAATAATGCTGTAAAAAGAATTAATTGGTTAGTCTTAATCTGGACAAATTTGGTCAGGAAATCAGCAATGTTACAGTGGCCTCCCTTTAGGAGTGAAGGGATGAAAAGCTCAAATGGTTTGAGCGTGGTTGCTGAGTTATTTACCAGAAAAACTGGCTGAAATGGCAGCGGATCAGACTCAGTGACACAGAAGTCTTTACTCCTGTGAGAGACTGAAATGTTAATGGTTAATGGCTCAAGCAATCAGCCATTTGCAAAAGCAGTAGAATGCTTTGCTGATGATGCTCATGGTAACAACCCAGGCAGAGGGCGTGAGCACCAGAGGAGGACCATGACAATCAACCTTTAGCTAAAAGTTGGGTTTTAAGCCAGATAAAGGAAGAGGCTGATAAGAAGCAGATCCTGTGAGGTGGGATAGTGCTTTTTATCATGCCAATGTCCCCCTTACACAAGAGGCTCAGGTGTAAAACTGCCCCTTCCCCCCTTCACATGTAGGACTGGAGGTGTTCATCACTTCTCATGGGCATAACTCACTCAGCTACATTGGTGTGAGAAGCAGCTGTCATGTCTTAGAAGGTGTGATAAACCACCAAAGACTCCCAAAGAACCCTCAGACTCATTTCTGGGGCCTCCCACCAGACGACTGGTCATGATCCACACACAGTGTTGCGCCCACCAGGGGTGGTGCTTGGGCGTTCCCACATAAACCTAAGAGTATATTCACCCCCTGAATTGGTGTTTTGTGGGTTTCCCCCACCCCCAATGGATCAAGAGAGCAAACAACACTTTGACTAGCAGACATCTAAATTGCAACAATCAAGTCTTGTTGCTGGATCCATGGATGGTGATATCTGTCTACTCTTATCCTTTCTTTTTCCTTCTTTTCTCTTTCTTCTCCTATCTTCGTCTCAAAATATATTGTAAGGCAGACTAAAAAATTCCAGTCAATGCCTTAGTAACTGCATTGTTGTGTGTGGATAATTTAAAGTTGGCTAAGTTTAAGTTTGCTAAGTTAAATTTAGTGAAGTACCTTACTTTGTGTAGATATTGTTTTAAAATTTGCTAAGTATCTTGTTCTACCTTAATGTTCTTAAGTTTGTAAATAAAAGTTTGTTATTGAACCCCCTGAGAATTTTGTTTGCTCCATGCATCACTCAGAGTGATTCAAACAATCTTCCTTTAAATCTGCAGAGCAGATCAGGGCATAAAAAATCATTTGAACCTCCACATTGCCTGCCATTTGATGACTTTCCTTTTTAAACTCCTTGAAGAACACCTCCTGCATTTCCCTTTTTAGCTTTTTGTTTTTGTTTAAAGAGGGAAAAGATTATATTTAAAGGTTGAAGGTGGGCTTTACTCTTCACTGGGCTGTCTTTTCTTGATTCCTTGCCTTACTCACTTTGGTGTCCTTTTCTTTAAGCCAGTATTTTCCTATTTCTCATTAACTCTCTCAATTTCATTAAGTAGCTTTTCCTTTTAATTCTCTGCACTACTCATTCTTTCAAAGCATTATATATCTGGAGGAGATGAAATATAATGCAGCTTCAGTGAAGCACTGCAGATTTGAGCAGGAGTTTGCAAAATCAGGAGAGTCACATTTGTAAAGAAAATCCATGACAAGATAAGACATCTTTATTAAAACCAAGCCTCTGGGATTTTTATTTATTTTTTTATTCCAGGAGAGAGAAGGATTCCTGGTAAAAATCAGAAATCAAAGACTATGGCTATTTCATTTTTGTAAGGTCAAAAGTAAACAAAAGTCTCCCAGAGACAAACTCAACATTAGGACCTTACCCATCAGTGTAGCTTCTCAGCCTCAAGTGTTATGAAGTCAAGCAGAGACTACAGAGCAGGAGCTCCTGTGACAATCCATGAAGTCTTGTTCTTGTTGAGTGGTAGAAATAGAGGATGGGGGATCTGAACAGTTTGAATGAGTCTGTTCCAGATTCTGTTTCTCATTTACTATTATTTGCTATTGAATTGGTGCAAACTGGGAGAAAGCTTCTTAATGCAGTGTGATAGACACCAGTTTGGAAGACTCTTTTTAGATCATTCTTCACTATCAAGGAACAGCAGAACCTTTTCTAACGTAGGCTAAAGGCAAGAGGCCAGCTGCAATAAAAGCAGAGTCCAGGCCAGGTCTGAAAAGAATCAGCTGAACCATCATGCACCACTCAAATCTTGGATACTGCCATTCTCATACATATGAGTTGTGCAGATTGTCTGATCACAGCAGAGATATGACCTATAATGATGCAGAATTTCCACACAAAATGTGTGATTATAAGACCTAATGGAACAAACTGCTGAGCAAAATCTGTTGCTCGTGAGACATATTCAAGAAAAGTGAATAATAGGGCCCTTTATGTATCTGGGAGCAATTCAAAGGAAAATAATATGAAACCTATGTGCTAGACTTAGGAAGCAAAAATTGAAAGTTACTGTATGAGAATGGAAAGAAAAACCTTCAAATATGGCAGATTTTACTTGTTGTTTTATTTTGTTCGTTTGGTTAGTTTTTTCATTTTTTTTTGTTTTGTTTTGTTTTAGGAAAAGTGACTAAGTATTTTTTAAAAGAGGATATTCTAAAAAATATTTAAAGTACATCATGCATAAAAAATAATTGCACACATGCTTAGAAGTCCAACCCAATAGGCCCTGTTCGGGCAAAAGCCCATCCATTAATAGAGTAGTTCTTGCCTGAATAACGCATGTGGGACTGACCCCTCCTGACTGATGTATAACAGGATACATATCAAGATTAGGACATCAAAAAAGAACTAGTATTAGCAACATGCATACAATTGCCTGTGGGTAGATGTTTAAACATTATTGTTGATGGTGTAGGGCCTTCTGCTTAGGCCTGCTTCTCCAGAAGTTTACTCATGGCATCTGTGTCATGCCTGCTGTTCCTTTATGGCTATGATGCGTGTGCTGGCATGTCTCAGTTGATATGAGGTGCCTACCTTCAGACTGAGGTTAGCAACTGATTTTTTTCCATAGCTCAAATATAGTCACCTCAATTCACAGGTCTTAATCCCAGGCTGAATCCAGCCTCCACGTTGTCCAGTACATCACTGGAAAAGAGCCATGGTGGCATCACCTGTGGAGTTCTAACAAAATAAATCAAGCAAAAGAGCAGAAATGTTACTTAGCAGTAAAGAAAGATATTCATCTGGGGGAATTGCACTGACCTGCAAAAAAAGGAGTGATGAGAGGACGGTAAGACAGAAGCATGAAACAGAAAGAGCATTTTGTTGACATTTTTTCCTAAAACACCTGTGAGAGAGCAACAGACTGGCGGAGCCACACCCTTCTGCTCTTGAAAGAAATGCAGTGGATGGAAGCTCAGGAAGAGCCAGAGGAAACCCCTCTCGCCGTCAGGGAGAAGGAGGGGAGTGGGGCATGGCGGGGAGGGGGAGTGGAAACAGGGGTCTCTGCTTGGGGTAGCTGGAGAATACCTTCCCAGCCTCCCTGCCCTTCCCACGTGCCCTTATGGAGTCTGTATGAGGTTCTGGAACTCGAGGGTCAGGAGGGCCTACCTGGGGGGGTTGCCCAGAGCAAGTCAGCCAACCAGAGGCATTACAACAATGTCTGTTAAGAAAGAAGAGTAGTTGTAGGTGAATCTCTTCTGAGGGAAACTGAGAGTTGCCTATGCCAACCAGACCATTGCACAGGGAAGTCTGCTGCCTCCCTGGAGGTCAGGTAAGAGATATTTTTAGGAGACTCCCTGGACTGATTCAGTTCTTTGATTATTACCCATTTCTGTTTGTCCAGGTCAACAGTGATGAGGTTGAGGAGAGAAGTCCTAGGACAATTAGAAAGGACTTTGGGGCACTGGGATGACTGGTTGAAGGGATAGGAGCACAGGTAATATTTTCCTCAAACCCTTCAGTAGCAGAGAAGAATACTGAAAGGAACAGGAGAACCCACCTGATCAACAGGTGGCTTAAAGGCTGGTGTCATGGTCAGAATTTTGGCTTTTTCAGTCAAGGGTTGGTTTACATGGCACCAGGCCTGCTGGAGGCAGATAGGGTTCTCCTCTACAATAGGGAAAAAAAGGAATCTAGCCCATGAGTTGTCAGAACTGATTGAGAGGGCTTTAAACTAGGTTTGAAGGAGAAGGGGGATAAGACCATGCCTGCTAGAGATGATCCTAGGGATGGCATGCCAGTGTGGGGGGTGAAACCAGTAGCCCAGCTGAAGTGCATCTACACCAGTGCGTGCAGTATGGGAAACAAATATGAGGAGCTGGAGACCATTGTGCAGCTGGAAAGCTAGGAAGTAGTCACCATCACGGAATCTGTGGGGTGACCCCATGGCTGGAGTGCTGCAATGGATGGTTATAAGCTCTCCAGAAGGGACAGGTGAGGAAGGAGAGGAGGGGGGATGGCTCTGTATGCTAGGGAGTGTTTGGACTCTACAGAACTCCAGGATGGTGATGACAAGGTCAAGTGCCTCTGGGTAAGGATCTGGGGAAAGGGTAAAAAGGTGCACATCCTGGTGGGAATCTGTTATAGAATCCCAGCTGGGATGAGGAGGCAGGAAAAGGTTTTATAAACATGACATTTCCCAGTTGCTAGCCGCTGTTGTGGGAGACTTTAACTTGCTGGATGTCTTCTAGAAACTCAACACAGTGGAGAGGAGGCTGTCTAGGAGGTTCCTGGAGTGTGTGGAATACTAACTTACTTCCTTACCTGGATGGTAAGCAAGTCTACCAGGACTGGTGGACTGCTAGACCTGCAGTTTACAGAGAAACACTGGTGGGAGACCTGGTGGTCAGAGGCTGTCTTGGGCATAGGAACTGTGAGATCATAGAGTTTTCAATTCTCGGTGAAGTAAGGAAGGGACTTGGACTTCTGAAGGGTGGACTTTGATCTACTCGGAACACTGGTTCAGACTCCCTTGGGAAACAGCCTTTATAAACAAAGGGGTCCAGGAAGGCTGGACATAATTTAAGATGGGAATCTTAAAGGTGCAGGAGCAGGTCATCCCTGTGTGCTGAAAGGTGAGCTGGCAGGGAAGGACTGGCCAGGCTGAACAGGGAGCTTTCCCTGGGACTCAGGAGAAAAAAAGACAGTTTATGACCTCTGGAAGACAGGGCAGGCAAATGAGGAAGAATACAAGGATGTCGTTAAGTCATGTAGAGAGAAAATTAGATAGGCGAAAGCTCAGCTAGAAGTCAGTCTGGCCACTGCTGTGAAAGATAATAAAAAGTGTTTTCATAAATACATTGACAACAAAAAGAAGGCCAAGGAAATTCTCCCTCCTTTATTGGATGCAGAGGGGAATGTTGTAACCCAGGATGAGGAAAAGGCTGAGGTACTTCCTGCCTTCTTTACCTCAGCCTTTAACAGGAAGACCAGTTATCCTCAAGGCTGGTAGACAGGGATGGGGAGCAGAATAGATCTGCTGTAATCCAGAAGGATATATTTAGTGACCTACTGAGCCACTTAGACGGTCACAAATCTACGGGGCCAGATGGCATCCACCTGAGGGTGTTGAGGGAGCTGGCAGAAGAACTCACGAAGTCACTCTCCATCATTTATTTTCAGTCCTGGCTCACTGGGAAGGTCCCAGATGACTGGAGGTTGGCCAGTGTGACAACCATCCACAAGAAGAGTCAGAAGGAGGATCTGGGTAATTACAGGCCTACCAGCCTGACCTTGGTGAGGGGAAGATTATGGAGCAGCTCATTCTGAGTGCCATCACATGGGATGTACAGGACAACCAGGGGATCAGGCCCAGCCAGCAGAGGTTTAGGAAAGGCTTGACCAACCTGATCTCCTTTTATGACAATGTGACCTACCTAGTGGATGAAGGGAAGGCTGTGGATGTTATCTACCTGGACTGCAATAAAGCCTTCAATACTGTCTCTCATGTCATTCTCCTTGAGAAACTTGCAGCCCACGGTCAGATGCATTCTTTGCTGGGTTAAAAACCAGGCCAAGACCAATTGCATGAGGTTCAATAAGGCAAAGTGATGGGTGCTGCACTTTGGTCACAATAACCCCGGGTATGGCTACAGGCAGGGGGAAGAGTGGCTGGAAAGCTGCCCAGTGGAAAAGGACCTGGGGCTGTTGATTGACAGGCAGCTGAACATGAGCCAGAAGTGTGGTCAAGAAGGCCAGTGGCATCCTGGCCAGTACCAAAAATAGTGTCGCCACCACAGCAGGACTATGGCCAGTCCCCCTTTACTCAGCACTGCTAAGGCCACACTTTAAGTCCTTTGTCCTGTTGTGGATCTCTCACTACAAGAAAGACATTGAGGTGCTGGAGTGTGTCCAGAGAAGGACAGTGGACCTGGTGAAGGGTCTGAAACACAAATCCTATGAGGAGCAGCTGAGAGAGCTGGGGGTGTTTAGCCTGCAGAGAAGGAGGCTCAGGGGTGACCTTATCACTCTACAACCACCTGAAGGGAGATTAGAGCAAGATGGGGGTTGGCCTCTTCTTGGCCTCTTCTCTCAGGCAACTAGAGACAGGACGAGAAGAAACAACCTCAAACTGTGCCAGGGGAGGTTTAGATCAGATATCAGGAAAAATTTCTTCACTGAAAGTGTGTTTAGTCACTGGAACTACCCAGAGAGGTCGTAGAGCACCATCCCTGGAAGCATTCATGAAATGACTGGACGTGGCACTTAGTGCTATAGTTTAGTTGACAGTAGTGTTTGGTCAAGAGTTGGGCTCTATGATCTTAGAGGCCTTTTCCAACCCTAATGCTTCTGTGATCCTATTCTATGATTCTATAATTTTACAAGGAAAACCTTCTTTGAAAGCATAAAATAGATGAACTGAAAACCAGGAGACCTTCTCTCATATTTTCAGTGTTTGGTATATCATATCTGCTATTTGGTTATGTAGACATGTCTGAAGACCAGGTGGCACTCGTGATAAAATTTCACATAGCACTAAGTCCCTAGTTATTCATAAAAGGTCATAGGAACAAAGGTAGGCTGATTGAAGGAAAGTAACAGAGATATTCCTGTAAGAAAGTGTGCAGGACAGATGCATGAATATTATTAGAAAACTTCATGATGTGTCCCCATGGTGAAATGAGTAGCAGGTGCAGGGTTGCTGCAAGGGAAATTAAACAGGCAGTTTGAAAGGGCAGATAGATAGCACAGCCCTGGGACACATTCATTATAGCAGAGGAGATGTGAATGTTCTCTTACCACAGGCAATTATACTCTGCTGATTTGAAAACAACTGATTTTATTGTGAAAAATAAAGTCGTAAGTGGCCAAAGAGCCAAAAGACCTCTTGAAAATTTCTGAGTACCAGGCTTTTTATGAAATGGGAGCACCAGACAAGTTTGGAGCTATTAAACCAGGGCTTCAGGGAAGGCATTATTCTCAGTTTGCAGGACAGGAGCAGTGGAGAGTTCTGGTTCGACAAAACTCCCAAAAGCCAGAGGAAAGTTTTTTTTCTTCATAGAAGACTGTCATTGGAAAGGAATGATTTGAGTAACAGTGGTACCTCTACAGAATGAATTCTTCAGTATAGGTGTTTCTTAAATGTTTCCAACACATTAATCCTATAAGGTAGGAAAAGAAATCCTATTCTAATGAAGGCCAAATACTGCTCCCCAAGAGATAAATTGAGAATAATTTCACTGATCTCAGTGGAGCTAGTGTGGATTATACAGTCGTGTCATGAAATGAAAGTACAGTTTGGCTCTTTCTCTGTTAAGCAAGGGAAATGTCAACTTTATAAATGAAACCAGCCGCATAGCAACAGCCTGGTTTCCCTTATCCAACACAGACTCTGCTTCTAATTTCCATTTGTATTAAGGAAGTTTTATTTGGGTCATTAAGCATTTTTGTATCAGCACATCTGCCTTTGACTATAGAAACCAGTTATATGGCTTCCAAAACTAGCAGTGAAGGAAGAAAAATGAAGATCCAGGAGAATATCTTTAAAACATTGTAAAATGTGTTAGTTATAACTAATTATTTTAATCCATATATTAACTAGCTGAAAATACAAGATGCATTGCAAGATTTTATAAATACATCAAAGCCTTCTGGTTACATCAAAAGGCATTCACATTCTTTATCTATTATGCTTAGGGCTTAAGGTTTCCTATTCAAACCAGTTGTCATTTTTTCCTTTGAAGAGCAGATGCTCAGAAAGAGCATTGATACTTCAAAAGAATGTACCTTGTACATGAAGTAACACTTAGTAAAAATTTTGTCTTATGTTCCTCTCTCCGTGTCGTGCAGAAGACAAACATCAAAAACTCCGATCACCATTATGCTAAAAAGAAAATTTCTCATATTTTGCTCTCCTTCAGTCCATCCTATACTTGCTTGAGAAATAGGAAAGGTCTGCATTCACACTAAGCTGGACAGAAGAGCAAGACATCATTACCCTTACACTAATTTGTGTTGCTAAGCCTCATACTATATGTGTGGGGAACTTCACTGGTGTGCAGTCATACTATGCTTTTAGTTCTGGAATGACTGATACATTGAAGAAGGTCTGAATCACTCACCTGAAACTGAAATCAAACTAGTGTTTTTAAGAAATTTCCCACAAAATTTCAGCGAACTTTGAGTCATTCCCTCAAATGCTTCGTAAGTCAAGCAAAACAGAGAATTACATCTTAGAAATGTTACAAGATAAGGGTAAATGCAATACTTTTCTTCATCAGAGAATACTGAAATGGCCATAGATTTTGGATTATAGAATTGTCAGGGAACATAACTAAGGAGGGGGAGACAATAAACAGGTAGAGAAAGTTATATGACTGCAAGAGCAGAGCAAACCAAACCAAAACTTGCCAAAAGGACAATCCTGCTAAAGAAAGGTTGCTACAAAGATGATGGACCTAAGTCCTCTTGACTTCAGTTAAAACAGAGGGCAATGTCCACAGAGTGGAAGTTTGATTTGGATGTCTGAAAACTCTGAAAGGCAGGATGTGTGAGAAATGTAGGAGGGCAGTACAGTGCTGGAACAGGTGCACAGAGACATTGTGGTAAATCTGTGTCCAGAGGGATGTGACAATGCCAGGTCTGATTACCGACAGCGGCCCAGCTATTTGAGCTAAGTGGCTCCAGAGGCTTCCTCCAAACAGCGTTTCTACAATGGCTTTGGTGCCTGAAGGGCAGCATCTGCTTAGAATTACCATGTGTTTTCTTGGAATGAATCTTGCTTAAAATATGGCAATACTTTGTTCACGTTGAACATGAAAGGGCAGGTCGGGTGTACTGGGGTGTGTTTGTAATCAGTACAAACCTGTCACTTTATTGGCATTTTGTTCCAAGTTTGTGTCGTAGAAAGCTTCCAGTCAGCATCTCCCAGCATCCTTGACACCTATGGAGAGGTTTCAAAAGGATTTTCAATTCCAGGAATTGCTCCTTTAAGCACAGATGGGAGCTGGTCTTCTAAGTGTTAACAGTTCCCCTGGCCACCCATAACAGTGAATTCCTTACCTACTGTATTCATTATTCCAGAGAAATTGCTAATCGTAAGAGGGAAATGGTCATTAAAAGGAAGCATAGCTATTTCTTTGTATACAAGCTTTTATTTAGGCCACACTAACTTCTTATTAGAGTAGGTAGCTACCAGCTTCAACTCTCTGCAAAAGAGTTACCTCATTTTTTGCAGCTCGAGGCTAGAGCAGTCTGAATGATATTCAAAATATATATAACCTACAATTTACCCAGTAATTAAAAGAAAAAAAAATATTGACAGACAGGATTACTGTGAACACCTAATGTAACCTAAATACTTCACTGAGTTAATTTCTTCTCTAAGATAATGCATACATTTCAGAAGAGCATGCAATCTTGATTTTAAAATTGCTGCTGCTGTAGAAACTCCCATTATTCTAAATAACTGTCTCAGAGTTCACCTTTTCTGGTGAACTCACCTCTATTTTGTGTTGTACTTAGAATTTGATTTTATTTCCTTTCATCTTACTTTCAGTGTATTTTGTTATATCAAAGAATGTCTCCATGTAAATAATGTCTAAACATTGCTGCTTAGGTTGGTTTTCAAAGAATCTGTAAGAGCACATGTTAACAATATGATATTGTTGTCATATGTGCTTGAAATTATGCAAATGCTTCAAACACTGAATAGGAAAAACAGTTCAGGTTTCTCTTCCCTCTATTACCTCTATTATTGCAAGTAAATGAAGATCAAACAAACTTGACTGAGAAATGAAATCCATGACAAAAAGTACAGTACATGTATAACAACTTATTCCCATGAGTTTAAAATGACAGCAACATTGGCTGGCTCATTGTTAATTTATATCAAAGGCACTATTTATATCAAAGGCATCTAGTGCAATTCAGTCAGTTGGAGATCAGTTTTGTCTGAACTATTTAACTCTACAAGTTTAGAAAGGGAGGATCCCAGAGGTGCTTCTCTTCTGAGTGATGAGCAGAGGTTTAACCCTGTGACTCATATCAAGTTTAAAGCAGACTGTGTCCCCAGATCCTCACCTCTCACATTCCCACTCCCACTTGTAAAGAATAGCATGTGTAAATCGTAAGAAAAAAATGAGCGAATGACTTGGTTTGTTTATGATCCCGTTAATGTATGAAAAGAGCTATGGTTTGTCTTTTTAAATGTATTAACCAAGGAAATCCCATGGATTGGGATTTTCTCCCAAGTGGAGAAAAGTGTTATTTGGGTTAAAGAACTTAGATAACCTGGCTGCAAAGAAGCTTATAGTGATAATTAGAAGACTTCTAGACATCATTACAGTGAAGATTCATAATAACTTTCTACTTGGAGGCATTAAGGCAAAAAAAAAAAATCTAATTAGCTGAAAAATAGAGCTTGATCAATTATAAACCTATGGGGTTACATGATGTGACTGCCAGCAATGACAGGGGAGTGAACTCATTGAGGTCTCTCTGCTGCTTTGATTCTTACTGGAATATTTCAACCCTTCTCAGCTGTTCTCCTGCCTGTGAGAGAGGAGATACCTTGTATTTTCATGGTATTGGAAGAAAGCAAGACTTAGAATTCCACAAGAGATTTCAGTTCTTTGCATCATGTTCCTCCTCTCTGATTCAAGTCCTCCAAAGGAGTAACCCCATCATTCTTTTTTCACAGTGAAGTGTACATTTGTCCAAGAGTGGTGTGAGTCTCTAGAATTGTGTACAATTGGTTGGTGTAAATCTGTAGGTATATTTCTACTCTGCCTCACCTCTTCCACTGTTACAATGACTCTCTTTGGTCCCTTCCAATTCAGAATATTTTGTGATTCTATAACTCTGAAATAATGACATTGCTCAAGACTTGCATAGATTTCTTTCAGTGATGATTTCCCCCACATTTTCCCAAGGAAAAGAGAAGTTCCCTTTCCTTTATTCCACTGCTATGGGTATACATACTCCATTTTGGCACACTTAGAGTATGACATCCCATCACCTGCACCTCTTACCTTAGACAATATGGCCAGCTGCCTGTCTTCACCTTTGCTGGCTCAGGTGTCCCCTTGCAACAGAGCTCCTCTGAACCTCAAGGATCCCAAACAAACCTGTGACCACATGTTTTCATTATATAGTCCTGACAGGGCTTATCAAACATGTTAAAGGTGAGACCAAAGACAGCTCTCCAGCTGAGTCTGTGCTTGCAGAGGCAGACACAGCAGGCGTGGCATTGACATTTTGTAGGTACTTTGGGACACCTCAGAGAAGGTAAGGTTTTCCAACCTGACAAAATGTTTGGCAGAGGACAGAGACACAAAATATCCCATGCCTCTTTTAAGTTCATACATGTGAAAATGATAACCTGTGGCATATTTAATAGTTTATATTTACTCTCTCTCTTCTACCTTATTATATGGAGTCATATCCATTAATCTTCATGAAAATAAGCCCATGCTATAAAGGAGTGGCTGAAAAAAAGTTTTGACCTTCATACTTTCCTTAATTTGAGGACACTTTGTGACTCAGGAATTTTGAAATAGGACAGAATAAGAATTTTGTCTTATTATATCTTAATGTATTTTAGATTGGGATGGATACAATTACCCTGTAAAATGCTTTGGGCATGGTATCATTCAAATCTGCTTTAAATAGGATCAGATAACTAGGTAGGAAAAAATTACCTGCATTCTGTAAAGCCTCGTCTGTAATCACTTATCATATTTTACCCCATGAAATAATGAGGTAGGTGACCGCAATGGTAGACCAGATGCATAAAATAAAGTGACAATTTTTCTTTAGATGTTTGTGCCTTATTTTACTGTAAACTGCTTGGTTTTTTTCTGTTAGCCAACTCTAATTTCCTTCTCCAAGCTTATAGAATCCATTCATTTTAAGGGGACATAAGCCACCCTAGAGTCATGAAGAGGTTGCAGAATTTAATCAGCTTGTTTACATTATTAATCCTTTTAATTTTTAACAGCCCACATTTTCTCTGTCATTCTCCCAGGGCATTATGGCAGCAGTAAAGCTCTTCCAGACGGAGCTGCCAAGCCTGCGTTTTCGAAAGTTCTCCCTTCACAGCTCAGGATGAATTCTACTATGGTCTTACTGAGGAGACTCCAGATTAAACTGGGAACCATTTCTAGCTGTAAAATCTGCAATGGAAAAAGGGCTGAACTTGATGTGGAGCTAGGATACGTCCTTGGTTTTTTTGGTTGGTCTGCACGGGACATATCCCAGGCACTTTCCTCCTGGTGCTTAGAGCTCCACTTTTATGGAGGCTCCTACCTCCAGAGAAGGCTCTCCACAGAGTCCACATGCCTTCTTATCTCTCCAGCCACAGCTCTCCTGGACAAGCAGTGACTGGGGCTGCCATGAAAGATTTACCCTAGAGTCAAGGGGCCCAGAAGACATTGTTATTTTTTTCCCTCCATACGTGACATAACCAACTGCCATGGCAGAGAAGTTTTTGGGAGGACAGGCTCAGAAGAGAACACACTCACAAGTGTGACGTGTGACATGTAGGGAGCTCATGGGAAAGGATAAAGAGCCCCTTTTTGGCTCCTAAAAGTATAACAAGAAACTAAGCAAAATAAAATAAGAAAGTGTTAGAGAAAGTCAGAAGAATTATACTCCAAAAGTAGCATTCCAGTCTCTGATGCAGAGATTTGGGACTTTGCAGTGTGTAGCCCATGACTGGGTTCACGTCAAAACCACGACTGTTTGTGGAGTAACGACCATCTGAGGAGCAGCCTTCTAGTGCTTCAAGCTATAAAAGATGCAGATGTCAGAGTATCTTAAAGGGAAACAGCCTTAAGAATGAAGTGTTTGGAGAAATCTTGTTGAGACATACCACACTGAAGATAAATCAATGCGATCATTCCTGGAAAGCCTGGCTGACAAATTTCCCGATCGCCTAGTTTGTGGGGATAGCATAAAATGTTTCCTGCCTTACTGATGCAAACATTCTGACTATAGACCCAGATGAAATTTTGGAATGAAGAAAATAGGATTGAGCCAAGAGTTTCCTGGTGCTTATGAAAATTCCCCAGGAGTCAGAAGGAAAATTATAGCTGTATTAAGGTAGCCTAGAATGCGAGAGATAATGCTTGATATGGACTTTTCAGGGGAATTTCAAAATTGATAGAAGAGGTTTCTGATTAGATTCACTAGCTGCAGAGTGCAATTGCTACAATACTGTAGTGATTTTTGTTGGATAGGTTTTCCTCCATATTATGAAAACAGCTTTCTAGAAGACAAAAATGGCACACAAATGAATACGGCATACAGTAATTGAAATATGATGTGTCTCATCCTCCCATACATGAAGCTGATATGGCTAGATTCTTATTTACAAACTGTTTTAGGTCTTCAGCAGAGGTGATACAGTTGCTTATCACAGATAATAAATACATATACTGAGAAGGACTTTAGGTTCAGATGCAAAACTACTGAACTTCTCATGACAGCAAGTGCTTAAGCAAAGGGGCCAGCTGCCATTTATCCCATTTAGGGAATATGACTATCCATGCATATTGGAAGTATGTTTTTAATGCTGAAAGTGCAATTCTTTCAGGACAAAACCAGTTCTGTTTACAAAAAGTTATCTGTTTTGTAGCAACCTGGTGCCTCTAAAACACAGGTTGCCAGAAGTTCCTGGCAGTGAGCTGGATGTGGATGAGAGCTGAGGGGAATTCCAGGAGCTGGGCTCTGAAGAGGCAGCATAGAAAGAGAGCATCTGGTGGTGGGGAACTGTGACCCCAGTCACGAGGAGCCACACATAGGGAGACACTCCCCAGCACTTGCAGTCACATCCTTTTCAAGGAGATCAGCAATTCTTGTTATGAACTTCCTTTAGGGCTTTAGTAAACACTGAGACTTTTCTTCTCATCCACTGTTGAATAAACTGCAGAAACAGAAAATGTCTCAGAACCCCTTGGGAACTCTTGTTGGCTGTCTAAGCACAGACATAGAATTATACAGCTCTGGGTATGGAGTCCTTGCTTGGGTCAGTTTTATTTTATTCGTTACATGTAAAGTTGTGTCATGCTGGTGGCTCACCAAAGCAGCACAGTACGAATTAAAATAGAAAAGATGTAGCATTCAGGACATAATTTCCAGAGGTAATTATTTTTGTCCAGTAAAAACATTACTTTTTCCTAAGAAATGAGGAGGAAAAAAGACAGCAGTTCTCCCCATGGTATCTTTCTGGGCTTCTGCTGTAACAATTAAGTTAATATATCACACCTGCTGTGCTTCCTAATGAGGGAAGGTAGTCAGGATCCTTACCCAGCTCATCCAAGAGCAAGAGACCTGAGATGTTTCTTTCTATAACCGTCCAAGCAAAGTCTTTATTATGGCTGAGGAATGTGACTGGTACTTATATCCTGGACCTTTTCTTTATATCTACAATCAGTTAACATAGATTAATTTTCTAGTTTTCCCATTCCAACATCTATAATAGCCTTTGATTTTTTTCATTGAATTCCTAACCTGGTGACCAGTGATTAGCGCGTACACCACTGGCATGTATCTATACAGCTAAGGCCCCATTGGGCAAGGAAATAAGAGTGGAAACAAAAATTAATCAATGAAATGGAAAAGAGTCTGAAGTTACCATGATTATTTTTAAGAAGTGACAAGGTTTTGAATTTTTAGGCTTTCAAATTACTATCTATGATTTTGGAAAAAAAAAAAAAAAGAAGAGTCTAGCCCTCCAAATAGTTTCAACCCAAGTGGAAAAAGAAATTTTTGGCTCACAGCTTCTAAAAGGATCATTCAGCCTAATCCAATCTTTAGGAGTAACTAAAATTGTGATGCCAAATTTCTGTTTCTAGCCCAAATTGTTTTGTTATGCCAAAAATGTGTCTGGAAGAATTAAACTGCCTGAGGCTAAAATGTTTTCCCTGATTTACAATGTTTGGTTAAAAATGTATTTAGGCCAATGACAAGTAAAGCAGGGTGTAATTTAACTTGAAAAAGAAGTTACTATAATGCTGAAAACCTCACTGAGAAATTTCAGATTTATAAAAGATAAAGGGAAATGCTGACAACCCAGAACTATCACAATGCCAGAGAGTAAAATGGTCTTAAATAATGTGCATATTTTGTGAGGTATTCTTTTTATAATTGACAGTGGAAATGTGTATACTTTGCAAATTCTAATCATGGCAATTGCTGCAAGATCAGCAAAGGTTTATATATAACTTCATCTGCATAGAGCAACTGCAGTGAGCTACATCCCATCTAAAATTAATGAATTTACAGATCAAGCCCAGTATTCCAACACCTGTATTTAAGTGCCTACCCTACTCTCTGTATCCGAGTAAGGTGTTACAGTGTGTTAAACCCAGTACCTAGAATTACTTTTCATTAGCTGAATAGCTCTTGAGATCCAGGGAAGGGGAAAGCTCAGCTGCCTGAACAGACCTTTTGAGATGGTAAATATTTCATCTGCTTAGACATTTCACTTATTCTACACTGCTTCAGCTGCTTCTGCAGAAGATCATGGGCTCAATCTGCCAGTCCCCAGTGGTGACAGCCTTGGGTAGCATGGGCCATCTCATTTGGCACTGACAGCCTGAGTCTGGGTAACTGAGTCTCACCTTTTGTTTACTGTGGTTAGTAGAGGCTCGATTCAGTTACATGAACAAAGGTGGGCTTAAAATAGGCTGTTTCAGAGGACTCAGGATGTCGGGAGAATCTACTCAGGTACTGCAAATGTGGGTCAGGCCTTAGGGGACAGCCCTGCTGTGGAGGCCAGGCAGCTAGCAGACATGCAAAACCTCTTACCTAGGTCATTTTAAAAGGCACTGGGTGCTAAGCTGGGGCAACTGAATGGAGCTGTCAATTTTCATTAACTCTAACAGGAACACAAGAATCTGGAACTGAATTTCTGTCTGTGTCTTGTGTTTAAGCTGATTATCTCAACTCCCTCCACGGTCAGCAAAGAGAGATGCTCCCAGGGTCACTTGCCTTAGATGTTTATTTCAATGTGGAACAAATCTTTCTGCAGAAAATCCTCACCAACTCTGTGTTGCTTAGAGGGGGAACCTCTATGAAAGGCATCAGGAAAACAACAAAGAAGAGATGAGAAAAAATGCCAACTGCATTGTGTATTATTTTTTTCAGAACATCTTTTTATTAGTTCAGATAAGGTCTATTGAGTTCACTGGAAAATCTTTAAGTTTTAATGAGAAAAATTGTAGGTCCAAAGATACTTCAACTCAATGAATTCAAAAGAAGTTTTATGCAATAATACACGAGGCTGTTCTGCTTTTATAGCCCACCTGGTTTAAGTTAAATACTTGGTGGGCTTGTATTTGCAATACTGGGCAATTGCTACAGGACCACATTTTGGTACCTGAATCATTTTGGCCTTATAAGCCTTATAAGGCTACCTAGAGATTAAATTGGCCAGTTCTGTTCCTCTACAGTCGTTCACTGTCATTTTCAGAAAATGCAGGGACATGTAAACTCTCCTGCATGAACAGGTCTGTTGCAGTGCTAGGTTTGGTTTAGCAAGCTGCAGCTTTCCCTGGGAGCTCAGCGGGGCTGCTTAGGGCAGGGCAGCCATTCTGTCCTCCTTGTGTCTTTTTCGGACTGTTTGATTATCTCAACTCCCTCCACGGTCAGCAAAGAGAGATGCTCCCAGGGTCACTTGCCTTAGATGTTTATTTCAATGTGGAACAAATCTTTCTGCAGAAAATCCTCACCAACTCTGTGTTGCTTAGAGGGGGAACCTCTATGAAAGGCATCAGGAAAACAACAAAGAAGAGATGAGAAAAAATGCCAACTGCATTGTGTATTATTTTTTTCAGAACATCTTTTTATTAGTTCAGATAAGGTCTATTGAGTTCACTGGAAAATCTTTAAGTTTTAATGAGAAAAATTGTAGGTCCAAAGATACTTCAACTCAATGAATTCAAAAGAAGTTTTATGCAATAATACACGAGGCTGTTCTGCTTTTATAGCCCACCTGGTTTAAGTTAAATACTTGGTGGGCTTGTATTTGCAATACTGGGCAATTGCTACAGGACCACATTTTGGTACCTGAATCATTTTGGCCTTATAAGCCTTATAAGGCTACCTAGAGATTAAATTGGCCAGTTCTGTTCCTCTACAGTCGTTCACTGTCATTTTCAGAAAATGCAGGGACATGTAAACTCTCCTGCATGAACAGGTCTGTTGCAGTGCTAGGTTTGGTTTAGCAAGCTGCAGCTTTCCCTGGGAGCTCAGCGGGGCTGCTTAGGGCAGGGCAGCCATTCTGTCCTCCTGTAGTCCTTTTCGGACAGCTCTGCATTCTTGCTCCAGCAGCTATCAGCTCTACAACACAGTGAACAGCAGAGGAGGCAAGAAGGATCCCCCCATGAGGGTTTCAGAGGACCTTTAATAGTTACATCTTGCCCTGGCGAGCCCGAGAGGTAGAGAGACCCCGTGGCTGGGGCGCAGGGGGGTTTTCTCAGGGGTCCGGGGCGGTCCATGGGCAGAGTTGGGGTACAGGAACAACTAGGGAGAACCCGAGGGAGTGGCCAAGGCTAGGGGCAGGGGAAAGCGGGGGGGAAACAATATGGGATAGGAAAAGCAGTGGGTAAATAGATCACCACACAGGTCAGTTCAGAATTGAACCTCTGGTTGTTTCTGCTGCCAAGCTATAGTAACCTATTTTAAGGTAAGTTTGGGTCTTCCCTTAAAAGAATTTTCAGGACAGAATCTGTGTTTCCACCTTCTGAAAACTGGAGGTGGGTGTGGGGGTAGTGTTGTTATCTTTCTTTGGCTTTTTTAAACAGGGAAACCCAGATAATTTTGTGACTGCTTCTGAACCATGCTCTGATTACAAGTCTTCATAAGAGGTTAGAATCATAGCAGAAAATTGCAGGAGTTGTCTTTGTTTCATGTATTTTTTTACACAGAAAAGAAATTCTAAAAGTAAAAGCTGCTTGCTGTGGAAAATACCATCTCTGCCTCTCTAAGACATAGATCTAAAAAAAAAAATGCTATTCCAGCTCTCTGGTATTTGAGTAGCTGGTCAGTTTAGGCCGAGGATTGTCTTTTAGCTAAAATATGCAGTTTCTAGGTGCCAAAAAGCTAATAAAAGAAATCAATGTATACTGCTGTACTAAATTAAATTAACTTGCTGTGCTAACTGATTTTCCTCTGTACTCCAGATTAGATTGCTATGGATCTTCCCATAAAAATACGGAATGTCATCTGTATTTTAGTACTAGTCCAGACTCATCCTGACTCAGCTGTGAAGTACTTTGCTGTCAGGAAGACCTCACACTATTTGATGAACTGTGTTCAAAAACACAGTGCTTCAAGTGATTTCTAACCATGCTATAGTCACACTAGGTAAGAAGCACACATGATTTAGGATTACATACATTTTTAATGCTGTTTATCAGAAAGGGGTATGATATTAGTTCACAGGGTGAGGGCTTTCAGTGGGTTTTAATAAGTTCAATGCTACAATTTACTGTGAAATTGAAATAGTTTCATGCCAAGGGCATAATCAGTATGAGAACAAGATTGGGATTTGATAAAATATGAGTTTGAGGGAATAAATTGTACAGGGATTTAGCAGAGGGTCTGGTTAAAAATTGGCCTCTTAGCTTTACCTTTTAGGAAAAGGAGAATACTTAATTTTGATTCAGAGCAGATTCATGTTTCAGCTAAAACTTCGGTCCGTAACTCTCCTTTTGATCCATTTGAATATGACAAAGGACTTCATAGAGGTAAGATGGCAGCTGAAAATAAAGCCTTCATTATTATTTACTTTCCCACAGTGATCACCCGGTGACCAGAGAAGGTGCCTTTGCAGGCTGTACCGCATGCCAGGAGGACAGGGCAAGCCCCGTCCCTGACCGTGACCATCCTTGGGGAAGGATTCATGGGAGCGGAACATCGCACCGTGAGGAGAAGCTGCTGAGGTCCTTTAAGTGCAGTTACAGCATTTCTCTTGGCAGCACATTTCACAGCTGAGCAGGGACCCGATGATATTTAAGGGGCGTCTAATGCTCAGTGTGGACAAAACCAGCAGCTGTGCAGTTGTGCCCAGTTATATCCCCTCCCCTCTATGAGTTGTTCCTGTATTGGCTCAGTCCTGAAATCTCACAGTTTGATGTGCTCATGTGAAAACAGAAACTGAACTAAATTGTGCAATGCTGAGAGGAATAGCCACAGTGTGCCAATTTGCCAGACTGCTGTGTCCTACCTGAGCTTTTCCCTCAGAAAGGGTGATTTCATTCCACTTATAAAAATAGCCCCTAAATTTTTTTAAAACGCATACTTTTGAAAACATTGCCCTTATGTAATTCTTCGTATTTTGCAAAACACGTGTGTTAAACCCCCAAGCACTATATTTTTGTCCCTGAAGGTTGGATTTCCAGTACTTGAAAGAGTGAAGTCCCACCTCCATACCCGATACATTTCAGTTTACTGCTCCGTTTTTCACTTGCCAATGCATACAAACAAAGACCTGGGGAAACCTTTTCAGGATGCTAATAGGGAACTCTCTGGTTTGACAGTGCTAGCAGGGTGCAAGGCTAGAACAGAAAAGGAGGAAATTAGTCTTTCACCCTGGGAAAGCATTGCCTACTGATATAAGGAGCCATCGAATCTCAGTAGCCTTTTTAAACAGTTTATATGAAAAGAAAAGAAACTTCAAAACCCAACAAACAGAGGGAAGAAAGAAAGAAAGGGATTTCAGTTGCAAATTGACAGGAATGGTTGTATTGAGTTTCTGCTGATAAAATCTCTCCACAGCAAAGAGTTACAAGGAACAAAAGAGGCTTTATGACTTTTTAGGGGGAGAGAAATGAGGATGTAATGATGAAGGTTGAATATACAAGCAAACTTCTCCAAACTTACCTGAGTATTTGGGAATTTATAATTTATGTTTCTGCATAAGCAACACATTTACCTGTTTCTTTTTTTTTCCCCAGTTATTTTGGTGGGGTTTTTTCTGGATGTGACTCAGCTGTTTATGAGTGTCCAAAAGAGAGATCATACTCTACAGTCAGAGATGACAGCAACTCACTACTCTGTTTTAAATGTGAACCAAAAATTCTGGGTAACTGTACCAGCAGTATGTTAGCAAGTGCAAGTTAGTTTAACATAGGCCATACAAATAACTTTTGCATATAGTAATTCAAATGTTTGTCTTTACTGCAATAGCAATATGCAAAATGGAAAGCATTTGAGAAATCCCTGAAATAAAGAATAATATATTTAATACCAATAGACTGCAGAGAAGAGAGAGAAACTTCCAGATGATCTTTTGCGCGTGAGATTAATATTCAATGGGAGATCGTAGAACCCTGAAGTTTAAAAACCAGAAATCTAAAATTCCTTCCATCATTCTGGAACCATTAAGGTCAGAGGTACCTTAAAATTATTGGTATTGGTCCACTGACACTTATACTAGGTCAATAAAGGAGTGAATATGATTTGATAAACTGCATAAAGGATAACACCCAAAATGTGAGAACTTGATTCTTGAGTATTATTTCATAAAGCAGCAAGAATGCCAAAGAAAATATGAGGAGAAGACTTAAAGCATTCAAAAAGGGACATAATGACCTGGGATATGTAAAAAATTAGATGTTCTGCCTTCAGGAACATACAGGACCCATGATTACACAACATGAAGTCTCTGGCAGCACAATTGGCTGCAGGTATTCCCATTAGTATCTTTTTCTGATTTCACCTGCACAGTTTCTTGAATGGATAGATTGAAATCCACTGGGAAGCCAATAATTTTAATATAGTTTATTGAAAGTTTTTGGGGTTTGGTTGTTTTTCATGGGGTTTTTTTTCATTTGTTTGTTTTTTTAAGTTCAGAACAGCTGCACAAAGACTGGAGCGTGAGCTGCTACTGCCAATTCACACTCTGTACTATGAAATCTATTAGCCTGTATCTAAAAGCTTGATATAGCAAAGTTGGTGTCTTGCTGATGAGAGCAAAGACATTGAATGAAATAAATGCATTAAAAATGGTAAAATTGGTAAAAGATAACTACCCAGAATCATTCTAAAGGTTTGAATGCCATCTTGGTCTCTTACTTTCGGTCAACTGCTTTACATCCTTAAATATGCAATTCCAGCGAATGCTTTTTCATCCTTTACTGGATAATAGTTTGAGTTTAACCAGCCAAACTACTTTTAAAAGGGAAGTTTTACATTCTTTATAGCTCTTAGGATTGGTGTGAGAACTTCAAAAGCTAATTTTACGCTTTCAAGAAAATTCCGAGCATACAAGAGTCTTCCTTGTTACCAGATATATTTCACTCATCAGAAGTATTTCTCTAGGCTGCTACCCCACAAAACCAAAGTGACCCATTGTATCTCAGAGCTTGTTGCTATCCAGTTGTTTTTGGGGTTCTGGGTGTGACAAAACTGGACCAATAACCTGTTTAGGAATGCTCCTTTGGAGAACAAATTTCCTCAGGTTTAGCCAGCCATCTTAAAGCCTTACCTAACATGAAAATTTGAAACAGAAAATTTTCATAATAATTGCAGGGATTAGAAAGTAATTATTAAGTTTAAAGAGAAGTGCCTGGAGAAGATAAAATTCATGCCTGTTGACTCTGGATTTTGGTAAGTTCTGTAAGGGTTTCCTACTGCTATTTCAACTAAAAAGCTGTTGGCTGTCGTTGGGGATGCTTTTCTTCTAAATAGGAGAATGCACAGACGCAAATTCCTTCTCATATATTTTGTTCCAAACTGAATGATCCATTGCTAAGGAACACTTCCCAGCTGGTGTTTCTTATGATTAACAAACTTTATCCAGATGTCAGTCTTACCACATCTTGTAACTGCTGACTGCCCATTGGAGTCTAACCTCTTCTGCATGCAGATACTTTCAATTATTTCTGGGTCAAGGTCAAGCAGAAGTCATGCCTGTAAACATACCTATTACCTAAAGATAAATAAAATATCCTCCTAATAACATAGCTACTCATGATTTTCAGAGAGCTACTGGCTTTCTAGCCATAAATTTAGTAACAACTTGTCTGTATTATTTTGCAATAAACAAATGGGATTTTATATTCTTTCTAAGGCTCTGTATGTTTTTCACACCTATGCATCAATGTTACCCTCAGTGTCTTTATTAATTTTCATCTTTCCATCTTTATTAATTTTTCATCTTTTCCATTCTGTACATGTCACAAAATTCGTTTTTGCAAGGAGTTTCAAATATAGTTTAGAGGTATGCTGTAATGTATAGAAAAGTGCTTAATTTTGATGAATTATTCATTATTTATTGTGTTAATTAACTCAGACAAGTGGAAGAGAGAACCTACAAATGCAGAAATCATGATACATAGGTGGTATAGCATACAAGAGGTGCTAATTCACACCCTCTGAAACAGTGTAATACAGATGTGAAATGAAGCAGAGACAATGTATAATAAGGAGCAGATGGAATTGATGTATCTCAGAACAAATAATCATAGGAAACATTTGGAATTTATCAGGAAAAACAAACAAACAAAGAGGTTGCCTTAAATCCTAGAGCTTGCTAATCACAAGCTATTGCTTAAAAGAAACTGGAAAACAGAGGCATTGTGAACAAAAAATGGTAGACTCAGTCCAGATCATCAATAAAGATAATAAACAGAAAAAAATCTGTAGTACCTTTTCACTCTGTACATGGGTTTTCTGAATAGCTCCTCCGGAGTATCTTGCTTGACCCATTCACTGAGAAGATATTCCAGGTTTTCACTGTACATTTCAGATTATGTTCTGAAAACCAAGCATCTCACATATATGTAACACCTTACATGACTTCCTGCTTTAGGTCTTCACTGATAGTGGCCCTACCTCATCCATGGTTCTCTCTCATACAAGGATTTTCTAAATGATCTTGGAATGTACACAAAACTTGCATTTTTTTTTTTTCAGTTGCATGTAATATTATTTTGGAATTCTGTGTGTTTTTAGGATGCATAGATGAAAGCTACTAATGGAATATATCCAATAGAAGAAGACATTTTACATGAGCAAAGAAAAGTAGCTTTGAGTAACAACTATTTTAAAAAAATGGGGAAAAGGTAGTTCTCATTTATATAGTCAAGTCATATAAAACAAATTAGGTCTCAGTTATTCCTTCATTTCTTTACCAAATTTATAGTTCCCACATGTGAGATTTGTCAGTCTTATGAGAATAGCCAGAATAGCCCTAACTACTTTGGGTTTGAGTTTAAATGCTCTAATGTGCCTATTTTTATAGAAATAAAATATCTTCAGGGTTAGCTTATTATTTTTCTAATTTGACATCTTTTTGTACATGTAGTGTTTTAGACCATATACTTCAGATTTCTTTTTCTAATTTAGCTTTAGTAAGGTGTAATTTAGCTTTAGTAAAGCGGCAAGTATTACTCTATAAAACTTTACTGGATGAAAAAAATTCTAAGGAAAATATTTTCAGAAGCAAAGAAATGTGAAAAGTTTGAGATAGGTACCACAGTCTGAGCCAGACATTTTTCTCCTTATCAAAATTTTGTTGTAATGGGAATGGTGACAATGACTTTTCAGATCACATTGATATTCACATGACCAGAATTCATTTCAGTTTGCTTTCTAAGTTTACTGTGATGCTCAAGGTTACACATCTGCCAGTGATGCATTGCCATACAACGGAGGTAGGAAAAATGCAGTGAAGAAAGCTACCCTGTGTTCAGTAGTTTGTTACCAGGGTCCTGTGCTGCTGTAGCCTTCACAACCCTGTAAGAACCGCGTTTATCAGCACTTCTTCAAGAAGCTGTTCCAGGGGGGCTTTGCAGATACATTTATTTCCAGATAGTTCCTGTTTGCTCCTGCTCTTATTGGGTATTTCCAACAAGGAATGAGCTTGGAGAGGAAGAAATACAAAATTAATTTATAGAAGTTCAGCAAAAGAGACTGTTTGAGAAATTATTTGTAAGCATAGTCTAAGCAGGGGAAGTCCTCCTAGCATTCACTATAATGGGTGTGTCCAACACTGAGGTGCCAGTTATACCTTCATCAATGAAACATGGAGAAGATAAGGAAACAAATGGGAAGAGTTTTTTCTATTCTTTTGCTTCAAAATCTGTATTCATAGGTTTATTCACTGTAACTGTTTCTATTATGTCTGATATGACATACATGAATAACATATATTATTTCTTTTAAGATTTCTGGGAGGGAAATGTTGTCCAAAATATTGGGAAGAAAATGCAACTCTACTGGCCATACTGGTCTGCAAATTATTTAACTGCATGTGGTACAGACATTTAAATTCAGAGAAACTTTTTCTGTGGTTACTATGTTTGCAGCCAGTGTTGGAAGTTTTTCTCTGTCCTTTTATTTTTCTCAAGATTGCAGCTAGTAAAGCTTTAAGAAATGCTAGAAAATTATAGAAAAACCCATTATCATTCCCTCTACTTTCAACTAACTGTCAATCAAACTTCCCACGCAATTCTCCCTAATCTTCCTCCTGCTCTCACAGAAAGTATTTGGCTTGTTAAAATCTACTTTTTTCCCTGAAACATTGTTAAAAATATGTCTGATTCCATTCCTTCAGCTTGTAACGACCACGATTCCAATTGCAGGTCACGTTGAAGCATTTTTTCCCAAATGAAGATTCATGGTACTCTTTCC